>NC_044036.1:338379248-338679248 GCF_901765095.1 Microcaecilia unicolor
ACCCACACTACCGCAAAGGGCCCCATAGTTAGTATCCCAAAAGGGGTGTGGCCACGGGAGGGGCATGGGCGTGCCAGGGCTGTTCCAAAAAGAATATTGGGTCAGTGCATCCAACTTGGGTACCAGCATTTACACCAGGTTTCAGCAGGCAGAAGTCTGGCAGCCAAAGGAGCCCTTTTACTAAGCCACAGTAATTTACGTGTAACATAGTAGATGACGGCAGAAAAAGACCTGCACGGTCCATCCAGTCTGTCCAACAAGATCAACTCATACGTTCTACTTTTTGTGTATACCCTACTTTGATTTGTACCTGTGCTCTTCAGGGCACAGACCGTATAAGTCTGCCCAGCACTATCCCCGCCTCCCAACCACCAGTCCCACTTCCCACCACCGGCTCTGGCACAGACCGTATAAGTCTGCCCAGCACTATCCCCGCCTCCCAACCACCAGCCCTGCCTCCCAACCACTGGCTCTGGCACAGACCGTATAAGTCTGCAAAGCACTATCCCCGCCTCCCACCACCGGCTCTGGCACAGATCGTATAACTCTGCCCAGCACTATCCCCGCCTCCCAACCATCAGCCCCGCCTCCCACCACTGGCTGTGGCACAGACCGTATAAGTCTGCCCAGCACTATCCCTGCCTCCCACCATCGGCTCTGGCACAGACCATATAAGTCTGCCCAGCACTATCCCCGCCTCCCACCACCGGCTGTGGCACAGACCGTATAAGTCTGCCCAGCACTATCCCTGCCTCCCACCACCTGCTCTGGCACAGACTGTATAAGTCTGTTTATTTATTTATTGCATCTGTATCCCACATTTTCCCACCTATTTGCAGGCTCAATGTGACTTACATTATGCCGTAGTGGCGATCGCCATTATCGGAATGAGAAATACAGAGTGGTATTGCATTAAAGTTCAATGGTGACAGAGTAAATTAAGCAATCCAGTATTGAGGGTTTAGTTTTGTCCAGTTCTGGTGTAAGTTTCGTTATCTGGAATTTAGGATCGATCATTGTGGTATGCATTTTTCAACAGGTTGGTTTTTAGTGATCAGACTGTTGGAAGGGCTTGGGGGAACGGGCAGGGGACAGGGAAGCCTTGTGGGGGCCCTTATCCAGGTATGGGCAGCTCCTTGAATTCGCCTAGGTGCGCCAAAATTCAGCGGCAGTATCCAAATAACTAAGCAGACACAGTTAAAACTACATTTTATGTGGTCCTTGTTGCCCAGCTGGTTATCTGGGTGTATACCAGCATTAAAAATTGGCAGTAATGGGTAGTGCACGGCAAAGCAGTAGTTTCGAAATTGGCGTTCACTCAAATAAATGTTTTCCCTTTTTCCTACAGGGTGAACTAAAAGGTAAGTGCTGCTTGTAATTCATTTTCTATTAAGCTTTTAAAACTGTTAACACATTTTCTTTCTCTGTTCCAGGCAGGGGCGTATCTGCGTGGGGCCACAGGGGCCTGGGCCCCCGCAGATTTTGCCCCGGACCCCCCTACCACCGTTAACCCTCCCTCCCTCGCCTACCGCCATCACCTACCCCGAGGTCCGCTTCCTCCGGCTTTTTAAAATATTGCTTCAGCTGAGCCCAGCCGCGATCTTTAACTTTTTCATCCTCGTCGTGCAGCGCGCTGTGAAAGCTGCATGCATCTTTAGATCCAGTTGGATGGAGTCTGACGTCGCAGCACGGGGTAGGTGACGGTGGTAGGCGGGGGAGGGAGGGAGTGTTAATGGCGGTAGGGGGGGGGTTGACGTTACAACGTGCTGCGACGTCAGACTCCATCCAACTGGATCTAAAGATGCATGCAGCTTTCACAGCGCGCTGCACGACGAGCATGAAAAAGTTAAAGATCGCGGCTGGGCTGGCGGGGGGTTGGGGTCCCCCGCCAGCTGAAGCAATATTTTAAAAAGCCGGAGGAAGCGGACCTCGGGGTAGGTGACGGCGGTAGGCGGGGGAGGGAGGGAGTGTTAATGGCGGTAGGGGGGGTTTGACGGCGGTAGGGGGGGCTGACGGCGGTAGGGGGGGCTATAATGTGCCCCCTCACTCTAGCCCCTGCCCCCCCTACCGCCGAACCTCAGATACGCCCCTGGTTCCAGGTCCCAGATTTTCAAAGGTGAGTATAAGCGAGTATATATATATATTTATATATAAATGTTAATGTGCTATTTCTTTTAAAAGTCTAGCGTCCTTTGTAACTGTCTTCTTCTTTACTTATCTTTATTTTCAGGCTCTCTTGGATTCATTGCTTCATCTGTCTTAGATGACTTTGCCTTGATCATCTCACTAAAACTTGTCTTTAAATAAACGTAACAGGAGAAAATCTGCCTGTCACAAGGAACCTGTACTGAAAACAACTCACTGACAGACAGATGATCAAAACCCCGCAGGGGGCGTTCCTGGCGGTAATCGCAAGCACGGCCACATTGCTGCGTGCTGCCTGATCACCGCACGAGTAGCGCGTGAGCCCTTACCGCCAAGTAAATAGCTGGCGATAGGGGCTGAAGCAGTAAATAGCCATGCGCTACTTTTCATAGTAGCGCATGGGCATTTACTAATCTATTTTTAAAAAATGCCTTTTAACCCGCCATGGTAAAAAATGGCCCAGTGTGCGACAATTTCACGCATCCAAAGTAGCAACACTTTTCAACCTGCTATGCAAAACCAATTTTAGTAAATTACAATGGCAACTTAGCTTTTTAATCGCCAAGGCTCTACGGATCCTCTCCGTATACATGTATACCCTGGAGGAAAGGAGAAGCAGGGGTGATATGATACAGACGTTCAAATATTTTAAAGGTATTAATCTGCAAATGAACCTTTTCCGGAGAGGGGAAGGCAGTAGAATGAGAGGACATGAAATGAAATTGAAGGGGGGGGGGCAGACTCAAGAAAAATGTCAGGAAGTATTTTTTCACGGAGAGAGTGGTGGATGCTTGGAATGCCCTCACACGGGAGGTGGTGGAGAGGAAAACGGTAACGGAATTCAAACATGCTTGGGATAAACATAAAGGAATCCTCCTCAGAAGGAAGGGATCCCCAGAAGCTTAGCCGGCGATGGGTGGCGGGGCGGATGGTTGGGAGGTGGGGATAGTGCTGGGCAGACTTATACGGTCTGTGCCCTGAAAAAGGCAGGTACAAATCAAGGTAAGGAATACACAAAAAATGACACATGTGAGTTTATCTTATTGGGCAGACTGGGTGGACCGTGCAGGTCTTTTTCTGCCGTCATCTACTATGTTATGTTTTACGAATTGCTTCTTCAGGAGCTGCCGACTCTATATATAAGTTTTCACAAAGGCAATAGAACAAAGTAGAGGAGACAACAGAGTAACAGTTCTGGGAGTATATGCGAAAAAATCCCACACAGGTAACTGTCCAGGGGGAAACCTTTATTTGCACCAGTACGGACCCGACACGGGTCCGTGTTTCAGCGGGGCAAACCTGCCTGCCTCAGGGGTTGTAGAGACACTGATGGATGTTGGAAATCAGTACAGTCAAATAACCTGGAGTGACTACCACAGACAAATGTAAACGGACGCTGCTCTCAGGGATTGGTAAGGCAAAATGGTGTCATGGATACTCAACAGGACGCCACATCAAAAAGCAAACAGAAAGGCCGTCTGCAAAGGAATCCTGTTTAGAAGGAATGGTTCCATGGAATCTTAGCGGAGATTGGGTGGCGACACCGGTAATTGGAAAGAAAATGGGAGCTGGGTAGACTTCTATGGTCTACGCCCTGTTCGTGACTGAATAGATAGGGATGGGCTGAAGTGTAAATTTTAAGGGACTTCGACATTAGCTTCAGAACTTGTGGGAAATTGTGGGATATAAGTGCTGTAAATAAAATAAAATAAATAAATAAAATAAACTTAGTACAAGAACAGTGCTGGGCAGACTTCTACGGTCTGTGCCCTGAGAAAGGCAAGGACAAATCAAACTTGGTTATACATATAAAGTATCTTGTTGAGCAGACTGGAAAACTCTTTTTATTGGAAAAAACTAAAAACAAATAACATACAAATCAAAAACAAGCCCCTAGCTATACACGGTCCTCCTATCTATGTACACCCCCTCCCCCTCCTCAATAGTACAGTGGAAACTGTTTATTAGAAAGACCAAAGAAAAAAACCGGACATGCAAATCAAACCCCAGGCTCCTAGCTAGACATGGTCTGCCTATCTATGTACACCCCCTCCTCAATAATACAATGGATCAACCCCCCCCCCGACCCCCCACAACCCCTTCAGACAACTGGCACACAATCCCCTGGGAAGCATGTCCCCTCATGGCGGCTTAAGCCTCACGTGTCTCCACCACCTCGAAGCCACCCCCACCCCTTTTTCCACCCTTTCCCACTTCGCTGCTTCCTGCACCGCCCTTACCACATCCCAGCTGACTACCTCCGCCGGCTGGACCTCCTGGTACAGGGACACCCTGCAGCGCGCCATCCAGAGGCAGTACCGCAATATCACCGAAATCAGAAAGCGTGTTACCGGATCCCCGCGTCCCTCTCCACCCTCTGGGCCATACACCCAGTCCGCATAGCTGTAGTTGCGGAAACTGGGGATCTGCAGCAACGAGGAAACCCGGTCAGAGACCTGGACTGTAAATGGGCACCTCACCAGGAAATGCTCCATTGTCTCTTCAGTTCCAGCACATTCCTCCCGTGGGCACCCTCTATCCCGCACATTGCGATATTTCAAATTTCCTCGGACGTACAGTCTACCGTGAAAGGACAGCCACGCCAGGTCTTTATACTTCACCGGGATGCGGTTCGAAGCAATCAACCGTAACCCCTGCTGCATCCGTGGGGCCGGCGCGTCCCTCAGCGCCAGAGGAGCTGAGAACACCTGCGCCCGTACTCTGTCCATCCAGACCCCCTGTTGTCCTGCCTTCACCTCCCCCACCGTCAGCCCCCACACCCTCACCAATTTCACTAGGGTCTTGCAATAACTCACCTCCCCCGGAGCCCCCCTTCGCAGTGCCACTACCCTCCCCCCCTCCCGCCATAGGTCCCAATATCTCGGCCACCACTGCAGGACACTCCTAGCCCACCCCGGTGGCTCCCGCCCTACCGCCCTCCCCAGATTGAACTGCAGGAACAAAGCGCTGAAAAACAGGACTGGGTTTATCATGCCCACCCCCCCCCCCTCCCTCCTAGGCAGATAGGTAACATTCCGTTTTACCGGATTCGTCCTGTTGCCCCAGAGCAGCCGGAAGAACACCCCATACAAGGCCGTGTACCGGCTCTCCGGCAGCAGGCAGATGTAACTGACGAACAGAAACAAAGGAACTAAGTGTGCCTTGATGAGCTGTACCCGCTCCCCCATGGTCATTTTCCACCCCTTCCATCTATCCACCCTCCCCTTCACTTCTTGGAGACACCTATCCCAGTTGTAGAGCCTATAATCCCCCTTCTCGAAGTATATTCCCAAGACCCGTATACGTTCCACAGCTGTAGGAAACCTACCTCCCAACTCAAATTGCAGCCCCTGATCCCCAACCCACAGGCTATTGGACTTTTGAAAATTGACCTGCGACGCTGTTGCCTGCGAGTATTCCTGGATCAGGTTCTGCAATCTACCTCCCTCCCTCTGGTCCGCTACCCACACTGTAACGTCATCTGCATACGCCACGACCCTTAACTGGTTATTGTCCCCCACCTCCACCCCTTCCAGCCCCTCCGCCCCCCCCTTCTCCAGCCGTCTTATAAAAGGGTCGATGGCGTATGCATACAACAGCGGGCTGAGTGGGCACCCCTGTCGGACCCCTGCCCCTACCTCAAACCCCTGCCCTCTCCACCCGTTAACCAGGGGAAAACACCCCGCATGCCGATAGAGTAGCTGTAATTGCTCTATCCAACCCTTCGGAAACCCATAGCGCTCCAGAATGCTCCATAGGACACCCCACTGCACTCTATCAAACGCTTTTTCCTGGTCGAGTGTTACCAACAGCCTACCATGCCCTCCCACTCTACTGCGTTCTACCCCCTCCCGCACCCACGCTGCAGCTTCCAAGACCCCTCTCCCTTTAACCCCACATGCTTGCGAGGCTGCTAGCAAATCCCCAGACACCTGCCTCATTCTCTGGAATAGCATTCGCGCAAAGATTTTTCGATCCGTATTAAGCAGTGCTATAGGCCGCCAGTTGGCCAGCATCGCCGGGTCCTTCCCCTTACTTAGTAGGATAAGAGCCGCCTCTGTCAAGGAACTAGGCAAGGAACCCTCGAACTGGGCTGCCCCCCATACCCTCACCAGGATCGGCACCAGCTGCTCCTTAAAGGCCTGGTAGAACTCAGTTGTTAGCCCATCCGGCCCCGGCGAGGTCTTCCTGTGGAGCGCCCCGATGGCTTCCTCCACCTCCTGTTCTGTCCACGGGTTCAAGAGGGCCTGAAGCTGGGGTCCCCCGTGACCTATCCCCGGGGTTCCTTCCACATAACACTCCATCTGCTCCATATCAATCTGCTGGGCTGAAAGGAACGCCGCAAAGTGGTCCCTCACTGCCCCCAGAATCCCCTCCTTGGTGTCCTGCAGGACCCCCTGTGCATCCCGCACCCCCTCCATCACCCTGCGCGCCCTCCGCTCCCGGCAGCATGCGAAGGGGTCCGGGCTACACATTTTCCCGAAGTCCCGCTCATACACCAAGGAGGTGTAGCGGTTGTACTGTACCTGCTCCAGGAGTGCTTGGAGATCATGTATTTCTTCCTCCCTCCCCCCTTGTGAAATCAATGTGTCCCTCTTTTTCTTTATTGCCATGCCCAACTTTGTCCTTTCCCTCCCCTCCCTTCTCGCCTGTCTGAGAAAGAATCCCCGCGTTCGTCTTTTCACTGTATCCCACCACTCCCCCAATGACTGAAATGCCCCCTGCACTGACACCTGATCTTCCAAAAACCGGCGGTACTCCTCCCGCACCTGCTCGCTACCTAACCACTTTAAATTTAGTCGCCATAACCCCCTCCCTGGCCTCTGCGCTGCCGCCCCCCCCACCTGAAGGAGGACCATGTGGTGGTCTGAAAAGTCCACGTCCACGGTTCGTGGACCCCCCAGACAAACCCCCTTCTTTACCAGGAATCTATCGATTCTACTTTTACACTGCCCTCGAAAGAACGTGAACCCCTCCTGTTCCTCACAGAAGGCCACATGCGCGTCTACCAGCTCCGCCTCCCGCATGATCCCTGCCAGCCTCACCCCGTCATAGCCCACCTGTACCGATCGTCCCCCACTATCCTTTTTCCGCAATATGGTGTTAAAATCTCCCCCCCAGACTACTTGGCGCGAAGTGTATAGGTAGGGCTTGATCTTCCCAAAGAGGAGCACCCTTTCCTTCTTGCTTTGGGGCCCGTACACATTCACCACCCTCAGTGCTCTATCCTCCCAAATCAGCATCCACAACAAGACATCTCCCCACCCCCAGCTCCACCACTCGCTGAATATTCACCCGGTGGGACTTAAATAAGATCCCCACCCCACCATACCTCTCCCCCGCCAACCCCCACACCGAGGGACCCCACTTCCAGGCCCGCCTTGCCCGCCTGATCACCTCAATGGACCGCAGCCGAGTCTCCTGGAGCAGGAAGCAATCTGCTTGGACCCTCGCGAACCAGTCATACGCTAAACCCTGCTTCTTCGGAGAGGCGATGCTGGCCACATTCAGCGTGGCAAATGTCAACACTAAGCCTGCCATCCTCATTGCGAGTCACGGGTCTGCTCACTCCCAACTTCTTTCCTTATCTCCTGGGATACCCCCTTCTTACCCTGAAGCAGGTCCTCTGCTATGCGGTCTACATCATCCCCTGCCAGATCCCCCTCCCCCCCCCCCGCAGCCGTCCTGTCTGCACCTTACCCCCCCCCTCCCCCTTTCTTCCTTCCTTTCTTCTTTGCTCTATCCGGACCCACCCCCTGATCCCTCCCTCTCCCCTCTTCACCCCCGCCCCCTACCTCCTCCTCCGAGTCCTCCACCTCCCCCAAGTCCTCCAAGTCCTCCAGATCCTCCTCTAGCTCCACTCTGTCCCCCCAAGCCTGCACTTGGGCCTTCACCACCTGCCCGGCCCCCTCAGCTTTCCTCTTACTCCCCTTTCCCCTCCCTCCCTCCCTTCCCTCTTCCTCTTCCCTCACCCCTCCCCCTCCCCCCAGAGCCTTCCCGCCCTTCTTCCTACCACCAGTACCCTCCTCCAGTGCTTCCTCATATTTCCGTTTGCCCTCCCCAATCCCCCCTGCCGCCCCCTCTTCCTCCATTAACTCCACCTCTTCTCCTTCCCCCTGTTCTTCCTCCTCCCTCCCAACCTCCCTATCCTCCTCCTCCTCCTCCAACACCTGAAATCTGTTCCCCCCCTCTTCCCCTGCAGCGACCCCTCCCTGCCCACCCCTACTTTCCCCCCCCCTCCGAAACTTCCCTTTCCTCTGTGGCACTTGTACCCACTCCCCCTCTCCCCCCTGCTCCACTCCTGACCCAGCCCCCTGCCGCCCCCCCTCCTGCATCCCCTCCTTCTCCCCCCCTTGCCCCTCCCTGCCTATCACCCCCTGCCCTATCCCCTCCTCCATTACCCCCCCTCCCCGTCCCTTCCCCCACATATCCCACTCGTTATGGGCCGCCCTAGGGCAGTTCCGATATGCATGGCCTAACCCGCCGCAGAGGTTGCACCTGATCGCGGTGCAGTCCTCTGTGGCATGCTGATCCCCGCATCTTCCACACTTTACCACTGGGCATGACATGCTGAAGTGCCTAAACGAACCACATCTGAAGCACTGCCGCGGCTGCCCCTTGTAAAAGCACAGTATCCTGTCACGACCGATAAAGGCAGCCGAAGGAATGTGCTGGACCACATGGCTCTCCTGTCTCAATTTGACCAGGGCTCCCCAACCTCCTGCCCAAACCCTGCTTGGATCCGGTAACTTTGTAAGTGGGGATCTCAGCTCCGCGTACCTCTGTAGCCAGTAGGCTAAATCTGCCCCAGAGATAGACTCATTTCTCACGAGCAGGGTGATCTGCACCAGGTCCGGCTTGCTGACTGGAATGGCCCTGAGGTCCCGCCACTCCCCCTTTCCCCTCACCCCCTCGTACCTTTCCCAGAATATTTCCATCCCCCTCTGGGTCATGAAGCTCAAGTCATATTCTGGGATGTTGATGGGGTGTATACACGCGTAAAAGTCCTCGGGTATAAACCCCATCCCCATCACCAGCCTCAAGACCCGATCCCTGGAGGGCATTGCCCCCTCCCCTATCCATTTCAGCTGTACCACATTTCGCCGCTTAGGCAGCTGTCCACCCCCTGTCCCCGCTCCCCCCCAACCCCTCCCTGGGCCCTCAAAACCACCCGATCTCCCCCCCTCCCTCCTTCCCCCTCCCTGGACTACTGCCGCAAAGGACTTGGACCCCAGCCCCCACCGCCCCCCCTCCACACTTGTTCCAGCCCTTCCCTCTGCCTCCCCCCCCTTCTGTCCCTCTGCCCCTCCCCTCATCCCTCTCCCTTCTTCAATATCCACCGCCCCCTCCCCCTCCCGTTGTCCCCCGTCCCCTTCCCTCTCAGACAAACATCCAGCAACGTCCATAGTCAGTTCTGCGGCTTGGGCTGCCTCCAACTGATTGTCCTGCCCATCACCACTTCCTGGAACGTCCCTGCTCGTCCCTGCCACTGCAGGCTCCAGCCTCTGGGCTAATCGCCTCCTCTCCTCTGTCTCCTGGCGATACTCTGGCACCTGCCCAGTCAGGTCTGCAGCTGGCGATACCAGACTCCCTGCTCGCTCTGCCCCCGAACTCCCTCCAACCTCCGGCACCAGGGGCGAAGCCTCCGGAACTCCGCCGCTCCCCTTGGCTCCTCGCTCCCAGCCGTCCTGCTGGCAGGTCTGCTCCACCACCCGCTGCACATCTGTTAGACTTGCCATGTCCACTTCTGTAGTCAACGAAAGTCTCTCAACAATCGGGTTACTTCCCCCTTGCTTCTGGTGCAGTCCCTCCTGCGTTCTCCCAATGGCTGGCGCTTCCCGGGGGCATGGCTTGTCTGTTCCTGATTCCGCCACAGGCTGGCTGTTAGCACCCCCCGATTTCACCTCTTGTAATGGACAGCTGGTCAAATGAGCTCCCAGCTGCTGCCCGCTCCTATTCCTCTCTCTCCGACCCCTCTCCTGTAAACCGCCAGCTACTCCATGCTCAGGGAAGACCTCCCCTGCTCCCGGACTTCGTGGGCGGGGCTTCTCCAGATGCCATGCTGCTTCGGTTTCCACTTCAGTCATTGCAGACCCGGCCAAAAATACCGGAGTCTGCCTCTGCTGACCCTTTTCCAACAGGGCCTCCTTCACGGCAACTGTCTCTGCTGTTTGCACAACTGCAGGTAAGCCCTCTGAGACTTCGACCACCACCTCTGTAGAAAACAGGCTGCTACCTGCGTCTCCCTCTGCTGCCTCCATTATCTGGAGTTTTGAAAAGTTACTGAGTTCTGTCCTCCCCTCCACAGGTAGGATCTCTACTCCAGCCCCCACCTCAGAGCCATGTCCTGCCGCTGCCTCCTTATCCTCTGGCTGCTGGGTAAGTGCTCTAGACTGTGTTGCCAACTGTCTCATGTATTTTAAAGTGGGGTCACCTCTGAACCCAGACAACTCTTTTGAGTCTAATGCTGCTGAAGACACTGAAGCTTGCTGCAACTGTAGTGTTCCTGAACCCCCAGACTGTGGTATTGAAGCCATCCTTTCTCGGTTAACATAGAGCTCCCTCAAAGGATTCACAGAGCCCTTTTTTAAACAGTTCAACAAGTGTTCTTTTTTCCCCAACAACTTTGATATCCGGGCTTCCTCTTTAACATACATTTGTCTGTGCTCCGCTGGGGCAAATTTACACATAGTTCTTGCCATTTTCAGACGTTTTCCTAGCTCCACTACTTCTTTTTCCACCAGCTTAATTCGTCTTACAATATTTACCACACTACTTGCTGGATCATCAGGGTCATAGCTCACTTCAAGGAACTCCTCATCTGACGATCCATTCTCCTCCCTCTCACTCTCAGCTGCCTCCAGCAAAGGCTTCTGGCAAACTTCCATCGCCTCTTCCTTCTCCCTTCCTTGGAAGCGCCCTTCTGGGGCCTGTACTATCTTCCTCCCCCCTCCACTGTCTTCTCGCTTACCTTCCGCAAGCTGGGCCATGGAGGGGGAAATGCTCTGGTGGCCTCCACTGGGCTGCTTCTCCCTTCGGTCCACTGGACTCCTTTCCCTTCTCCCGGTAGTCAAACCAGGGAGAGAGCCACTCCTTTCGGCCTTCTGGTCCCGGGCCCCAGGAGGCCCCATAGCCTGGGACTTTCCTGAGGCCTTCTCCCCAGGGACCCTCCTCATCTTTGGGGAGGGAGCTAGGTCTCACTCCCTTTCCACTGGAAGTCAGCAGAGCTCTCTAAAACACCTCCTTCCTCCTCAGCAGACTGGATGGACCGTGCAGGTCTTTTTCTGCCATCATTTACTATGTTACTATGTTGCATGTATATATGTTACTCACTCCAGGAAGGCCCGCCAAGGGGGGGGGGGGCGGGGCAGGGGGGACAAAATTCCCCATACCTGGGCCTCCAAGGGGGACCAGGCCCTGCAGTCCCCGGTCTCACCCACCTTCGGTTCTGTTGACCGTCTGCCACCGGGCCTGGCCCCCCACATTGAAATCATCACAGCGCCTCACCTGTCACCTCCGTGACTGAAAGTGCAGCAGCGGCAGATTGGATTTGCCTCCCTTCAGGCCTTCCCTCCCTGTGCCCCACCCTCACGGAAGTTACATCAGACAAGGGTGGGACAGAGGGAGGGAAGGCCCAAATGGAGGCGAATCCGATATGCAGCTGTGAAGATTTGAATGCAGGGGGCCCGGTCCGGTGGCGGATGGAGGGGGAGCAGGTGGAGACTGCAGAGTGGTGAACGGGGGGGGGGGGGAACGGCGGCCTTGCCCCAGGCCCGGCCCAGTCTCTCGGCGGCCCTGACTCCAGTCAGTAGCGTTCCTGGCCTGGATGGCACCTGGGGCGGAGCGCCGATGCGCCCCCCCCCCCCCGCTAGATGACACCTCCCCCTTCCGGCGAAATGACACCCCCCCCAGGTGCACGCCGCTGGGGGGGGGTGCCGCAGCGCACGCCTGCTCCTCCGAGTTCGCTAAACTTCGTTCGTTCGCTGCAGCTCCCTCTGCCCTGGAACAGGAAGTAACCTGTTCTGGGGCAGAGGGAGCTGCAGCAAACGAGCAAAGTTTAGCGAACTCGGAGGAGCAGGCGCGCGCCGCAGCACCCCCCAGCGGCGTGCACCCGGGGCGGACCGCCCCCCCCCTTGGTACGCCACTGACTCCAGTTTAGTTGACTGTACTGATTTCCAACATCCATCAGTGTCTCTACGACCCCTGAGGCAGGCAGGTTTGCCCCGCTGAAACATGGGTCCGTGTCAGATCCGTACTGGTGCAAATAAAGGTTTCCTCCTGGACAGTTACCTGTGTGGGTTTTTTGTTTTCATACACTCACAGAGCTGCTACTCTTGTTGTCCCCTCTACTTTGTTTTCTTGCCTTTGTGTTCCCGTAGAGGTGGTTTCCGTTGCCTTTCAGCGTTAAGTTTTATCCATCTTTTTCTCTCAGTTACCACTGCTTGACTCTTTTACTGATGGAATCCTGAAGAAGCAACTCATGAAACGGAGAGGCTCCGTAGAGGTTTGCCGATGAAAGAACTAAGTTGCCATCGTGATTTAAAGTTACTAAAATTGCTTTCACATAGCAAGTTGTATCAATAGAAATCAAACAAAATAAAACATGGAAAAGAAAATAAGATGATACCTTTTTTATTGGACATAACTTAATACATTTCTTGATTAGCTTTCGAAGGTTGCCCTTCTTCCTCAGATCGGAAATAAGCAAATGTGCTAGCTGACAGTGTATATAAGTGAAAACATTCAAGCATTACTATGACAGTCTGACAGGGTGGGAGGATGGGGGTGGGTAGGAGGTATGCATGGGGACATCAAAGCATATCATTGATATTCTAACAGGATGGGTGTGGATAGGTGAGGGGTGGGGTGATCAACAGAGAAATACAGCTTTATGGTTTATAATGGGCTAGGAACCCCAGATCCTTGTTAAGTCCTTTCTGTTGGGTGTTAAAATATTCAATCATTCTGACTTCAAAGGTCTTACGTTCTTGTATGGTTTTAAAGTTACCTTTCAGGATTCTCACTGTGAAATCACTGATACAGTGTCCTGGTTCTGTGAAGTGCAAGTTGAAAAGTGTCAGAAAGAAATAGAATTTTTAATTAAGAAGACAAAAGAAAAATTCTGGAAAACATTTTGCATGCAATAATAAATTGAAAGGAGGTGGAGGCTGTTTAGACCCATGATGGTAAAAACCCAGTGGCAAAAAGACAAGGCACGGACAGTAAACTGAAGTCTTTTCCTCCACACATTTTGATTGATATAAATATTTTGATAACCATATTCAGTTGAAGTATTCAATATTTGGCTTGCCATTTGGTCTGTTACTGATATTTTTAAGCATGTTAATCAGCCATAAAGAACTGCAATTAGGATAAACTGAAGACAAATAACATAGTAACATAGTAAATGACGGCAGAAAAAGACCTGCATGGTCCATCCAGTCTGCCCAACAAGATAAACTCATATGTGCTACTTTTTGTGTATACCTGACCTTGATTTGTATCTGCCATTTTCAGGGCACAGACCGTATAAGTCTGCCCAGCACTATCCCCGCCTCCCTACCACCAGCCCCGCCTCCTAACTACCGGCTCTGGCACAGACCGTATAAGTCTGCCCAGCACTATCCCCGCCTCCCAACCACCAGCCCCGCCTCCCAC
Source organism: Microcaecilia unicolor (assembly GCF_901765095.1). NCBI lineage: Eukaryota > Metazoa > Chordata > Amphibia > Gymnophiona > Siphonopidae > Microcaecilia > Microcaecilia unicolor. The sequence continues at coordinate 338,393,052 of NC_044036.1, forward strand.
CACCGGCTCTGGCACAGACCATATAAGTCGGCCAAGCACTATCCTCACCTCCCAACCACCAGCCCCACCTCCCACCACCGGTTCTGGCACAGACCGTATAAGTCTGCCCAGCACTATCCCCGCCTCCCAACAACCAGCCCCGCCTCCCACCACCGGTTCTGGCACAGACCATATAAGTCTGCCCAGCACTATCCCCGCCTCCCGCCACTGGCTGTGCCACCCAATCTCGGCTAAGCTCCTTAAGATCCATTCCTTCTGAACAGGATTCCTTTATGTTTATCCCACGCATGCTTGAATTCTGTTACCGTTTTCATTTCCACCACCTCCCGCGGGAGGGCATTCCAAGCATCCACCACTCTCTCCGTGAAAAAATACTTCCTGACATTTTTCTTGAGTCTGCCCCCCTTCAATCTCATTTTATGTCCTCTCATTCTACCGCCTTCACACCTCCGGAAAAGGTTCGTTTGCGGATTCATACTTTTCAATTATATATAAAGTTCAGTAAGATAAGAGGAACATATTTCTACCAACAATAGAACAGGTGAAAACGTTTGTGTGTCAGCACTTGCTCATGACTCAACTGCAAAGGTATTAAGTACAAATCCTCCTACGCATCCAATTTTTCCTTTTTGGGTAGCCAGCTTTGGAACGCTCTACCAAGATCCATCCAAACAATCAACGGCCTTTTGCCCTTCAGAAAAGCATTGAAGACACATCTCTTCAAGAAAGCCTACCCTAACGATTCAACTTAACTAAAGCCTGCCCACATGGTTCTTACCTACAATTGTTATACATTGACCATGTTTCCATTATCCTTATTGCTATCCCATATCTATTCCTTTCCATCTTCCTACGCCTACTTCCTAACACTCTTTTCTTTCTGCACCCAATTCCTCCTATGTTCAATTTACTTATCCGTTAACCCCATTAATATTACGTTTACTACAAATTGTATATTGACTTTGTAATTCTTTATATTGTTACTATGTAAGCCGCATTGAGCCTGCCATGTGTGGGAAAGCGCGGGGTACAAATGTAATAAATAAATAATAAATAAAAAAATGAATCAATCTTGATTTTATCAAATGGACATAGGTGCCTGTGTTGCTTTTATAAAATCTATTTAAACAAGGCATCTTTTTGAAGTAAGGCGGAATCTAAGAAAATACTCTTTCACGGAAAGGGTGGTGGATGCATGGAATAGCCTCCCGGTGGAGGTCTTGGAGATGAGGACTGTGTCAGAATTTAAGAAAGCGTGGGACAAGCATGTAGGATCCAGGGGCGTAGCCAGACCTCGCGGTAGGAGGGGGCCAGAGCCCGAGGTGGGGGGGGCACATTTTGGTCTGCCGCTCTCCCCACCGCCTCGCCGTCCCCCCGTCACCCTGCCGCTCCCCACCCACAGCTGCAGCAAATACCTTGGCTGTGGGGGGTCCCCAACCCCCGCCAGCTGAAGCCTTCTCCAGCGCCGGTCTCCGGTGCTGCCGCGTTGCCTGCCCTGCTCTCTCTTCCCCCTCACATTCTATACGCAGTGCAGGCAATGCGGCGGTGCCAGAGACCTGCACTGGATAAGGCTTCAGTAGGTGAGAGTTGGGGACCCAGTCAGAAAAAACAGGGGCCCAGAGGAAATTGGGGGGGGGCCCAGGCCCCTGTGGCCCCACATAGCTACGCCACTGGTAGGATCCCTTAGGAAAAGGTGGAGTTAGTGGTTACTGAGGAAGGACAGACTGGATGGGCCATTTGGCCCTTATCTGCTGTCATGTTTCTATCTAAGTCACAGAGGTGTCCATTACAACACAAACAACTACCCTACCATAACCACACCATACTGCACACTCCCTATCTCAGAAAATCTGAAAATTCTTGGTCACTATTGATCGATACCTCACACTCGATACCCACGTGAAGAATATAACGAAAAAAAATGTGCTACTCGATGTGGAAACTCAAGAGAATAAAACCTTTTTTCCCCAAGAAACATCTTCCGTACCCTAGTACAGTCATTAGTGATAAGTCATCTGGACTACTGTAACACTTTGTACGCAGGCTGTAAAGAACAGACCATTAAAAAACTCCAAACAGCCCAGAACACCGCAGCCAGACTCATCTTTGGAAAAACTAAATACGAAAGGGCGAAGCCTCTAAGAGAGAAACTACACTGGCTACCACTCAAGGAACGAATCGAGTTCAAGATCTGCACAACCGTCCACAAAATCATCCACGCAGACGCCCCACTCTACATGTTAAACCTAGTGGACCTACCGCCCAGAAACGCCAAAAGATTGGCCCGCAAATTCCTCAATCTGAACTCCCCCAGCTGTAAAGGAATTAAATACAAACAGTCATACGCTACTACTTTTGCGTATAAAAGCACACAGTTCTGGAACGCACTACCCATGACCCTGAAAAAAATGGACAACCTAACCAGCTTTCGCAAATCTTTGAAGACACATCTCTTCAACAAAGCCTACTAAAGACATCCTCACTAACTATTCCCCAAACTACTCAGATGCATCTAAAACACCTCTCACAGCACCTACCTAGTACCTGCATTTAAATTACCTACCTTCAGCTTATTATGGACTGTATCTAAGATCATGTAATGACTGCATCATAACAACACTCTGTAAACCACATTGAGCCTGCAAAAAGGTGGGATAATGTGGGGTACAAATGCAATAAATAATAATAATTATTATTATTTCCTTAAGATTTCTATTTTGCCCACTGTCTCCTGGACATCGCCTATTGCAGACATATTCACAGTAACTGTTGAAACATTTGCAGGCAGTTATTTTTAGATCACTCTTAAAAAAAAAAAGAAAAATCCAGCGTCCTGTCAGTGTGATTAAAAGCTCCGACTACTCTACCTCTCATACGCAGATTGACATGCACAGAATGTAAGAGTTAATAATCTGCACTTCCAATGATGGGAAACAGATTATGACTTTATTAAACAAATCCAGCAGGTAATTTAATCAAAATACCACAGCAAATTTATAACACTAATTATATTTTAAATTATGTTCGGTTTTAAATTACAGCGGACTTACCGATGACAGAGAATATTTCACTGTTTCAATTCCGTTTCTAAACTCTGAGATGTTGCATTTATTTTGAAGATGACATCTTTATGGTGCTGCACCTCAGCTCGACTTCTTCACAAATTTAAGGGGTTCTTTTACTAAAGCTGCAGTGAAAAGGGCCCTGCGGCAGCAGTGGGGGCTGTTGAGTATTATTAGGAAAGGGATGGAAAACAAACGCGAGGATGTCATAATGCCGTTGTATCGCTCCATGGTGCGACCGCACCTCGAGTATTGTGTCCAATTCTGGTCGCCGCATCTCAAAAAAGATATATAGGAATTGGAGAAGGTGCAGAGAAGAGCGACAAAAATGACAAAGCCCATTATTCATATTCGGACAAATAATATTTTTCATTATTCGCATTCGGCTGAATAGTAAAATATGTTATTCGATACAGCTCTACCTAACATTTGCTGCAAAAAATGATACAGCAGTGAGTCAGGCCATCTGTCTCTCTGTCCATCAGTTGAGACCCTGTAGCATTTGCTAAACTGCACTGGCCAAGTCAAAATGTGAGGAAAATGTCCACCGTGGTCCTTCAAGTTTACCCTATTGTAACACTGAAAAGCAGTAGGAAAATGCAGGTTTTTGACTTCCTTGTTTGGAGGGATAGAACAGTCAAAGGAAGGGTCTGCAACTTTAAGCAATGATCTGTTCTCCTCATCCTATTGAGCATAAACTTCAGAAAATCTCACTAGAGACTTATATAAAACAACTAGCACATGACATGCAATAAGTAGCATGATATGCCTGTATACTGTATATTGTCTATATGCATCTTAAGTAGATCCTTACACCAGGTTTGCAATGGTTAGAAAGGTTCATGTGAACTTATGCAGGGCACTAAGGAATGTTTGTTTTCAGGACAAAGACACAGGGAAGACTATGTTAGAAAAGCTATAAAGGAATTGGAGAAGGTGCAGAGAAGCTACGAAAATGGTAAAAGGGATGGGAGGACTTTCCTATGAGGAAAGGCTGAGAAGGTTAGGGCTCTTCAGCTTGGAGAAAAGGCGGCTGAGGGGTGATATGATAGAAGTCTACAAGGTAATGAGCGGAGTAGAGCGGACAGATGTGAAGCGTTTGTTTACACTTTCTAACAATAATAGAACCAGGGGACACAAGATGAAGCTAGAAAATGGTAGATTTAAAACAAATAGGAGAAAGTTTTTCTTTACTCAGCGTGTAGTAGACTTTGGAACTCGTTGCCGGAGAATGTAGTGACAGCAGCTGGCCTTACGGAATTTAAAGGGGGTTTGGACAGATTCCTGAGGGAAAAGTCCATTGAACATTATTAATTATTTTTTTTTTTTTTGGGGGGGGGGGGGGGGTCCGGGTTCTTGAAGCCTGGATTGGCCGCTGTCGGAGACAGGATGCTGGGCTTGATGGACCCTTGGTCCTTTCCCAGTATAGCGGTGCTTATGTACTTATGTACCACAGCAGGTAAAAATCGCTGAAAATAGCCATGGCTATGCGGTAAGATTGCTCTTACTGCATGGCCATGTGAGGGAGAGCTCTTAGCGTCATCCCTTGAGGTGGCGGTAAGGGCTCCCGCACTAACCCGGTAGTAACTAGGTAGTACGCAGTGCTGTCTGATTACCGCTGGGTTAGCGACACGCTAAAAAATATGGGATGATTTTCCGTAGCGTGGGAAATGGCACGCCAGGGCTGAACTACTGCCCACATTGGACTTCCCGTCACTTTGTAAAAGGACCCTAAGTAACAAACAGCATACATACCACACTAGTGAAATCAGTTTTCATTTACCAAACACATGCTTAAGCATAAAAATGAAAGCCTGGCTCTTCTTTCTTCATAGTTTACAACAATAATATCAAGAATTAACCCTTGAAAAGATAGTAACATTTATAATGGTAATCAAATAAGGAAGAAATTTTTACATGTATTCAAAATTATCACTCAAGTCCACAAATAAAAAGGATCCAAGATTTCAAAACTGAGGAGATTAATAAGAAATCAGAAGTAAGGGTATTTAGCATCTACAAAGAGGCTGGTTTATCTTCTTTTGAGCTTCCTATAGGTCTCTTAGATGCGATAAAAGTTGAAAGCTGAGGTGGATCCATAAATATATATTTAGTAGTACCAAATCTGATTATACACGTGCAGGGGTATCTAAAAAAAAAAAAAAGGTACCACCTGTTTGCAGAACAGCCGGTTTCAATATGAGATATGGCTTCCTTTTTCTTTGAGTCTCTCTCAACAGATCTGGAAATAAGAAAATACGTAAATCTCCCAAGCCTTTAATCCATGTGGTGACTGACTATACGCTCATTCTGTACCTGGACTAGCTTGCTGCACACACTGTAACTTAGATCAGCTCCTAATCTCTTGCTGAACTGTACAAAGAACTTGCCTTGAGTTTAGCCACCCATCTATATATCCCAACTGACTCTGTACCACCCATCTCGTTTCCATCTATGTATCTGCACTTGGCCCCAAAGCTCGTAATAGACGCTACACAATTCTTCCCCTCTACGATTCCCCAATGTGCCTATAACACATGAACCTTATTCCTCTACTACAACTCTCTGTATTTGTTTCACTACCGGAATTGGCGATCGCCTTTACGGTACTATGTAAGCCACATTGAGCCTGCAAATAGGTGGGAAAATGTGGGGATACAAATGTAACAAATAAATAAATAAATATTATACAAAAGCATTAACATCGTATCTCTGTTCTTGTGCACTTATTGGATGTTTCAGGGGCGTAGCTAGGTGGGGCCACGGGGCATGGGTCCCCACAGATTTAGCCCTGGTCCCCTCTACTTTTGACCCCCCCCCCGACGACGATCCTCCCCCGCCAGGTACTTTTGCTGGCAAGGGTACCCAACCCCTGCCATCCGAAGTCCTCTTCAGCGCCAGTCTCCGGCGCCTTCGCTGATCTGTTTCTGTGAGTCCTGACTCCTGACGTCCTGCGTGCACATAACATGCAGGACATGCATGCAGGACGTCAGGAGCCAGGACTCACAGAAACAGATCAGCGAAGGTGCCGGGGACCGGTGCTGAAGAAGACTTCAGCTGGTGGGGGTTGGGGACCCCCACCAGCAAAGGTGCCTGGCGGCGGCGGAGACAGGGGAGGGTCAGCGGCGGAAGAGAGGGTTGAAAGTGGCGGGGAGGTCGGCGGCTGGGGGAGGCGGGCAAAACTGTGCCCCTCACCTCTGGACCCCCCTCCCACCTAGTTCTGGCTACGCCCCTGGGTGCTGTGATAAGGCAGCTAAACGGGGATATAGCAAAAGGCCGTGGGCCCCAGAACTACAAGGTCCAGAATTCCCTGGTGGAGAAAGGGGAGGGCCCAAAAACTCAGGAGAGGTTCTCAGAAAAAGTGGGAGGGAAGATAGCCCAGGGTATAGAGAGCCATTCTCCCCAGTAACCAGCAGGGGGAGAAACAGCCAGGAGGAGGCCCAGTTCCCATGGTTGCGTAATCCATATCGGATTCCTCCCAGCTGTGAAGGGGGGGGAGGAGAGATTTTCTGAATGTTCTGAAGCTGGAGGGGAGGGGAGGGAGGAGGAGGCAGAGTTACCTGAGGAAATGGATTACAAAGAGGCAGAGCTGGACATGCCTGCTGGATTGCCAATTCCAGGATAGGGTTACCATACGTCCGGATTTTCCCCGGACATGTCCTCTTTTGAGGGCATGTCCGGGGCGTCCGGCGGATTTGCCCGCGCCCACGTTTGTCCGGATTTCTGGACAAACGTGGGCGCGGGTGCGGGCAGGCGCGTGCGTGCAGTGGGCGCGCGATCGGCGCCGTGGGTCGTGACCTGGTCTCCCATCCCCTCCCCTCCTTACCATGTTCCCTGGTGGTCTAGTGACGTCTTCGGGGCAGGAAAGAGCCCCCTCTTTCCTGCCCGGAGCGCTGCCTCCCCTGTCTATCATCCTTCTCGGTCTGGCTGGGGATTCAAAATGGCCGCCGAGATTTGAACTCTCGCGAGGGCCGCTTCAACTCTCGGTGGCCATTTTGAATCCCCAGCCATACCGAGGAGGATGCAGCAGGCAAGGGCAGGCAGCGCTCCGGGCAGGAAAGAGGGGGCTCTTTCCTGCCCCGAAGAGAAGACGCTACTAGACCACCAGGGCTAGATAGTAAGTGAGGGGGGGAGGGGACTATGTTACGGGGGGGGGGGCGTGGCGGAACCCGACCTGAAGGGGGCGTGGCATGAGGCGTGGCGGGGGCGGGGTAGGGGGCGTGACATGTGTCCTCTTTTTCAGAGGACACAAAATGGTAACCCTATTCCAGGAGAGACAGCCAGCATGGACTGGGAGAATACCCAAAGTTAATCTCTCCAGCACAAGAGCAGGTGGGAGGCCACAGGGGTTTGTTCTGTGAAGAGGGAGGTGTGCTACCAGCCTTGCTAGTGACAGAGCTGGTGGAAGTGCTGGAGGAGGAAAGGTAGGACGTTTCTGGTTCATATGGTTTCTTCCTCTTCCTTTGGACAGTTTTTGCTCATTTTGTGGAATTGAATTTTGCTAAAGACAACTGCATTTGACTGAATGCTGAACTGAACTTTGCTAAAAGGCTGGGTGAAACCAGTTTTTTTTTTTGTTACATTTGTACCCCGCGCTTTCCCACTCATGGCAGGATCAATGCGGCAGGCAACGGAGGGTTAAGTGACTTGCCCAGAGTCACAAGGAGCTGCCTGTGCTGGGAATTGAACTCAGTTCCTCAGGACCAAAGTCCACCACCCTAACCACTTTATGAAGTGCTGAGTGGAACTGGGCTGAAGTTAAACCTGAAGAAATAAGGGGAAGCAGAACTTTGCTACCAAAAGAAGGGGCAGTGAGGGTAATGGGAACTGTTCCCCAAAACTGAGAGGATTTTTATTTTGTTTGGGAGAGAAGTTGGTATTAAATCTTTTTCTGTTCTGAACTGAGTCCGGCTTCAAAGAGTTACTGCATAAGCGTGGAGGCGGAGGTCTGGATTACTGGACACATTCACCAGGAGAGGGAAGCGGTATCACAGTGTTTCATTGGTATTATGCTGGCATCGTATTATATCTCTGTTATTTTAATATTTATTTTATTTATGCATTCTGGTATCCCACTATTATCCAAAAACAAATTTCAGTTCAAAGTGGGTTACAATTTACATTTTGGTGGAGTTACAATAGTATTGTGCAATATGAAGAGGGCATCCATAGTTCGTCTGGTTATTCATAGAGGGTCCCTTTTACTAAGCTGCGTAGGCGCCTCTGCGTGTCCAACGTGCGTCAATTTGGTGTTACCGCCCAGCGACCATGTGGCCTGTGTGATAATTTCACTTTGTATGCGCGTCCGCTACGTGCGCCAGAAAAGATATTTTATTTTCTGACACGCGGCGAAAATCGGGTGGTAACTCTGACTTGACGCACATAGGCGATTACCGCACAGTTAAGGCGAGAGACCTTACCACTAAGTCAATGGCTGGTGGTAAGGTCTCAGACCCAAAATGGACGTGCGGCCATTTTTATTTTGCCGCATGTCCGTTTTTGGCAAAAATGTTAAAAAGGCCTTTTTTTACAGGAGCGCTGAAAAATGGATCTGCATGCGCCTACACTAGCGCAGCCCATTTTCAGCACACCTTAGTAAAAAGGACCCCAGAGTTTTTAAAGAAATAGATTTGAAGTGGATAAGGTAGTGGTAGCTTTTGTTTTCAGCTGGAGAGTTTTGGTGATGTTTATTCATATAGTTTTTGAAGAGGTAGATTTGAAAGGAAAGCGACGATATCCTTGTGATTAGCTGTAGGACTTTTGAAGAGGTAGGTTTTCATTTCTTTTGTGCTGTCTATTATGGTATTAAATGTATTGTGCAGACATTCTCCATATTTCTGTTATATGATTGTTCTGCAGTGCTGTTAAATGTGTTAACCAGAGATGGCCGGTTCAAATCCCACTGCTGCTCCTTGTGATCTTGGGCAAGTCACTTAACCCTCCATTGCCTCAGGTACAAACTTAGATTGTGGAGCCCTCCTGGGACACAGAAATATCCAGAGTACCTGAATGTAACTCACCTTGAGCTACTACTGAAAAAGGTGTGAGCAAAATCTACATAAATATATGGAATGTTGCTACTATTAAAGATTCTACATGGGATGTTGCTATAGTGGAGGAGTGGCCTAGTGGTTAGAGCACGGGTCTTGCAATTGAGAGGTGGCTGGTTCAAAGCCCACTGCTGCTCCTTGTGATCCTGGGCAAGTCACTTAACCCTCCATTGCCTCAGGTACAAACTTAGATTGTGAGCCCTCCTGGGACAGAGAACTATCCAGAGTACCTGAATGTGACTAACCTTGAGCTACTACTGAAAAAGGTGTGAGCAAAATCTAAATAAAGATTCTAGAATTCTAAAGAATAACAAGATTCCATGCAGAAATTCAAAGTGTAGCAACATTCCATGTAGAACCCCAAAGAGTAGCAAGATTCTTCAGGGTGGAGCAGTGGCCTAGTGGTTAGAGCACCGGTCTTGCAATACAGAGGTGGCCGGTTCTTTCGCAACCTAGTGCAATCCCTCGTACTCAGCCACCTGGATTACTGCAATTCACTATACGCAGGTTATAAACAGCAAATACTGAGGAAACTTCAAACAGCCCAGAACACAGCAGCCAGACTCATCTTCGGAAAACCAAAATACGAAAGTGCAAAACCCTTACGAGAGAAGCTACACTGGCTCCCACTCAAGGAACGCATTACTTTTAAAGTATGCACATTAGTCCACAAAATTATTCACGGTGAAGCCCCAGCCTACATGTCTGACTTAATAGACCTACCTCCCAGAAACGCTAAAAGATCATCTCGAACTTTCCTTAACCTCCACTTCCCTAATTGCAAAGGCTTAAAATACAAGGCGCTGCACGCATCAACCTTTTCTTACATAAGCACGCAATTCTGGAATACACTACCACGCAACTTGAAAGCGACCCACGAACTAACCAACTTCCGCAAACTATTGAAGACTCATCTCTTTGATAAAATTTACTGTAAGGATCAAAACACATGAAGTCCACACTCACTATTCAGAAATACACCAATACATGCTCTTCTAAATTCTCATCCCCCGTAATTTTATCACATTTATACCTTTACTCACAGAAAAATGTTATACCGAATGTTCTCTTGCTAATGTTCTATTACCCTATCAGTTTCCCGTTGTCTCTTTCCACTGTTCCATTGTTCTCTTCCTTTGTCCTATTCCCTAACGATACTTTGACTTTGTCTTCACATAACTCTCACAATGTAATCCATAACTGAGTTGTAACAAATTGTACTTCCATCATTTACAATGTATTGTAAGCCACACTGAGCCCGCAAATAGGTGGGAAAATGTGGGATACAAATGCAATAAATAAATAAATAAAATAAATCCCACTGCTGCTCCTTGTGATCTTGGGCAAGTCACTTAACCCTCTATTGCCTCAGGTACAAACTTAGAGTGTGAGCCCTCCAGGGACAGAGAAATATCCAGTGTACCTGAATGTAACTCACCTTGAGCTACTACTGAAAAAGGAGTGAGCAGATTCTAAATAAATAAAGATTCTAGAATTCTAAAGAATAACAAGATTCCATGCAGAATTTCAAAGTGTAGCAACATTTCATGTAGAACCCCAAAGAATAGCAAGATTCTGGAATCCTAAAGAGTGACAAGATTCCATGCAGAATCTCAGAGTAGCAACTGCAGTGGAGGAGTGGCCTAGTGGTTAGAGCACCAGTCTTTCAATCCAGAGGTGGCCAGTTCAAATCCCACCCCTGCTCCTTGTGATCTTGGCAAGTCACTTAAACCTCCATTGCTTCAGGTACAAACTTAGATTGTGAGCCCTCCTGGGACAGAGAAATATCCAGTGTACCTGAATTTAACTCACCTTGAGCTACTACTGAAAAAGGGGTGAGCAGATTCTAAATAAATAAAGATTCTAGAATTCTAAAGAATAACAAGATTCCATGCAGAATCTCAAAGTGTAGCAACATTCATGTAGAACCCCAAAGAGTAACAAAATTCTTTGGGGTGGAGGAGTGGCCTAGTGGTTAGAGAACCAGTCTTGCAAGCCAGAGGTGGCTGGTTCAAATCCCACTGCTGCTTCTTGTGATCTTGGGCAAGTCACTTAACCCTCTATTGCCTCAGGTACAAACTTCAATTGTGAGCCCTGGTGGGACAGAGAAATATCCAGAGTACCTGAATGTAATTCACCTTGAGCTACTACTGAAAAAGGTGTGAGCAAAATCTAAATAAATAAATATTTTTTATACTGTTCATTACAGCTCTGGAGTTTTGAGCACTTCAGCCTCTGTTCCTCTAGGAGTATCTGTAGATTTACTTCCTAGCATGGCTGGTTGGTCAAGAGAAAGCAAAGTGTGCCAGACAGCAACCACAGACGGATCTGTTCTGCTGCTATTACTTTGCAGTCTGTTAGAGACTAAACTTCTCATTGCGGGTTCTTCCTCTCTTCATCCTTCTGCATCTCTATTTTGCACGGTTGCTAAGATGAGAAGTTCACATCCTAATTACCTGGCTATTAACTGAGCTCCCCATACCCCAGAACAGCCATCTCCATGCTCAGCATGCTTAAACGTAGCATCACCGATCCCTTCCTGGCATGACAGTTTGCATAAGTGTTGCCAAAATAATACACAAAGAAGTTTTCAAAGCAATGCTTTACCCAGGGAAATGGGCTTTTATAAATCTGGCCAGTAGAGGGGGTAATTCTCAGAAGATCACTTAAAGTTAGAATACTGGTGTACGTTCGCAATTGCATGACAACTTTACACTAGCTCTGTGGTTCCAAAACCAGGTCCTGGAGGCACCCCAGCCACTTAGGTTTTCAGGATACCCACAATGAATATTCAGGAGATTGATTTCCTTACCAAGGAGGTAGTGCATGTAAATCTCTCATGAATACTCGTTGCGGATATCCTCAAAACCTGACTGGCTGGGGTGTCTCCAGGGCCAGGTTTGGGAACCACTGCACTAGCTCAATGGCTGGCATCAGGTGCATAACTGACAGTATTCTAGAACCCATTTGCATAAGTGCTGTACACGCCCCTGACACGCCCATGCCCCTCCCAGATGCACGCCCCCTTGCAGTTGTGCACTATGGATTTTGCAGGGTCTTTTAAATGCAGGGAGATCCTGGATTCTCTACAGGGGGAACTATTCCAGTAGTTGGTAATGGAACCCATGCAGGATGGGGTCATACTGGACAGTGTTTACTAATGGGTGGGAGTGTTTCTGGTGTTATAATATTGATCACCAGATGGTGTGGTTTAATATTAAGACAGTGTTACACTCCTATCTTGCGACTCCTGATGGCGGCCATCTTGTGAGGTTCATCTGAGGGGCAGCCATCTTGAGAAGTTCAACTGTATCTGTTCCTAAGAGGCAGCCATCTTGAGAAGTTCATCTGTATCTGTGCCTGAGAGGCAGCCATCTTGAGAAGCTTATCCTTATGGGCGTGCCCACTGAGAGTCCTCGCCTGGCAGCTGTGGCAGGGATCCTCTGATGGGAGAGCCCTAGTCACTTTAGCCTTTCCTCATAGGGAAGTCGTCCCATTCCCTTTATCATTTTCGTCGCCCTTCTCTGTACCTTTTCTAATTCCACTATATCTTTTTTGAGATGCGGTGACCAGAACTGCACACAATATTCGAGGTGTGGTTGCATCATAATATTCTCAGTTTTGTTTTCCATTCCTTTCCAAATAATTCCTAACATTCTATTTGCTTTCTTGGCCGCAGCTGCACATTGAGCAGAGGGTTTCAACGTATCATCAACGATGACACCTAGATCCTTTTCCTGGGTGGCGACTCCTAACGTGGAACCTTGCATCACGTAACTATAGTTCAGGTTCCTCTTTCCCACATGCATCACTTTGCACTTGCTCACATTAAACGTCATCTGCCATTTGGACGCCCAGTCTCCCAGTCTCATAAGGTCCTCTTGCAACTTTTCACAATCTTCTTGTGATATAACAACTTTGAATAACTTTGTGTCATCAGCAAATTGCACTAGCTTACTAGTTACTCCCATCTCTAGGTCATTTATAAATATGTTAAAAAGCAGCGGTCCCAGCACAGACCCCTGGGGAACCCCACTATCTATCCTTCTCCATTGAGAATACTGACCATTGAACCCTACTCCCTGTTTTCTATCTTTTAACCAGTTTTTAATCCACAATAGGATATTGCCTCCTATCCCATAACTTCCTAATTTCCTCAGGAGTCTTTCATGAGGTCCTTTGTCAAATGCCTTTTGAAAATCCAGATACGCAATATCGACCGGCTCACCCTGGTAGCCAACCAATCAGTAATTTTATTAAGGAGGGTAGAAACATCTAGCATGAAAGTGGCCAAAAAAAGTGGTTACTGGAAGGAGTAGCTGAATATCACCCACAAGGATAAAGAAGATAAAACCCAAAGATTGAATAAGGAGCATCAAAGGTGCCAAGTAAACATTAAAGAGAATGAGACTAAAGAATAGACCCCTGGGGAACACCATCGTGAAACATAAGTGAAGCAGAAACAACCTGGACCAGTGGTTGACAGATAAGATTGAAACCATTTTAGAGCCAAGCTTCAGAGACCTACATCAGACAGAAGTGGAAGAATAAAATGATTCAGAAATCAAAGGCTGCTGAGAGATCTAAGGAAAGGAGAAGAACATTGATCCCTCTATTGAAATTCAACCTAACAGAATCTGAAAGTGCAGGAAGAGTAGTTTCAGTGCTTTATGCTACATGAAATCTGGTCTGTCTTAGACTCAGGCCATTAACGAAGTCTAAATGAAAACTTGGTTGGCTACCGATTGCTCTGCAACTGTAGAGAGAAATGAGAGAGTAGAAACTGGGCGATAACTGGGATGGCTCTGATGAGTCTGCTTTCCGGTGTTTTAAGAGTGGCAAAACTTGTTTAAAACGAGATAAAACAAAGTCACAGAAGAAAAATGTTCAGCTTAGAGCTCTCTACTCAATACTACTGACATTTCCAGTCAACTATCCATAGGCTTGTTGAGAAAGTGGAGGAGTGGCCTAGTGGTTAGGGTGGTGGACTCTGGTCCTGGGGAACTGAGTTCGATTTCCACTTCAGGCACAGGCAGCTCCTTGTGACTCTGGGCAAGTCACTTAACCCTCCATTGCCCCATGTAAGCCGCATTGAGCCTGCCATGAGTGGGAAAGCGCAGGGTACAAATGTAACAAAAAAAAAAAAAAATAGATACTATTGGAGATTCTACATGGAATGTTGCTACTATTGGAGATTCTACATGGAATGTTGCTATTCCACTAGCAACATTCCATGTAGAAGTCGGCCCTTGCAGATCACCAATGTGGCCGCGCAGGCTTCTGCTTCTGTGAGTCTGACGTCCTGCACGTACGTGCAGAAACAGAAGCCTGCGCAGCCTTCTACATGGAATGTTGCTAGTGGAATAACAACATTCCATGTAGAATCTCAAATAGTAGCAACAATGGAGGAGTGGCCTAGTGGTTAGGGTGGTGGACTTTGGTCCTGGGGAGCTGAGGAACTGAGTTGGATTCCCACTTCAGGCACAGGCAGCTCCTTGTGACTCTGGGCAAGTCACTTAACCCTCCATTGCCCCATGTAAGCTGCATTGAGCCACCCATGTGGGAAAGCACAGGGTACAAATGTAACAAAAAATATATATATATACAACTTCAACCCTACCTTAAGCTGAGGTAGAGATAGCTCTTCCCTAGGATAAGGTGAAATAAATTGTGTAATATTGGTGCTTGGAAAAAAAATGCATTCTACAGGTCACCTCATACAGAAAAAAAAAAAAATATATATATATATATCAACATGCATTTCTTTTCTATGCCCTAATAGACAGAAGCTTGTTTGCAAAATTCTGCATCTCATTAGCTATTTAGCATAGATTTTGTATTGATGTAGACATAAGCTAATTAATGTGCAATATAGCCATTAACACTGGCTGGCTGATGGCTCAGACAGCAAATGCTATTTTGTTTAAACCTGTCCGCCCCACCCCCACCCATTGGCTGAGGCTGGAGATGTTGCAGAGGGGTAGGGTAGGGACTCAGGACTGTTGTTTAATGGTGACACCTGGTGGCTGAATGTAGGGCCATGATTGCAGGGTTCTGGAAGGAACCACCCCCAACCAATAACTGGTACTGCAATACCAGACTGGCTATGTTGGGGGGGGGGGGGGTGGATATAACACAGGGGGAAATCTCTGGAGAGTTGTGAATAAAGACTGATCGGCACCAGACTCCAGGCCTGGTTCTGACTGAGCTGGGAGCAGGTGGAGAAAATGCCCGATCCAATATTCACCCCCCAC
Organism: Microcaecilia unicolor; assembly: GCF_901765095.1. Lineage (NCBI taxonomy): Eukaryota > Metazoa > Chordata > Amphibia > Gymnophiona > Siphonopidae > Microcaecilia > Microcaecilia unicolor. Next base: position 338,408,418 of record NC_044036.1, read on the forward strand.
CCCATTCACACAGATCAGTACCTACTACGATCAAAATTAAACTTGCGAAAGTGTCTGCTAAGAGCATCTCCTTTGGTGACTTTGGTGTCCCATGGCAGTAAAATACCAAGGTCACCCACTCTTAATTGCTGCAGCTGCAGTTCCTCAGCACCTCCCTTACCCAAGAAAATCTTAATCAACAGCTTCGGAAAAGATGAGGGTCATTTGTAGCTGTCAATCCTCACAGTGGGGCACGAAGTGAGTTAATAAGATCTGGAAGGTCAGAAGACATTATGACCTTTCTTTTCTATCAACCTAGAAGCATAAATTCCATCCAATCAACTCATGCAGTGTGTGGGGGAGGGCGGGGAATCATTTCAGAGGGACCAGTTCCACAACTGTTGCTGGGAATCCCTTAATTTGAACACATTCCATTGCTTCGGCCTCCTTTATGAGTCGAATGGGGAAAAAAATAACAGCGCTACCTGGAGGGGGGGGGGGGGGGGGGGACAGTCGGCTGCTATTTACCAAGCTTGAAGGGGAGTGTGGTAGCCGTGTTAGTCCACTCTTAAGGTTATCAATAGAAATCAAACAAAATAAAACATGTCAGACTGTCATAGTAATGCTTGAATGTTTTCACTTATATACACTGTCAGCTAGCACATTTGCTTATTTCCGATCTGAGGAAGAAGGGCAACCTTCGAAAGCTAATCAAGAAATGTATTAAGTTATGTCCAATAAAAAAGGTATCATCTTATTTTCTTTTCCATGTTTTATTTTGTTTGATTTCTATAGATTCTACATGGAATGTTGCTATTCCACTAGCAACATTCCATGTAGAAGTCGGCCCTTGTAGATCACCAATGTGGCCGCGCAGGCTTCTGCTTCTGTGAGTCTGACGTCCTGCACGTACGTGCAGGACGTCAGACTCACAGAAACAGAAGCCTGCGCAGCCTTCTACATGGAATGTTGCTAGTGGAATAGCAACATTCCATGTAGAATCTCCAATAGTATCTATTTTATTTTTGTTATATTTGTACCCTGCGCTTTCCAACTCATGGCAGGCTCAATGCGGCTTACATGGGGCAATGGAGGGTTAAGTGACTTGCCCAGAGTCACAAGGAGCTGCCTGTGCCGGGAATCAAACTCAGTTCCTCAGTTCCCCAGGACCAAAGTCCACCACCCTAACCACTAGGCCACTTCTCCACTCTTGCAGATCACCAATGTGGCCGCGCAGGCTTCTGCTTCTGTGAGTCTGACATCCTGCACGTCAGACTCACAGAAACAGAAGCCTGCGCAGCCTTCTACATGGAATGTTGCTAGTGGAATAGCAACATTCCATGTAGAATCTCCAATAGTAGCAACATTCCATGTAGAATCTCCAATGGTATCTATTTTACTGTCATAGTAATGCTTGAATGTTTTCACTTATATACACTGTCAGCTAGCACATTTGCTTATTTCCGATCTGACGAAGAAGGGCAACCTTCGAAAGCTAATCAAGAAATGTATTAAGTTATGTCCAATAAAAAAGGTATCATCTTATTTTCTTTTCCATGTTTTATTTTGTTTGATTCTATAGATTCTACATGGAATGTTGCTATTCCACTAGCAACATTCCATGTAGAAGTCGGCCCTTGTAGATCACCAATGTGGCCGCGCAGGCTTCTACATGGAATGTTGCTAGTGGAATAGCAACATTCCATGTAGAATCTCCAATAGTAGCAACATTCCATGTAGAATCTCCAATGGTATCTATTTTACTGTCATAGTAATGCTTGAATGTTTTCACTTATATACACTGTCAGCTAGCACATTTGCTTATTTCCGATCTGAGGAAGAAGGGCAACCTTCGAAAGCTAATCAAGAAATGGATTAAGTTATGTCCAATAAAAAAGGTATCATCTTATTTTCTTTTCCATGTTTTATTTTGTTTGATTTCTATTGATAACCAAGCTTGAAGGGAAGGCTTTAATTTCTGCATCCTGAGGAAAGTACAAAATAAATAAATATATTCAGGTTAAGACTGTCTTACAAAGCTCAGGAATGGCAGCAATGCTGACCTTTAACTGATTATTATCTGCGCTTTTCATAAGCTCCCTCCTCCCGCTTACCACTTGTTTGCTCCACAGGGTTTTACTTAATGGCTCTGGCTTAAAGGAGAAAGTTCTTCCATTTGCTTGATGGCTGATAGTGAGAGGACATGTCTTGGGTGGCATTGGAACTAGCATTCTCCTAAATTACCGAATTACGGGTCACCATGAAAACAACACAGGACTTGACAACCTTCCGAAAATTACTGAAGACTTACTTATTCATAAAGACGTACAAAAAAGATCCCCCATAACCATCTGACTCCCAAATTACTCTCCTAATTTGTTTATTTTATTTATTTCCTCATTACTGAATATTATACCTTGTCATGATATCATTATATTATGTTTTATCCATTTATCCACTTCCAATCCTACATGCAGTGGCGTTCCTAGGCTGGCTGACACCCGAGGCGGATTGCCGATATGCCCCCCCCCCCCCCAGCGAAATTACACCCCCCCCCCCGGTGCATTTTTACCTGCTTGGGGGGGGGTGCCACGTGCCTGTCGGCTCCGAGTCCGCTCGTTCCATGCTACTCCCTCTGCCCCGGAACAGGAAGTAACCTATTCCGTGCAGAGGGAGCAGCAGAGAGGGAACGAACGGACTCGGCCAACAGGCGCGCGGCACCCCCCCAGCGGCGTGCACCTGGGGTGGACTGCCCCCCCCCCCCCCCTTGGTATGCCACTGCCTACATGATATACTTATGCACCTTTATTTGTAACAATTCTGAAATTATTATTCCGCTAATATGATTACCATGATATTCTTATGCACCTTATCTGTATCTATATTCTGAAATTCTTATTCTATTAATGTGAATGTCGTCGTAACATTTTGTAAGCCACATTGAGCCTGCAAATGGGTGGGAAAATGTGGGATACAAGTGCAGCAAATAAATAAATGCTGCAGTCCCATGATCTGCCTAAAGGAGGTGCTCTGGTTCATAGTGGGTACATTCTGTGCTATAGTTCTTAACCCTCACCAACACAGAAGGTCACTGCACAATGGCTGCAGGAGTGGCCACCAGTTTGTGACACTGACAGGCTAAAGAGGTTAGGGCTCTTCGGCTTGGAAAAGAGACAGATGAGGGGAGATATGATTGAGGTCTACAAAGTCCTGAGTGGTGTAGAAGTAAATCAAATTTTCACTCCTTCGAAAAGTACAAAGACTAGGGGACACTCAAGGAAGTTACATGGAAATACTTTTAAAACAAATAGGAGGAAATATTTTTTTCACTCAACGAATAGTTAAGCTCTGGAACTCTTTGCCAGAGGAGGTGATAACACCGGTTAGTGTAGCTGGGTTTATGAGGGGTTTGGACAAATTCCTGGAGGAAATGTCCATAGTGTGCTATTGAGACAGACATGGGAAGCAACTGTTTGCCCTGGGATTTGTAGTATGGACTGTTGCTACTCTGAGATTCTGCATGGAATCTTGTCACACTTTAGGATTCCAGAATCTTGCTATTCTTTGGGGGTTCTACATGGAATGTTGCTACTCTTTGAGATTCTGCATGGAATCTTGTCACACTTTAGGATTCCAGAATCTTGCTATTCTTTGGGGGTTAGTACATAAGTACATAAGTACTGCCATACTGGGAAAGACCAAAGGTCCATCGAGCCCAGCATCCTGTTTCCAACAGTGGCCAATCCAGGTCACAAATACCCAGCAAGATCCCAAAAATGTACAAAACATTTTATACTGCTTATCCCAGAAATAGTGGATTTTCCCCAAGTCCATTTAATAACAGTCTATGGACTTTTCCTGTAGGAAGCCGTCCAAATCTTTATTAAACTCTGCTAAGCTAACTGCCTTTACCACATTCTCTGGCAACGAATTCCAGAGTTTAATTACACGTTGAGTGAAGAAAAAATTTCTCCGATTTGTTTTAAATTTACTACATTGTAGCTTCATCGCACGCCCCCTAGTCCTAGTATTTTTGGAAAGCGTGAACAGATGCTTCACATCTACCCGTTCAATACATATAGGATATATTATATATTACATAAGTGATTTAATGTATTGTCACCCAGGATTTCCCTTCCAGCCAGGGCCTGGGTGGTTCCTGCTTGGCTTGTTTCCCTGGAGAGTAGCTGGAGGCCTGTGCTATGAGTTCTACATGGAATGTTGCTACTCTTTAAGATTCTGCATGGAATCTTGTCACTCTTTAGGATTCCAGAATCTTGCTATTCTTTGGGGTTCTACGTGGAATGTTGCTACTCTTTGAGATTCTGCATGGAATCTTGTCACTCTTTAGGATTCCAGAATCTTGCTATTCTTTGGGGTTCTACGTGGAATGTTGCTACTCATAAGTACATAAGTAATGCCATACTGGGAAAAGACCAAGGGTCCATCGAGCCCAGCATCCTGTCCACGACAGCGGCCAATCCAGGCCAAGGGCACCTGGCAAGCTTCCCAAACGTACAAACATTCTATACATGTTATTCCTGGAAATTTGGATTTTTCCAAGTCCGTTTAGTAGCGGTTTATGGACTTGTCCTTTAGGAATCCGTCCAACCCCTTTTTAAACTCTGCTAAGCTAACCGCCTTCACCACTTTCTCCGGCAATGAATTCCAGAGTTTAATTACACGTTGAGTGAAGAAAAATTTTCTCCGATTTGTTTTAAATTTACTACACTGTAGTTTAATCGCATGCCCCCTAGTCCTAGTATTTTTGGAAAGCGGGAACAGACGCTTCACATCCACCTGTTCCACTCCACTCATTATTTTATATACCTCTATCATGTCTCCCCTCAGCCGTCTCTTCTCCAAGCTGAAAAGCCCTAGCCTCCTTAGTCTTTCTTCATAGGGAAGTAGTCCCATCCCCGCTATCATTTTAGTCACCCTTCGCTGCACCTTTTCCAATTCTACTATATCTTTCTTGAGATGCGGCGACCAGAATTGAACACAGTACTCAAGGTGCGGTCGCACCATGGAGCGATACAACGGCATTATAACATCCTCACACCTGTTTTCACACTTTGAGATTCTGCATGGAATCTTGTCATTCTTTAGGATTCCAGAATCTTCTTTGGGGCTCTATGTGGAATGTTGCCACAGTTTGAGTTTCTGCCAGGTACTTGTGACCTGGCTTGGCCATTGTTTAGAAAACAGGATACTGGGCTGGATGGACCATTGGTCTGACCCAGTATAGCTACTCTTACGTTCTTATGTACAATCAGTTCAAGCTGTGACAGGGTGACTGGGATCCTACACATATCTCAAAATATTACCACAGCAACTCTGGAGGGAATGGCATAGCTGTTCCCTGCAGTACTCATAAAAAAACTGCTGACAGGCAATACTGGTGAAGACTCTTGACACCCTTATTGCTTAAGTCAACACCAATAACCTTATGCACATTGACAATATTGATTTTCAGTGCTTATTGTCAGTGTATAGAAAGTAGATATACATGATAATATGGCACGCTGAAAGTAGCTGGTGGATGTGCCACAGTGCAGAGTTAACAAGGTTCTTGATCGCCTTCCATCTCTAAATTATTCCATTATTTCCACTTCTGTCACTCATGCACCACAATAAACATTTTAATCAGCTTCCCTTTTTGTTCGTATTCAGACTTTGAACAAAGGAAGTGGGTGCTGCTGGAATTATGAACAGGACAGCAGCATCCCGATCAGCTCTGCCTGCATCTGGAGACCCTCTCCCACTGTGTGTAAATCTTTTGTCTCTCTGCATTCACCGGGTGCGATGACACAGCCCGTGTAAGAAAGCAACCGCATTGTTCTCTGCATTTCTAAGAGAAATTCTTTGTGGTATGACAAGATTAAGTTTTCTCGCTCTCACCTCGCCAGCAAAACACTTTTCTTAAACATTTTAGACAGCAGTACATTACATAAGTAATGCCATACTGGAAAAAGACCAAGGGTCCATCGAGCCCAGCATCCTGTCCACGACAGCGGCCAATCCAGGCCAAGGGCACCTGGCGAGCTTCCCAAACATACAAGCATTCTATACAATCAAGCCATTGTGACATCACTAATGAGGTTGGCTCTTATTGGTGGAATGAGCCACTATGACATCACAATAGGTTAAACCACTGCTCTATGTAATAAAAGTGAGCCAAGTAGAGGACATAAGTACATAAGTAATGCCACACTGGGAAAAGACCAAGGGTCCATCGAGCCCAGCATCCTGTCCACGACAGCGGCCAATCCAGGCCAAGGGCACCTGGCAAGCTTCCCAAACGTACAAACATTCTATACATGTTATTCCTGGAATTGTGGATGTTTCCCAAGTCCATTTAGTAGTGGTTTATGGACTTGTCCTTTAGGAAGCCGTCCAACCCCATTTTAAACTCTGCTAAGCTAACCGCCTTCACCACTTTCTCCGGCAACGAATTCCAGAGTTTAATTATGCGTTGGGTGAAGAAACATTTTCTCCGATTTGTTTTAAATTTACTACACTGTAGTTTCATCGCATGCCCCCTAGTCCTAGTATTTTTGGAAAGCGTGAACAGACGCTTCACATCCACCTGTTCCGGTTATTGGAAGGGTACAGTGTCTGACACTTCCTAATTTCCCACCCTGTCACTTGATTAAGGGTTACCGTCCTGAGCAATGCCTTCAGTTCATATACTCACGCCCCCCCCCCCCCCCCGGGAAGGACAGGCACAAAGACTGTAACAAAAGATTTTCCCTCCTCATCTTCCAAACTGCCATCTTTCTGCGTTTCGGAGATTGCACTCCTTTTTGTTTGTAGCAGATAAGAAAGTGCTTTGCCTTTCAATTAAGCACATTCCTCCTGCACTGCCTTTAAAACTCATGTAGGGGGAGTGTTAAAGGTATCTAGAATGCAGTGAATTGTTCATGGTATAGTGAAATACTGGTGGTCCTTGTCTGCGTGTGACTTGGAGAAGCACTGGGTTTGTTTCCCTGTTTTAGAGCTACAGCATTGCTCATTATTCCTACCCTGAAATGGAGTGAAGGGTCTGTTAGTCCTCACTGGGACTATGCACAGAACAAAAGCATGGGAGGTGAAATGCCTTGGTGGTGCCAGTAGATGGCAGCACCGCATGACTATAAAAGGGTCAAGGGTCAAGCATTTGATATACTGCAGTTTACTTGCTATGTAGAGGCATTTTCTCTGTGGGCTCATAATATTTATTGTACCTTTGGCAATGGAGGGTTAAGTGACCTCCATGGTCATGAGGAGCTATAGTAACATAGTAGATGACGACAGAGAAAGACCTGTACTGTCCATCCAGTCTGCCCAACAAGATAAACTCATATGTGCTACTTTATGTGTATACCTGACCTTGATTTGTATCTGCCATTTTCAGGGCACAGACCGTATAAGTCTGCCCACCACTAGCCACGCCTCCCAACCACTAGCCCCGCCTCCCACCTCCAGCTCTGGCACAGACCGTGTAAGTCTGCCCAGAGGAGTTGCTTCCAGGGGCAGGTTCCCATTTTTGTACTCCTGAAAGGGAGTCGATGGCATTCGAAAGAGAGATCTCAAATTAAAGTTCTTCAGACCTGAGACCAAGGGTGTGAGCCCCGGAATCTCCAGTCCAGAGACTTTATAGATATCGCCTGCGGTGTGATTACACTATTGCCACTCTGAGTGGTCTGAAACGACCGAGTCAAGGAGCGGAAGAGTAAAATGTAATAGATGAGAACTTGGATGGGCTGGAAAGAGGCGAAAATCTAAACCGCCTTTTGAGCTCATGAGCAACTTCATTAATACTCTTTCCAGTAAGAAAGGGAGATGTTGGGGGGGAGTCAGGATCCTTGCTTTAATCCCATGCTCAGCCGTATTCATCTTTCCAAAGAAAGAGTAATGACTATTTGCTATACGTCTGTAGGGAAGCATCTGCCTGTGAGATATTGCAAATTGTCTACATTTCAAGTAAATCTTTGCCTTTCTGAGCTAAAAGGAATCACTGTAACAGGAAGAATCCCTGCATGGAGTGGGTGTTTGTGGGCCTGGATAGCTGTGTGTGTGTGTGGGAGGGGGGGCTTTTTATATTCAGAATGCAAAGTTTGATGAGATTTGTAATCCTGCAGAACTAAAAAAAATATTAAATTAAATATAAACTGTCCAGTTGTCCGTATAATCCTTTCTTCTCCCTCAGATCCACTGTGCTTATTCCATGCTTAATTCAGATACAACCCTTGTTCGGAGGTTGTTCAACGCATCCACCAGAAATATTTCCTCAGATCTCTCCTGTGTCCATCCTTTTTCATCTTAAATCCCAAAGCAGTGTAGTACTTGTAGTCCATGATTGTATCCGTTGAAATCAGTGCTACAGGTCCCATAATGCACCAGGATGAAGTTGGCAGAAATCCAGGACCGGCCACCCCAGCACCCCGGTCTCTTGGCCAGTAAACAATGGGTACATCCATTCAGTGAATCCAGACTGCCCCAATTTGACTGCCCCTATCGGACCGACCGTTCACTTGTCTATTAGATTGTAAGCTCTTTGAGCAGGGACCGTCTCTCTTTGTTAAATTGTACAGCGCTGCGTAACCCTAGTAGCGCTCTAGAAATGTTAAGTAGTAGTAGTACATCTTTGGGAAGGAACCCCCCCCCCCCCCAAAAAAAAAAAAAAAACTTGCTAAATTTTTGCCATAGGACTTCAGGCCTGATTTTTCTCTGTTCTCATTCTGTGTCTATGGGGGGAAAAGCTTCGCAAAGTGCTCGCTGAGCCATTGAAAGCTCTGTGCTCATAACCAGTCCCCGGCATCCAAAGCAAGTACATTTCTACTTAAAGGACTCTTGATTATAAAAGATGTTTTTACATTATAGCAAAAAGAGGTGCATTTAAATGTTTCCCATTGAGCAGATGCTGAGGCTTGTCAGTCATCTCTCTGACTCAGCGGATGGAGCTTCGGTGGGGAGGGGGACTGGTACCCTGCCAAGGAGAGCGTATTCCCTTTTCATCAACAAACATTTCATCACTTTGTAATTTGCAAAGCCGTCACATCAATGTGTTCCGGGTGCTGTGACAGTTTTGATATCAATTCATTCCACAAAAGAAAGGGAAAAACGACCGAATCCGTGACCTTAATTCTGCAAAAGAACAAAATCAGACCCCACTTGTACACATGCAAACAATGTGTACAATTTCACCTACACACATATACAGCCCTACAAATGTATTTATTTATTGGGATTTAGTAACCGCCTTTATGAAGAGATTCACACCGTTGGCTCAAGATCAGTTTACGAAAGATTATAGGGGTCTTTTGCTAAAGCTTAGCTCGAGCTATCTGCAGCAGGGCCCATAGGAATAAAAGGGGCCCTGCTGCAGATAACTCGAGCTAAGCTTTATTAAAAGACCCCCATATATGCATTGCAATAATGTAGTAAAATAACGTTGAGAGATGACCTCAGAAGTTAATTTTTAAATTAGTTACACAAATTAAGAAAGTAAAATTATTTCAAATACTTGTCAACCAGGCCTTCAATTGTTTTCTGAACTTTAGATAATTATAATGTTATTTATTTATTTACCACCCTTTTTGAAGGAATTCACTCAAGGCGGTGTACAGTAAGAACAGATCAAACATGAGCAATAGGTAATTACAGCAGTAAAAATATTCAAATAACAATACAAAGTATGGCAGAGTTACTACTTACAATGTCAACACAATACGTAATAGAACATTTTATTTATTTATTTATTGTATTTGTACCCCACATTTTCCCACCTTTTTGCAGGCTCAATGTGGCTTACAGAGTATGGAAATGAAAACTTTGTTACATGATTTGAAAAAAAAAAAAACCCAGTCAATCATAAGCTGAGGTGAAAGAGGAATTCAGATGGAAAGGTGTTAGGTAAGGTCGTGTGAGAGGTGTTTTAGGTGTACGTGGGTGGTTTAAGGAGTGATTTGTTTCATTGAGAGTGACTTTTGTAGGCTCTGTTGAAGAGATGTGTTTTCAGAGCTTTGCGAAAGCTTGTTAGATTGGTCATGGTTTTCAGGGCCATGGGTAGTGCGTTCCAAGACTGTGTGCTTTTGTACACAAAGGCAGTAGCATAAGCCTGTTTGTATTTCATTCCTTTACAGCTGGGGAAGTTCAGGTTGAGAAATTTGCGGGCCGATCTTTTGGCATTCCTGGGCGGTAAGTCCACTAGGTTTAGCATATAGAGTGGGGCATCTGCATGAATGATTTTCTGTACAGTTGTGCAGATCTTGAACTCAATTCGTTCCTTGACAGTGTAGGGTATAAGTAGAGATGTAACATATAGATAGGTAGGAGAGTAAGAGGAGTTAGAGAATAAGGTGAGTAATTTAAAGAAAGTTACACATGAGGTCAGAGAAATGGTTAAATATCATCTCAGTTAGGGTAGGAGTGGATAAACATGTCCCGCTGCAGTATGTGCAGCCAGAGTCAATGCTTGTGTGTGTGAGTGAGACTAACAAGTTAGTTACTTCTTCCATTAAAGGCCTGGTTGAAGAGCCAAGCTTTCACCTGCTTCCTGAAGTAGAGATAGTCTTGTGTTAAGCGCAGCCTTTCAGGCAATGCATTCCAGAGTGTGGGGGCTACTCCGGAGAAGGCTCGCTTGCAGGTATCACATCGTGTAATGTCTTTTGGAGAGGATGTGGTTAGTGAAAGTCCTTGTTAGGAAACAAATATGTTTTTAAGGCCTTTCTAAAAACAAATAAATTTGATAGAGAGTGCAGCTCTGAGGGTAAACCATTCCACAAATGAACTGCAGAAAATTAAAAAGGATCTAGAAAATAAGGCTTTAAAATTAATTCCTTTAACAGATGGAAAAGCCAACATTAAACAGTTACATGTCCTTGACGGTACTGAGCTTTTTAACAGCTTAAATCTGTACACACTTCTAATAGACAGTCGCAATACATTCCATACAGAAGGAATTGCGTAATTAAATAGGTTTTTTTTAAGAGTGGTGTAGAATGAGTAGAAGTAAATCTATTTTTTACTCGTTCCAAAAGTGCAAAGACTAGGGGACACTCAAGGAAGTTACATGGAAATACTTTTAAAACAAATAGGAGGAAATATTTTTTCACTCAACGAATAGTTCAGCTCTGGAACTCTTTGCTGGAGGATGTAGTAACAGCAGTTAGCGTATCTGGGTTTAAAAAAGGCTTGGACAAATTCCTGGAGGAAAAGTCCATAGTCTGCTATTGAGAGATACATGGGAACTTGGGAAGCCACTGCTTGCCCTGGGATTTGTAGTATGGAGTGTTGCTACTTTGAGATTCTGTATGGAATCTTGTCACACTTTAGGATTCCAGAATCTTGCTATTCTTTGGGGTTGTACATGGAATGTTACTACTCTTTGAGATTCTGCATGGAATCTTGTCACTCTTTAGGATTCCAGAATCTTGCTATTCTTTGGGGTTCTACATGGAATGTTGCCACTATTTAAGTTTCTGCATGGAATCTTGTCACACTTTAGGATTCCAGAATCTTGCTAATCTTTGGGGTTCTACATGGAATGTTACTACTCTTTGAGATTCTGCATGGAATCTTGTCACTCTTTAGGATTCCAGAATCTTGCTATTCTTTGGGGTTCTACATGGAATGTTGCCACTATTTAAGTTTCTGCATGGAATCTTGTCACACTTTAGGATTCCAGAATCTTGCTAATCTTTGGGGTTGTACATGGAATGTTACTACTCTTTGAGATTCTGCATGGAATCTTGTCACACTTTAGGATTCCAGAATCTTGCTATTCTTTGGGGTTGTACATGGAATGTTACTACTCTTTGAGATTCTGCATGGAATCTTGTCACTCTTTAGGATTCCAGAATCTTGCTATTTTGGGGGGTTCTACATGGAATGTTACTACTCTTTGAGATTCTGCATGGAATCTTGTCACTCTTTAGGATTCCAGAATCTTGCTATTCTTTGGGGTTCTACATGGAATGTTGCCACTATTTAAGTTTCTGCATGGAATCTTGTCACACTTTAGGATTCCAGAATCTTGCTAATCTTTGGGGTTGTACATGGAATGTTACTACTCTTTGAGATTCTGCATGGAATCTTGTCACACTTTAGGATTCCAGAATCTTGCTAATCTTTGGGGTTCTACATGGAATGTTGCCACGATTTGGGTTTCTGCCAGGTACTTGTGACCTGGCTTGGCCACTGTTTAGAAAACAGGATACTGGGCTAGATGGACCATTGGTCTGATCCAGTATGGCTACTCTTATGTTCTTATGTAAGATGAAAGCAGTCTGACTGAAGAAAGTAAGGACAGTTCAAACTTATTCATATGGATCTGTCGGGTGGAAATAGTGCAAGAACCAACTTTTAATAGGTCAGATAAATAGAAAGGACAATTGCCATGTCAAATTTTGAAAGCCAAACCTAAGACTTTAAAGAGGGACATATCCATACAGCCAAGGTGGGTGGGCACGAAAACCTCACCCTCTTCCTGGCATCATCTCTTCCCTCCGTCCAGCAATCAGGGGTCTCTTACCTGCACTCCCCTGGTACCTATTAAATCCTTTCTCTCTTTGCTGGCAGGAGGCAGCGACTCATTCTCGCTGCTTGTGCCAGCCCTGAGCTTTCCCTCTGATGCAACTCCGGGTCCCATGTTCCGTCAGAGGGAAGGCTCAGGGCTGACGTGAGCAGCAGGTATGAATACCTTCTCACTGCCAGCTAAGAAGAGAAGGATTTAAATGGTAGCGGGAGTTTGAGAGAGTGTAATTAAGAGACCCCCCCCGATTGCTGGGGTAAGAGAAGGAAGAGATGCCGGAAGTCTTTGCCTGGTGGGATTTGCCGCCAGCCACTTTGCTGCTGGGTGGGCCTGAATTCAAAATGAGTGGGCCTGGGTCCAATTGGGCCCACCCGTGGCTATGCCATTGCTTTACAGTCTACTCTGGCAGCAACTGGTAGCCAATGAAATGAGCAAAATGGATGACAGTGGGTGGCGGAGCAGGTGGGGGGAAGAGGGGTTGGTGGTTGGGAGGCGAGGATAGTGGAGGGCAGACTTATACGGTCTGTGCCAGAGCCGGTGATGGGAGGCGGGACTGGTGGTTGGGAGGCGGGAAGTACTGCTGCGCGGACTTGTACGGTCTGTGCCATGAATAAGGCAGGTACAAATCAAGGTAAGGTTTACACATATGGGTTTGTCTTGTTGGGCAAACTGGATGGACTGTGCAGGTCTTTTTCTGCCGTCATCTACTATGTTACTATCCACCTTATAATTGAAAGAGAAAAACGCCTAGATTTCGACCCAAATTGGGAGATAGACGTTTATCTCACAAAAACGAATAAATCGGTATAATAGAAAGCCGATTTTGGACGTTTTCAACTGCACTCCATCGCGGAAGCATACAAAGCTGACGGGTGCGTGTTGGAGGCGTGGCGAAGGTGGAACTGGGGTGTGGTTATCGGCCGAGGAGAGATGGGCACCTTTCGCCGATAATGGAAAAAAGTATGCGTTTGTAGCTAGAATTTAGGGCACTTTTCCTGGACCCTGTTTTTTCACGAATAAGGCCCCAAAAAGTGCCCTAAATGACCAGATTACCCCCAGAGGGAATCGGGGATGACCTCCCCTGACTCCCCCAGTGGTCACTAACCCCCTCCCACCACAAAAAATGATGTTTCACAACTTTTTATTTTCACCCTCAAATGTCATACCCACCTCCCTGGCAGCAGTATGCAGGTCCCTGGAGCAGTTGTTAGGGGGTGCAGTGGACTTCAGGCAGGTGGACCCAGGCCCATTCCCCCCCACCTGTTACAATTGTGCTGCTTAATGCTTAGTCGTCCAACCCCCCCAAACCCACTGTACCCACATGTAGGTGCCCCCGTTCACCCCTTAGGGCTACAGTAATGGTGTAGACTTGTGGGCAGTGGGTTTTGAGGGGGATTTGGGGGGCTCAACACACAAGGGAAGGGTGCTATGCACCTGGGAGCTCTTTTACCTTTATTTTTGTTTTTGTAAAAGTGCCCCCTAAGGTGCCCGGTTGGTTTCCTGGCATGTGAGGGGGACCAGTGCACTACGACTCCTGGCCCCTCCCACGAATGAATGCCTTGGATTTATTCGTTTTTTAGCTGGGCGCTTTCATTTTCCATTATCACTGAAAAACAAAAATGCCCAGCTCACAAATTGTCGAATAAAAAATGGACGTCTATTTTTTTCAACAATACGATTCGGTCCACCCCTTCACGGACCCGTTCTCGGAGATAAACGCCCATGGAGATAGATGTTTTCGTTCAATTATGCCCCTCCATGTTGCTATGACAGACTCTATCATATTTTGTCTTACAGAAGACTATCTTTACACCTGTATTTTGCAATAACTGCAGATAGGATAGAAGTAACTGAAAAATACCTAAATAGAAAAAAATTGCAATAATATAGCCTATAGGGAATAAATGGTAATACTAGTTTCTGTAGGTTGTCTAATGATAGAAATGAGCAAATCTGTGATAGAAAAAACCTCATAATTGAACAAACACTGAAGACATCAAATGATTCACTTGTGAGTAACCTTTCAAAGTAGAATCTAACCAATATTTATTTATTTATTTATTGCATTTGTATCCCACATTTTCCCACCTCTTTGAAGGCTCAATGTGGCTTACAATACATCATGAATGGTGGAAATATATAAGAAAATAGACATTTAGTATTACAGAAGGATCTTGGGTAACATTATTACTACTACTACTATTTAGCATTTCTATAGCACTACAAGGCGTACGCAGCGCTGCACAAACATAGAAGAAAGACAGTCCCTGCTCAAAGAGTTTACAATCTAATAGACAAAAAATAAAGTAAGCAAATCAAATCAATTAATGTGTACAGGAAGGAAGAGAGGAGGGTAGGTGGAGGCGAGTGGTTACGAGTCAAAAGCAATGTTAAAGAGGTGAGCTTTCAGTCTAGATTTAAAGGTGGCCAAGGATGGGGCAAGACATAGGGGCAAGTACCTGGCAGAAACCCAAATAGTAGCAACATTCCATGTAGAACCCCAAAAAGTAGCAAGATTCTAGAATTCTAAAGAATAACAAGATTCCATGCAGAATTTCAAAGTGTAGGAACATTCTATTTAGAATCCCAAAGACTAGCAAGATTCCATTCAGAATCCCAAGTACATAAGTATTGACACACTGGGACAGACCAAAGGTCCATCAAGCCCAGCATCCTGTTTCCAACAGTGGCCAATCCAGGTCACAAGTACTACTACTACTACTACTACTACTACTACTACTACTACTATTTAGCATTTCTATAGCGCTACAAGGCATTCGCAGCGCTGCACAAACATAGAAGAAAGACAGTCCCTGCTCAAAGAGCTTACAATCTAATAGACAAGAAATAAAGCAAATCAAATCAATTAATGTGTACAGGAAGGAGGGTAGGTGGAGGCGAGTGGTTACGAGTCAAAAGCAATGTTAAAGAGGTGGGCTTTCAGTCTAGATTTAAAGGTGGCCAAGGATGGGGCAAGACGTTATAATGATAAAACATGATAGTAGTATAATAAGCAGATATTATAAGACAATTCTGGATGTATGTGGAGGAGTTCACATTTGTTGATCTTTGTGGTATACCTTGTTAAAGAGGTGGGTCTTCAGTAGTTTGCGGAAGTTAGTTCATAAATCGTGTTTAAGTTGCGCGGCAGCGCGTTCCAGAATTGTGTGCTCAGGTATGAAAAGGTTGACGCGTGCGTTAGTTTGTATTTTAGACCTTGACAGTTGGGGAAGTGAAGATTAAGGAATGTGCGAGATGATTTTTTTAGCATTCCTGGGTGGTAAGTCTATCAGGTCTGACATGTAGGCTGGGGCGTCTCCGTGAATGATTTTGTGAACTAGGGAGCATATTTTGAACGTGATGCGTTGTTTAAGTGGGAGCCAATGTAGTTTTTCTCGTAGGGGCTTAGCATTTTCATATTTTGTTTTACCGAATATGAGTCTAGCTGCAGTGTTCTGGGCTGCCTGAAGTTTCTTGATTATTTGCTCTTTGCATCCAGCGTAGAATGCATTGCAGTAGTCTAGATGATGCCTAAACTTTGTACTGTAGATTGCAACGGGATTGTTTTTCCTTCTAATAACCTTTCCTTTAAAAGCTAATCAAAAAATGTATTGTTAGTCCAATAAAAAGGTATCATCTTATTTTCTTTTCTGTTTTTGATTTATTTCCATTTATTATCCTTCTAATAACTAATTCAAGTCCAGAGTTGGGAACTTCCTCCCTCCAGCCCAAAGTAATGACATTTTTTTCAGTGTTAAGCTTCAGTTTATGATCTAGCGTCCATTGAGATATTCGGGCAAAGGCTGTGGTCATACATTGAAAAGTGGCCCTCAACGATCTTAACGTTGGAAAGATGAGCTGTACATCATCTGTGTAGATATAATATTTCAGACCTAATGATCTTAGTTCTAGACCCAGGGAACTAAATAAAACATTAAATAGTACTGGTGAAAGTGGGGAGCCCTAAGGCACCCCCCAGCCTGGATTCCAAGTAGTTGCTGTTATACCAGATTTTATAACAGAATAATTACAATGTTTCAAAAAAACACACCAAAAAAACTGAAAACCAAGACAGTATCCCATCAGTAGCCCCTATAGATCCTATACACACACATGTTCTCACATGTCCACACAGAACGACCCACATAGATACTTTCATACACACTCACATACACAGCCAGACTGACAGCTCTCTCATACATATAACTACATACATGTGCCTGGTACTGTAATGTGGCTAACCAAGAATAAAACAGAAGCTCGGGTAACTAACCTATTGTGATAGAGTCACATCCAGGATAGTTGGGTTAAGGCAGTTTCAGTCTGAAATACAAGTCCCAGAAGGCATTGCAGGCAAGGAGCCAGGGGGTGAGATGGAAAACCCAGACTGGACTCTTAGCTGCAATAAGGGAAGGCAGGGGTGTAAACTAGCAGGATGTGTAGATTGGCTGCCACTAGGGGGAAAGAGAGATAGGAAACCCTGTGTGCAGGAGCTCATCATTAGTCTAATGCTCAACTCAGGTGGTAGGGGTATGAGGGAAGCTAATGAGAGGAGAATGATTGGTTGTGGTAGCAGAAGCCAGGGATTGATTAGGCAGGTGGGAAGGAGTCCCACGGGAGTTCAGTTCAGGAGAAGAGAAGAAGTGAGAGAGAAGCAGTTGAAGGGAAAATCCCTTGGCTGTGAGAAGGCCCTAAAGTATTGAAACCTCCTGAAGGTAAAGGCTGCTTTGTGATTTAGCTGGGATGATGAACTGAATGAACTGTTTGTCTTGGGAATTGAACTACTGTTTACTGTGCACTGGATAAAGAGCCCAGACTGAAGCTGACTGTGAGCCTGTATTGAATCCTGGTAGGTGCTGGCAGCCTACTGCTTAAAGGGGACTATTTGTCACACACTTTCAGGTGGCTTACATGTGTTTAAGATTGAAGGTGAATGCTGCTATTGGAACCGTGTATCAGGTCTACTAGAAACCTGCATGGAATAAAAGCCTTAAGATTGAAGTTGCTGGTGGACATTTGTTTCTTGATTGTACCGGGAGCGCTCTCCCTGGTGACACACTATTTTTATTTCACAGGGGGTTTCAGCTGTCTGACCTAGTTTCAGATTCAAAATGGAGTGGACAGGAGGGCATTAAGTCCCTATATTCAACAGGTCCTCAGACTCAGTCATAAGACCAAGAAAGGATCCTGTGTTCTTGGCTAAAAAGCCAGGAAATCGTTTACAAAATTCTCTCTAAGTTGCCTGGGAAAGACAAAAACTTCTCCAGTACAAGCCCTGCACCAGTCCAGCCCCACAGTGTCAGCACTGGCAAATAACCAGTTCTGCAGTGCCGCATCTCTCCTAGCGCCACCTCGGAATCGGATCCAGCCAAAGGCCACATTGACTTAGTACAGTGCCTGAAATGATTTGTTTTTTTTGGTTTTGACTGATGCCTTGTCATCAGTAGCTGAAGACTGTGGGTTACACATCTGAGGATGAACCAGGAACTGTCCTACAACTGATGGCCAGGTCTGATGAGAGCTGAACAGACAGACAGATTATGGCCTTTTTAGTATGGGGTGCTCAGAGCTGTGCTGTAGGGACTCAGGGCACCACCTTTTGGATAGAGAGGACCCACTTGGAATATTGTGTTCAGTTTTGGAGGCCTTATCTTGCTAAAAATGTAAAAAGACTGAAAGCAGTTGAAAGAAAAGCTACAAAAATGGTACGGGATTTGCGTTGCAAACCATACGAGGAGAGACTTGCCGCCCTGAACTTGGAGGAATGGAGAAACAGGGGTGACATGATATAGACGCTCAAATATTTGAAAGGTATTATTCCGCAAACAAACCTTTTCCGGAGATTGGAAGGTGGTGGAACTAGAGGACATGAATTGAAGTTGAAGGGGGGGCAGACTCAGGATTAATGTCAGGAAGTATTTTTTCACAGAGAGGGTGGTGGATACATGGAATGCCCTCCCGCGGGAGGTGGTGGAGATGAAAACGGTAATGGAATTCAAACATGCGTGGGATAAACACAAAGGAATCCTGTTTAGAAGGAATGGATCTACTGAATCTTAGCAGAGATTGGGTGGCAACGCTGGTAGTTGGGAAGCGAAACCAGTGCTGGGCAAACTTCTTCGGTCTATGCCCTGATTGTGACTGAATAGATATGGATGGACTTGAGTGTAAATTTGAAGGGGCTTCAAGGTTAGCTTCAGTCTGTGCCCTGAGAATGGCAAGGACAAATCAAACTCAGGTATAAAGTATCACATACCATGTAAAATGAATTTATCTTGTTGGGCAGACTGGATGGACCGTTTAGGTCTTTATCTGCCGTCATTTACTATGTTACTATGTTACTCTTTGGGGTTCTACATTTAACGTTGCCACTAACTGGGATTCCAGAATCTTGTAACTCTTTAGGATTCCAAAATCTTCAGAACTTTTAGTACAAGAAACTTCTACGGTCTGTGCCCTGAGAAAGGCAAAGACAAATCAAACTCGGGTATAAAGTATCACATACCATGTAAAATGAGTTTATCTTGTTGGGCAGACTGGATGGACTGTACAGGTCTTTATCTGCTGTCATTTACTATGTTACTCTTTGGGGTTCTACATGGAATGTTGCTACTAATTGGGATTCCGGAATCTTGTAACTCTTTAGGATTCCAGAATCTTCAGAACTTTTAGTGCAAGAACAGTGCTGGGCAGACTTCTACAGTCTGTGCCCTGAGAAAGGCAAGGACAAATCAAACTCAGGTATAAAGTATCACATACCATGTAAAATGAGTTTATCTTGTTGGGCAGACTGGATGGACCGTTCAGGTCTTTATCTGCCGTCATTTACTATGTTACTCTTTGGGGTTCTACATGGAATGTTGCTACTAATTGGGATTCCAGAATCTTGTAACTCTTTAGGATTCCAGAATCTTCAGAACTTTTAGTACAAGAGACTTCTACGGTCTGTGCCCTGAGAATGGCAAGGACAAATCAAACTCGGGTATACATATAAAGTATCACATACTATGTAAAATGAGTTTATCTTGTTGGGCAGACTGGGTGGACCGTACAGGTCTTTTTCTGCCTTCATTTACTATGTTATGTTACTTCCATCCAATCAGTTCTAGATGCTCCTGTTAATCCCCACTAACTCTTCACTGGGGGTCCAATGGATGTGGCCTGAAATTCAGATGCTACATTCGTGTCTTTTTATACCTTGCAATTCTCTTCTCAAGGTCACCCTCTTGTCATCCTCCAAACTTCCTTTTTATCAGGCAGAGCAGGATAAAAATGATAGATAACGTTTATCCCTTAACGACAGCCTGCTACTGTTATTAAGGAGTGTAAAAATGTTTTCTTTAAAAGAAAAACTATCCAATAGCCAGAAAACGTCAGAGCGTGATGGATTACAACAGATAATCTGTCTTGTCAGCCTGGGACCACATAACCTAGATGTCATTATATTTCTTTTTTTTTTTTGCTGCTCCCTCCACCGAAATGCACAATTTACCATCTCGGGGAAGCTGTAGTTCATGAGTTGAGTTGTGTTTGCGTTACGCATCCATAAAGAGAAGCCCCTGGGAAATATTTTTCTGGCTGTTCACTTCCTTTCCGTGGGGAAGGGATTTTAATGGGGTTTTCTCAGTTTGCATCCTCACCCTGCTATACCTCAGACTTGTTAGCTGAATGTCACCAGGTCCAGTGGCTCCCAGATAAGAAGAAATTAAGGTCAGACCCCCACATATGGACTGATTAACGTGCTCTGTTCCAGCAGGACATGTGCAGCTAGCACTGGGTTTATCTCACTGTTGAGTGGAGATGGAGTTAGATCGTTTTAACGTTACTGTGTTGCTATATTTTAAATACCAGCGAATTAAAATTGACAGCACACCTGGCCAGGTGTGGTGGCTCCTATGATTCATGATCACCAGGTTTCAGTAACAAAAATGATTGGCACAGGTCAGGCATATCACACAAAGACATAATAGGTAGAGCAGAACTGAGTTTTAGTCTATATTTTCACATATGTAGTGTCTGGGGTCTCATGTCTGAACTGCTTCAGTTAAGGAGACCAGAAAGAATAAACACTGACATCTGATTAGGTCTCTCTCTCTCTCTCTCTCTCACACACACAAAACCCCCACCCAAGCCTGTCTCTGTCTTTCAAAGATAGTATAACCCAGTCTCCTTCTCTGGAGAGCTGTGTTCTGAGTCTTAATACCCTGTAGCAGGTGGTAAGGGTCATCTTTCTGTGATACCACTAAAGTGATTTACATATTATACGCAGGTACTTTATTTGTCCCTATTGGGCTCACAATCTAAGCTTTGTGCCTGGAGCAATGGAGGGGGGTTAAGTGACTTGCCCAGGGTTTCAAGGAGCGGCAGTGGGCAATGAACCCACTTCCCCAGGTTTTGCAACCTACTGTACAAACCATTAGGCTACCTCTCCACACAGATGGGCATGTTATCCTCAGAGATAAGCGTGAGATTATGTGTATGCAATGTATGGATCTAAATGCTGGGATATGCACAACTAAAACCCAATTAGAACACACGCGCTAGTGCAGTCAACTGCCCACTTATACCTTTATAATAACACGGAGCTAAAGGGCCCTTTTACTAAGTGGGCTTACCGCTCGGCAACCCGGAACTACCTCCGGCCCAACGGGGGCACCGGCAGCATTTCCAGTGCTAGCAAAATAATTCCACAGGCGGTAATTGCTTCGCATGGGAGCCCTTACCACCACCTCAATGGGTGGTGGTAACTGCTCCCCCCTCCCCCAGCATGGCCATGCGGTAAGAGCAACCTGACCTCATGGCCATGACTTTTTTTTAGCTTTTTTACCCGCTGTGGTAAAAAGGGCCTCAGTGCGCTGCAAAAATTCCCCCCCCCCCCCCGCCATTAGCGCAGGGCCCTGTTCACTGCAGCTTAGTAAAACGGCCCATGAGTGCATTAATCCAGGTCCGATATTGAACAAGTCATGGGTTTGTATGTAGGATTCTACACCTCCTGATTGCATGCCTAGCCACTCAGGGCTCCTGTTATCTGATGCCTGGCTATTGCTAGCAATAAATGAAAAAGAACGAAGGGGTCATTTTACTAAGGTACGCTGAAAAATGACCTGCGGTAGTGTAGACATGTGTTTTGGGCGCGAGCAGAATTATATTCTAGCGCACCTACAAAAAAAATGCCTTTCTAAAATTTTTGCTGTGAACGGACATGAAGCGTCTGAGACCTTACCGCAAGCCATTGACCTAGCGGTAAGGTCTTGCGCTGTAACCGGGCGGTAATGGTGTACGCGCGTCAAATGCTACTTGATGCGCGTAGCTGCTGCGCGTCAGAAAAGAAGAAAATATTTTTCAGATGCATGTAGCAGACACACGTCAAGCTCCATCTCTGGCCGTCTTCAAATCTAAGCTAAAAGCCCACTTTTTTGATGCTGCTTTTAACTCCTAACCCTTAATCACTTGTTCAGAACCCTTATTTTATCATCCTTACTTTAATGTTCCCTTATCTCTTGTTTGTTCTGTCTGTCTGTCTGTCCTAATTAGATTGTAAGCTCTGTCGAGCAGGGACTGTCTCTTCATGTTCAAGTGTACAGTACTGCATAAGTCTAATAGCGCTATAGAAATGATAAGTAGTAGTAGTAGTAGTAGAAATTACTCCAAGGGCCACGTGGTAACCGGGCGGTAACTGGCTTCCGATCAGGTACCGCATACAGTTCAAGCTTCTCCTACTAACCTACAAATGCACTCAATCTGCAGCCCCTCCTTACCTCTCTACCCTCATCTCCCCTTACGTTCCTACCCGTAACCTCCGCTCTCAAGACAAATCCCTCCTCTCAGTACCCTTCTCCACCACCGCCAACTCCAGGCTCCGCCCTTTCTGCCTCGCCTCACCCCATGCTTGGAATAAACTCCCTGAGCCCATATGCCAAGCCCCTTCCCTGCCCATCTTCAAATCCTTGCTCAAAGCCCACCTCTTCAATGTCTCCGGCACCTAACCTTTTACCTCTACTCAGGAAATCTAGACTGCCCAGCTTGATATTTCGTCCTTTAGATTGTAAGCTCCTTTGAGCAGGGACTGTCCTTCTTTGTTAAACTGTACAGCGCTGCGTAACCCTAGTAGCGCTCTAGAAATGTTAAGTAGTAGTAGTAGTAACTCCAATTTGGTGTGCGTTGGGAGCGTGTAGACGCCTACGTGGCTTTGTAAGTGGGCCCCTAAGGATCTAATCTAAGACTACCAACTGGATTCAGATTTGCAGGACAGGGTTGGGTTAACCCCAGTGCATGCTGGGATTTGTAGCAGGGGCGTAGCTACGTGGGGCCATGGGGGCCTGGGCCCCCATAGATTTGGCCCTGGAACCCCCTGCTGACAACCCTCTTGACCCCCCCCCTCCCGCCGCCAACCCGCCATCAACCTGCCATCACTTACCTTTGCTGGCGGGAGACCCCAACCCCCACCAGCCGAGGTTCTCTTCGTCCTTCATTCTGTTTCTGAGTCTGACGTCCTGCACGTACAATGTCAGACTCACAAACAGAACGAAGGAAGAAGAGGACCTCGGCTGGTGGGGGTTGGGGTCCCCCACCAGCAGAGGCAGGTGACGGCGGGGGAGGGTAAAGAGGGTCATCGGCGGAGGGGGGGTCGAGAGGGTCATTGGCAGGGTGGGGTCAAGGGTGGTGGTGTGGGGTCGGCAATGGCAGGGGGGGGTCAGCAATGGCAGGGGGTCGGTGGAACCAGGGGGGGCTAAAATGTGCCCCCTCACCTCGGGCTCTGGACCCCCCCTCCCGCCGAAGTCTGGCTACACCCCTGATTTGTAGTCTTGCTTTTCTTAGGGAATGCAATGAGGAAATCAGAACGCCGGGTCCCAGCATGCAACAGGGTAAACCCAGGACTGGATCAACTCTGTCCTGTGAATCTGAATCCAGTTGGCAGCTTTAAAACCCTTTAGTGTCCAATGTTCCCATAATAAGCCATATGGGAACAGATTGGTGGAAACATTGGACACTAAAGGGTTAATAATCTCATCATAGCAGCCAGCTTTGTGGGTGCCAGTAGGCGCTGAGCACCTGCAATATTGAGCAAGCTCCTTCATTGCACCAAGGGAGGGGCAATTTGTATTGCGTTTGACATCCCCAATCATTTTGAAATGTTGGCACCTATGAATCTTATGGAAAAATCCAGGGGAAGGCAGGAAGAATTAGAGAACGTGCAGAGAAGGGCGACAAAAATGATAAAGGGAATGGAACGACTTCCCTATGAGGAAAGGCTGAGAAGGTTAGGGCTCTTCAGCTTGGAGAAAAGGCGGCTGAGGGGTGATATGATAGAAGTCTACAAGATAATGAGTGGAGTAGAGTGGACAGATGTGAAGCGTTTGTTTACACTTTCAAACAACAACAAAACCAGGGGACACAAGATGAAGCCAGAATATGGTAGATTAAAAATAAATAGGAGAAAGTTTTTCTTTACTCAGCGTGTAGTTGGACTCTGGAACTCGTTGCCGGAGAATGTGGTGGCAGCGGCTGACCTTATGGAGTTTAAGGGGGGTTTGGACAGATTCCTGAGGGAAAAGTCCATTGAACATTATTAATTTGGGGGGGGGGGAGGGGGGTTGCCGGGTTCTTGAAGCTTGGATTGGCCACTGTCGGAGACAGGATGCTGGGCTTGATGGACCCTTGGTCTTTTCCCGGTATAGCGGTGCTTATGTACTTATGGCCCCATGGCCCCAGGGGGTCAGGGAACATTCCCTTCTCTAGTGGTAGGAGAGTGAAATAGCAGCCTAGGAAAGAGAACATTTACCGTTTGACCACTAGGAGGTTCAGCCCTTTTGGAACATTAACAGAAATACGACCAGTAGACCACAAAGGGGCCCTTTTTACTAAGCCGCGTAAGCGTCTACGCGGGCCAAAATGGAGTTACTGCCCGACTACCGTAAGGCTCTTGCGGTAATTTCATTTTTGGCGCCCGTCCAAAAAATATTTTTTATTTTTGGGCGTGCATAATGGACGCACATCAAGTGGCATTTGACACGCGTAGGTCATTACTGCCTGGATCCTTTACCACTCGGTCAATGACTGGCGGTAAGGTCTCAGACCTAAAATGGACGTGCGGCAATTTTGATTTTGCCACATGTCCATTTTCGGCAACAAAAAAAAGGCCTTTTTTACAGGCGTGCTAAAAAATAGATTGGCGCGAGCCCAAAACCCGTGCCTACACTACTGCAAGCCATTTTTCAGCCCGCCTTTCTAAAAGGACCCCAAAGTTTTTGGTTCTGTTTTAGTGTGACACTCATTCCCAATCAATTCTATAGACATAAAAATGACAGCAGAGAGATAAGCAAATCCAATGCCCAGGTTATTGATCTTCCAACACCCCTTCTGTCCACTCTCTGCAGCAGCACCCCTAATTCCAACTTATACGAATGAAATTGCAAGAAAAAACACTCGTTAAAGTAAGCAGGTTCTTTTCTTAAAGGAGTTTGTAGAATAAAGGCTTTTCATTTAAGTGCAGCTGGAAAAGCAGGCTGTAAAAATCCCTCTTCATCTCTCCATTCAGTTTAGACACCCCAGGAAGAGCTGGGAGCTGCTGAACGAGACAAATCCCTCTAAGACAGCTGAGTAGCACCAAAGCACCAGAAGAATATCTCCTACAGGGACAAAAAAATGTACCTTCCAAACCCTTCAGAAACCTCAGCCTGCTGTTTCTTGTTAGCGTTATCATTCTTCCACATCAGAACTCAATCTTTCTTTCAATTTCTTTTCCCTTCTTCCCTTTTTCTCCACTGCTCACCGTAAAAATTAGTGTGAAATAAAAACATGTAAAAAATGAAAGAAAAGACGTATGGATTGAAGGAATTGGTTTGGATGGAAGCCTGTGGGTGCCGCACCTGTGGGAAGGAAATCCATTCCCAGTATGGTCAGTCTCTGAAGGTATTTCCTTTTTTTCTCTTGCTAAATTTGTCTTCTCTTTTACATAATAGCTATACTGGGACAGACCAATGGTCCACCTAGCCCAGTATCCTGTTTCCAACAGTGGCCAGTCCAAGTCACCAGTATCTGGCAGAAACCCAAATAGTCACAGCATTCCATGCTACCAATCACAGGACAAGCAGTGGCTTCCCCATGTCCATCTCAATAAAAGACTACGGACTTTTCCTCCAGGAACTTGTCTAAATAATCATCCCGCACATTCCTCAATCTTCATTTCCCCAACTGCAAGGGTCTAAAATACAAACTAATGCACGCGTCAACCTTCTCCTACTTGAGCACACAATTCTGGAACGCGCCACCGCGCAACTTAAAAACGACCTACGAGCTAACTAACTTCCGCAAACTACTGAAGACACATCTCTTCAACAAGGCATACCACAAAGAGTAATAAATGTGAACCCCTCCACAGAAATGTCTCCCAACATTTGCTTGCTATACTAATATCATGCTTTTTCACCATCATGTTACCCAAGATCCTTCTGCTATACTAAATGTTTTTCCTATACTTCTCCACTATTCATGATGTATTGTTAAGCCACATTGAGCCTGCAAAGAGGTGGGAAAATGTTGGATACAATTGCAACAAAATAAAATAAATAAACAATTTTTAAACCCAGATACACTAACTGCTTTTATCACATCCTTTGGTAATGAGTTCCATTGTTTGTCATTCGTTGAGTGAAAAAATATGTCCTCCTCATGTAACTTCATTAAGGGTGTCTTTTACTAAAGATTAGCTCGAGTTATCTGCAGCAGGGTCCATTTTATTCCTTTGGGCCCTACTGCAGATAACTCGACTTAATCTTTAGTAAAAGACACCCTCAGTGTACTCTGTACTTTTTCAAAGAGTAAACAATTGATTCATTTTGACCTGTTCTACACCTCTCAGGATTTTGTAGACCTCAATCATATCCCCCCTCAGCCATCTCTTTTCCAAGTTGAAGAGTCCTCTTAAGCCCCTCTTCATATGAGAGGAGTTCCATCCCCTTTATCATTTTCGTTGCCCTTCTCTGCACCTTTTCTATTTTCACTATATCTTTTTTTTTTATGATACAGAGTCTAGAACTGCTGACAATACTCAAGGTGAGGTTGCACCATGGAGCGATACAGAGACATTATAATATTCTTGGTCTTATTTTGCATCCCTTTCCTAATAATTCCTAGCATCCTGTTTTGCTTTTTTGGCCGCTGCTGCACACTGGGCAGAAGATTTCAGCGTATTGTCTACAATGACACCTAGATCTTGAGTGCTGAGTCCTAAGGTGGACCCCAGCATCAGGTAACTATAATTCGGATTATTCTTCCCAATGTGCATCGCTTTGCCCTTACCCACATTAAATCTCATCTGCCATTTGGAGGCCCGGTCTTCCAATTTCCTAAGGTCTTCCTGCAATTTTTCACAATCCACGTGCGTTGTAACAACTCTGAATAGTTTTGTGTTGGCTACAAATTCACATCACCTCACTCATCGTTCCCATTTCTAGATCATTAATAAATGTGTTAAATAGCACAGGTCCCTGTCTCCTTCGGTTTCATCCCTTGTCCACTCTATCCCATTCCTCATCAATTTGTCATGCTCCTTTGTTCCCTCCTCCTCCCCATTCCACCCACTCTCGACCCCTTTCTTTCTCCCATTGTTTTATGTCCTCTCTTTCCCTGTCTGTCATTCCTTCTTAATCTCCCAGTTCTCTGTATCTTCTCTTCCTCAGACCCATTTTTACTATCTTTTGATCTTCCTGTTCTGCTCTGCCTTTAATGGAAATCAACCTTCCTTTTGTAGTTTGATCAAAGCCCATTCTGATGCTGGCTACGTTGGGAGGAGATATTGATGTGTCTTAGTACAGAGCTCATTTCCACTGATGTATTAACCATATTGGGGCTGGCATCTCTGTGATTCTTAATTCCTAAGGCTTTTCTTGGTCCTTCTTCCAATGCAGAGACCACATCAGCATGGAGAGAAAGAGGGATATGGGGGGAGGTGGAGAGAGAGTGAAGGTCCAGAAGAATCTACTGGACAAGCTACCAAGGGGTGCTACTGAAATGACCCTTTTTATTTATTTTTTTATTGCATTTGTATCCCACATTATCCCACCTCTTTGCAGGCTCAATGTGGCTTACAAATCATCATGGATACTGGAAGTAGAAGAGAATATACATTTGGTTTTACAGAGGGGTTTGGGTTACATGATAGTGTTAAAGCAAAAGATAGTCTAGAACATTTCTGGATAAATTAAAGATTGTACAGTTACAAGTGTTGATCTTTGTGATATATCTTGTCGAAGAGGTAGGTTTTCAATAGTTTGCGGAAATTGGTCAATTCATAGACAGTTTTCAAGTTGCGTGGCAACGCGTTCCAGAGCTGCGTGCTCATATAGGAAAAGGTAGATGCGTGCATTGATTTGTATTTCAGGCCTTTACACTTGGGAGGATGAAGATTGAGGAAAGTGCGAGAAGATTCAGTACTGGGGAAATGGTTCTTAATATTCACTAGAGATAAATTCCCTCTCGCTGGAACTTGGAACTAGATGTCTTTAATTACAAAAACCTTGTTAATTCTTCTAGATACCTTCCTGCAGAGCAATGGGGCACCCTAGGGGGTGCTGCAGTGGACTTCATATAAAAGGTCCCACATACACATCTAACCATTACCCCCTTGTATTGTATGGTGAGCCCGCCAAAACCCACCAAAAACCTACTGTTCCCAACTATACATCACTATAATATCCCTAGGAGTAGCCCAGTGGTTAGTGCAGTGGACTTTGATCCTGGGGAACTGAGTTCGATTCCCACTGCAGCTCCTTGTGACTCTGGGCAAGTCACTTAACCCTCCATTGCCCCTGGTACAAAATAAGTACCTGAATATATGTAAACCATTTTGAATGTAGTTGCAAAAACCTCAGAAAGGCGGTATATCAAGTCCCATTTCCCTTTCCCTTATGACATCACAATATCAGAACTGAGCCAAGTATCGGGCAATCAAGCCATTGTGACATCACTGATGAGGTTGGCTCTTATTGGTGGAATGAGTGGAGGAGTAGCCTAGTGGTTAGTGCAGTGGACTTTGATCCTAGGGAACTGAGTTTGATTCCCACTGCAGCTCCTTGTGACTCTGGGCAAGTCACTTAACCCTCCATTGCCCCTGGTACAAAATAAGTACCTGAATATATGTAAACCGCTTTGAATGTAGTTGCAAAATCCTCAGAAAGGCAAGTCCCATTTCCATTTCCCCCTTTCCCTTATGACATCACAACTATCGGGCAATCAAGCCATTGTGACATCACTGATGAGGTTGGCTCTTATTGGTGGAATGAGTGGAGGAGTAGCCTAGTGGTTAGTGCAGTGGACTTTGATCCTGGGGAACTGTATTGGGCAATCAAGCCATTGTGACATCACTGATGAGGTTGGCTCTTATTGGTGGAATGAGTGGAGGAGTAGCCTAGTGGTTAGTGCAGTGGACTTTAAGCCATTGTGACATCACTGATGAGGTTGGCTCTTAATGGTGGAATGAGTGGAGGAGTAGCCTAGTGGTTAGTGCAGTGGTCTTTGATCCTGGGGAACTGAATTCAATTCCCACTGCAGCTCCTTGTGACTCTGGGCAAGTCACTTAACCCTCCATTGCCCCTGGTACAAAATAAGTACCTGAATATATGTAAACCACTTTGAATGTAGTTGCAAAAACCTCAGAAAGGCAGTATATCAAGTCCCCTTTCCCTTATGGCTGCAGATGTCACCTATATGTGGATACAGTAGGTTTGGGGGGGGGGGGTTGGAGGAGGAGGGGGCTGACACTTTCTACCACAAGTGTAATAGTTTAGAGTGGATTATGGGCCAGGATCATCTTCTCTACAGTGCACTGCACCGACTGCAAGGCTATTTTGGGAACCTGCTTCAACAGGACTGGCCATAACGTCTGAAGCTGTCATAGAGGCTGATATGTATTGTTTCATTTACCGCTTTACAGGGTGGGAGGGGGTCAGTGACCACTGAAGGAGTAAGGGGGTGCCATTTCTTTATTCTTGCAATGGTCATCTGGTCTTTTAGGTACTTTTTTGTGGTTTATTCGTTAATAAAACATGTTGAAACCGAAACGTCCAATTTTTAGCTGTGGATGTTTTTATTTTGTTCTATTTTAAGAGAAAAACATCCAAGTGTTAGGATCACCCAGATCCCACCCTTATTACGTCCCTGATATGCCCCCTTGTGATTTGAACACACTTCTGACGGACTTCATTGAAAAATGTCTAAAAATTGGTTTTGAAAATACCAATTTGGACGTTTTTCTCACAAAAATGTCCAAATTGGTATTTTCAGAACCAAATTTTAGACATTTCTGCAACTTTTTGGACGTTTTTCTCTTTTGAAAATTATCCCCCTAGTCTTATATCTTACACCTATTGTATAAAAGCAATATATGTGTTATGGGAAAAATTCAATAAATAGTTCCCAAAGTAAGCACTGAGATGATCCGCACCAGTGCAGTAGCTATGGGGAGCCACCCCCAAATTGGCTCTGGGACCCCTGGTTTGGCTAGCGGGGGTTGGGGACCCCCACCAGCTCAAGCGTTTGTCCAGCGCTGGTCTCCGCTGCATTGCCTGCCCTGCTCTTCCCCTCATGTTGCGTGCATGCTCGTTGTAGTGAAACTGAGCATGCATGCGACGTGAGGGGAAGAGCAGGGCAGGCAATGTGGTGGAGACCAGCGCTGGACAAACGCTTCAGCTGGCGGGGGTTGGGGACTCCCGCCAGCCAAGTTATGTGAGGAGGCAGAGGAGACTGCGGCGGGCCAAAATGTGCCCCCTCACTTTGGGCTCTGGACACCCTCCGAGGTCTGGCTACGCCACTGATCCACGCTACGCTAGGATTCAGTAGAGGACACTCAGCACAGAACAACCATTATAGAATACGAGCTCAGTGCGCATTTCACGCCTAACTGTGCACGAGCATTTATGCCTGCCAAAGGCTGATGTGAATGCTGCACCAGCCGATGTTAGATGCAGAAATGCAGATATATTATAACACTGCACCTAAATTCTAGGAATGCCCCTGCCCTGCTGCCCATGAGTAAAGGGAAGTGGGAATAAAAACCAGGATTCCCAAAGACTGGACCACAGCAGTAGTGAAAATGAAGCAAAGTTTATTAAACAATAAAATGAGTCATTTTATTGTTTAATAAACTTTGCTTCATTTTCACTACTGCTGTGGTCCAGTCTTTGGGAATCCTGGTTTGTATTCCCACTTCCCTTTCCTCTTGAGTTTCTCCCTGGGACTTCTTGAGTTCTCCAGGTCTGTGGATTCTCTTTTGGTTCTCTTCCTGCCCTGCCCATGGCCATGCCTCCTTCTGTGTTGCACTCTGAAATTTAGGCACTTGACCGGTTAAGTGCTGATATTCAGAATTTAACCAGCCAGATTAACTGCATAAATAGGACCATTTAAAGTCAGTCCAATCTTTATGTGGTAACCCATAGTCAGTTAAAAGCTAAACATCACACAACAGGCAATGCCAGCTCCAGAAATTCAACGCCAGTGCCCAGACATGGCCTGGCATTGAATTTTCGGGTTTAACAAGCGCAGTGGCAGTGGACAATACAACACTTATTGCTGCCAGCGGAATATGTGAGTGTATATATGTTTATGTTTAAGAACATAAGTACTGCCATACTGGGATGGACCGAAGGTCCATCAAGCCCAGTATCCTGTTTCCAACAATGGCCAATCCAGGTCACAAGTACCTGGCAGAACCCCAAAGAGTAGCAACATTCCACGTAGAACCCCAAAGAGTAGCAAGATTCTAGAATTCTGAAGAATAACAAGATTCCATGCAGAATTTCAAAGTGTAGCAACATTTCATGTAGAACCCCAAAGAATAGCAAGATTCTAGAATTCTAAAGAATAACAAGATTCCATGCAGAATTTCATAGTGTAGCAACATTCTATGTAGAACCCCAAAGAGTAGCAAGATTCCATTCAGAATCCCAAGTACATAAGTGTTGTCATACTGGGACAGACCAAAGCTCCATCAAGCCCAGCATCCTGTTTCCAACAGTGGCCAATCCAGGTCACAAGTACCTGGCAGAACCCCAAAGAGTAGCAACATTCCATGTAGAACCACAAAGAGTAGCAAGATTCTAGAATTCTAAAGAATAACAAGATTCATGCAGAATTTCATAGTGTAGCAGCTTTCCATGTAGAACCCCAAAGAATAGCAAGATTCTAGAATTCTTATTCCATGCAGAATTTCAAAGTGTAGCAACATTCCATGTAGAACCCCAAAGAGTAGCAAGATTCTAGAATTCTAAAGAATAACAAGATTCCATGCAGAATTTCATAGTGTAGCAGCTTTCCATGTAGAACCCCAAAGAGTAGCAAGATTCCATTTAGAATCTCAAGTACATAAGAGTTGCCATACTGGGACAGACTGAAGGTCCATCAAGCCCAGCGTCCTGTTTCCAACAGTGGCCAATCCAGGCCACAGGGCTGAAGTTTTGCCTTCTTATACCTCAGTCAAGTGGCAGATCCCAGAAAACTGTGCAGTGGCGGAGCAGGTAGTGGAACTCATGCCCTAATCAGTTTCTCTGACTTCGCGGTGTCAGCCTGAAAGCGTTCTTAATTGCTGAGCTTCTAAAAAAGCGCCTGTGTAGTGTCATATCCACTATCAGCGGAAACAATGAGCCCCTCGCTGTTTGTATGGGAGCCTCAGATGCGCTCCCTCGGTCCTGTCTTTGTCTTTATTCTGACACTGACAGGGTTACAGATGTTTTCCTGATGTTTCTTCAGGCCTCTGAGGTCCTCAACCTCAATTTTCCCAAACAATTATCAGCTTTATCTCCTGGGGTGGTGAAAACATGCTTTATCTGAAACAATTAACCGCCTCTACTTGTAATAATGCTGCATTCATTCCACCTAAATGGATTCTCGGCACTGATGGTTTATTTTCTTGAAAAAGAACAAAAGTAGCTGATAATTGTAGCGGAACGCTATGATAAGTAATGTTCCCCTCCTTTTTACTAGCATTCCCCAGGGGCCCATTATGGTAATCTTTCTTCTATAAGTGGCAAATTGTATAACGAGTGGAATGATAAAGTGGCGAGCAAGACAGGAATTTGCATATTAATACAACTGTCTAAATCATTTTTCGGAGTAGAGGCCGGACAGGACCCTTTATGGCTCTGCAACATTCTGCTACTGGTGCAGTGGTTTTTGGTATGGTTGGTTCTGATAATGAGACACCAGCTGTCAGCCAGCTGTAGAAGCATCTTATTTACGACCCTTTTTCATACACCCCATAGTTACAGCTAAACTTTGCAGTAGCATCCTCTGGATTATAAAGCTACCAAGGAAAGAAATTCATTACACACACTGTCACCTTCCTATAACATCCCTGGCTGATAATGTCGCCGCAGATAGGCAGCTCTTCCATACAGCAGCACCTTGCACTTATAAAATCTACTAATGATACTTCGGGTCAGATTCAAGAAATGCCGCTCGAAGCTAGTCGTTGGCCAAATTTACGCTAAGCGCTGTTCTGTAAAAGGGTATTTTTTCCAAGGTGCATCACTTTGCATTTGTCCAGATGAAATTTAATGCGGACAAATGCAAAGTGATGCACATTTAGAAAGAATAATCCGAATCATAGTTACCTGATGCTAAGGTCCACCTTGGGGGGTCAGCACCCAAGAAAAAGATCTAGGTGTCATTGTAGATAGTACGCTGAAATTTTATGCTCAGTGTGTAGCGGTGGCCAAAAAAGCAAACAGGATGCTAGGAATTATTAGGTTATCAATAGAAATCAAACAAAATAAAACATGGAAAAGAAAATAAGATGATACCTTTTTTATTGGACATAATACATTTCTTGATTAGCTTTCGAAGGTTGCCCTTCTTCGTCAGATCGGAAATAAGCAAATGTGGTAGCTGATAGTATATATAAGTGAAACATCCGAGCATTACTTTGACAGTCTGACAGAGTGGGAGGGTGGGGGTGGGTAGGAGGTATGCATGGGGACATCAAAGCATTTCATTGATATTCTAACAGGATGGGTGTGGACAGGTGAGAGGAGGGTGATAAACAGAGAAATACAACTTTATGGTTTATAATGGGCTAGAAAACCCAGATCCTTGTTAAGTCCTGTCTGTTGGGTGTAAAAATATTCAATCATTCTGACTTCAAAGTTCTTACGTTCCTGTATTGTTTTAAAGTTACCTTTCAGGATTCTTACTGTGAAATCACTGGTGCAGTGTTCTGGTCTTGTAAAGTGCTGGCCCACAGGGGTGGGAACCTGACTGGCACCAGCTTTCTTCATGTTATGTCTATGTAAATTAAATCTTGTCTTAAGCATCTGGCCTGTTTCTCCAATATAGCATCCTTCGTTACATTTTTTACACTGAATGATATATACCACATTGGAAGATGAGCATGTGAAAGATTCTTTTATGTTGAATATTTTTCCTTTGTGAATGACTGTGGGGTCCTGTGAAATGTTTTGGCATAGCTATGCAGGAATTATTAGGAAAGGGATGGTAAATAAGACTGAGAATGCTATAATACAGTGGTGGAAATAAGTATTTGATCCCTTGCTGATTTTGTAAGTTTGCCCACTGACAAAGACATGAGCAGCCCATAATTGAAGGGTAGGTTATTGGTAACAGTGAGAGATAGCACATCACAAATTAAATCCGGAAAATCACATTGTGGAAAGTATATGAATTTATTTGCATTCTGCAGAGGGAAATAAGTATTTAATCCCTCTGGCAAACAAGACCTAATACTTGGTGGCAAAACCCTTGTTGGCAAGCACAGCGGTCAGACGTCTTCTGTAGTTGATGATGAGGTTTGCACACATGTCAGGAGGAATTTTGGTCCACTCCTCTTTGCAGATCATCTCTAAATCATTAAGAGTTCTGGGCTGTCGCTTGGCAACTCGCAGCTTCAGCTCCCTCCATAAGTTTTCAATGGGATTAAGGTCTGGTGACTGGCTAGGCCACTCCATGACCCTAATGTGCTTCTTCCTGAGCCACTCCTTTGTTGCCTTGGCTGTATGTTTTGGGTCATTGTCGTGCTGGAAGACCCAGCCACGACCCATTTTTAAGGCCCTGGCGGAGGGAAGGAGGTTGTCACTCAGAATTGTACGGTACATGGCCCCATCCATTCTCCCATTGATGCGGTGAAGTAGTCCTGTGCCCTTAGCAGAGAAACACCCCCAAAACATAACATTTCCACCTCCATGCTTGACAGTGGGGACGGTGTTCTTTGGGTCATAGGCAGCATTTCTCTTCCTCCAAACACGGCGAGTTGAGTTCATGCCAAAGAGCTCAATTTTTGTCTCATCTGACCACAGCACCTTCTCCCAATCACTCTCGGCATCATCCAGGTGTTCACTGGCAAACTTCAGACGGGCCGTCACATGTGCCTTCCGGAGCAGGGGGACCTTGCGGGCACTGCAGGATTGCAATCCGTTATGTCGTAATGTGTTACCAATGGTTTTCGTGGTGACAGTGGTCCCAGCTGCCTTGAGATCATTGACAAGTTCCCCCCTTGTAGTTGTAGGCTGATTTCTAACCTTCCTCATGATCAAGGATACCCCACGAGGTGAGATTTTGCGTGGAGCCCCAGATCTTTGTCGATTGACAGTCATTTTGTACTTCTTCCATTTTCTTACTAT
The DNA here is from genome assembly GCF_901765095.1 of Microcaecilia unicolor. Classification (NCBI taxonomy): domain Eukaryota; kingdom Metazoa; phylum Chordata; class Amphibia; order Gymnophiona; family Siphonopidae; genus Microcaecilia; species Microcaecilia unicolor. The sequence goes on from NC_044036.1 coordinate 338,443,542, forward strand.
GGCACCAACAGTTGTCTCCTTCTCGCCCAGCGTCTTACTGATGGTTTTGTAGCCCATTCCAGCCTTGTGCAGGTGTATGATCTTGTCCCTGACATCCTTAGACAGCTCCTTGCTCTTGGCCATTTTGTAGAGGTTAGAGTCTGACTGATTCACTGAGTCTGTGGACAGGTGTCTTTCATACAGGTGACCATTGCCGACAGCTGTCTGTCATGCAGGTAACGAGTTGATTTGGAGCATCTACCTGGTCTGTAGGGGCCAGATCTCTTACTGGTTGGTGGGGGATCAAATACTTATTTCCCTCTGCAGAATGCAAATAAATTCATATACTTTCCACAATGTGATTTTCCGGATTTAATTTGTGATGTGCTATCTCTCACTGTTACCAATAACCTACCCTTCAATTATGGGCTGCTCATGTCTTTGTCAGTGGGCAAACTTACAAAATCATCAAGGGATCAAATACTTATTTCCACCACTGTACCTCTGTATCGCTCCATGGTGTGACCTCACCTTGAGTATTATCTTCAGTTCTGGTTACCAGATTTCAAAAAAGATATAGTGGAATTAGAAAATCCATAACTATAATGCACCCCTTGGTATAAAGGGAAGGGAAATGGGATTTGATATACCGCCTTTCTGAGAGTTTTGCAACTACATTCAAAGCAGTTTCCATATATTCAGGTACTTATTTTGTACCAGGGGCAATGGAGGGTTAAGTGACTTGCCAGAGTCACAAGGAGCTGCAATGGGAATCGAACTCAGTTCCCCAGGATCAAAGCCCACTGCACTAACCACTAGGCTACTCCTCCACTCATTCCACCAATAAGAGCCAACCTCATCAGTGATGTCACAATGGCTTGATTGCCTGATACTTGGCTCACTTCTGATATTGTGATGTCATAAGGGAAAGGGGAAATGGGACTTGATATACCGCCTTTCTGAGGTTTTTGCAACTACATTCAAAGCGGTTTACATATATTCAGGTACTTATTTTGTACCAGGGGCAATGGAGGGTTAAGTGACTTGCCCAGAGTCACAAGGAGCTGCAGTTGGAATTGAACCCAGTTCCTCAGGATCAAAGTCCACTGCACTAACCACTAAGGCTACTCATCCGCTTCTCTTTAGGAGTTACCCCCCAAAAAAGATCTTGGAGTCAACTACAAGGAGGGGGGCAGGCCTGGCGCCAGTGTCGGCAAGCTGCTTCTTGCTGCCTGCTTCCAGTCTGTCATCTGCTCCTGCATGCCACCCAGGACCCGGATGATTGCATTAGCGCGATATCACATTAATGCAATCATCTGGGTCCTGACTCCCAGCATGGACAGGAGCAGGAGAGGACAGACCATGGGAGCAACCTGCTGGCCCGGGCCCCCCTCCCTTGGTGGCAAAGACAGAAAGGTAAGGGGGCGGGAGGGCAGGAGCGGCAATGTGAGTGGGGGGGGGGCGGCTTGCAGCGGTCCGGTTCTGCCCTGGGCCCGTCTATGTCTCTCAGTGGCCCTGGATATTCCATAATTATACACAGCTTCTGATATGTACTCAGACTTCTGATGCAGGTTCAGTGGCCGAAACATGGCCCATGTCGCATCTATTATTTACAAGTAAAGACTTTACAGCACCTACAACGCGTTTTTGTGCTTTTTGTCACCTGTGCTGTTTTTATTTTTTACTTTAATTGACACCAGAAATGTGTATCTGTGCCAAATTTTGCAAAATTGCATGGCCAAGAGAAGCATTTCAAGGTGGTTTTAACTGTAACTACCGAAAGCACAATTCCTCTGGCAAGTTGTCCTTCAAAGCCCAGGTTAGCTGATACTTACACATGACTCAAAGCAAGTAGAAATTACTACTACTACTACTATTTAGCATTTCTATAGCGCTGCAAGGCGTACGCAGCGCTGCACAAACATAGAAGAAAGACAGTCCCTGCCGGCAATGACGTTTTCTTAGGTATAATGTTGTTGTAAAATATGCAATCCAGGTATACTTCGAAAGCCTGTACAAGCCACACCCCTGACACGCCTCCATGAAATTTGTGCATGCCACTGGCATCCAGTATACGTAAAGTACCTACCTACCACCAACTGTCAGCTCTGACCCTATTGGTTTCTGGCAGTTGAGTTTCGCTGCTACTATCCCCACAGGTGACCTATTGCTAGGCTGGGCTGTCAGGCTTTGTCCTTTGGTTTGATCCTAGATGACTTGAGTGACATGTTTTGGAAGCTCAGATCAATTTCTCACTTTATCCAAACAAAGCTGTTCTACTCCTGAAAGTAATGTGTTACTAATTAGACAAGTACCTCATTAAGAAGTGCCAGCAATCAAGTACTTGAGGGGCTTTAAGTAAGTTCTGGTTTTCAGCAAAATAATAGCTTGATAGAGTATTATTGACGTCATTAAGCCGTCCTCTCCAAGACCTGTAGACTTTGCGTGCAAGTGTTCCATTATAATATAATTGCATAATTTGTTATCAAGGCTTCTGTTTGTAACACGTAGCAAAACTGTCAGTGCAAATACAGATTGCTGTGTAGAGGAGAAAGGGGTTTAGACCTCTTTGCTGTATTATCGTTCATTTGGCTAGTCTGTCTCCTCATTCAAAACATCATAAGAAATGTCAGCGAAATTTCCCGTATCATTTCTGTTTGTTTTTAGCTTGGAAGAACAGGAGAAAATCCCAAATTGAGAAATAGTGCGCTATGAGTAGCAGTAGTACTTGGGAAATAAGGTACACCATTGATGACATTGCCTCCGAAGTAAAAAATTAAAAAAAAACAGAACAAAGCCAAACTTTGTAGGAACTGCATGGAAAACGAAACAAAACAAAAACCGTTGGCCTGCACACTCCTAATCTCCTGCGTGCCGTTGAGAGACTGACAGTCAGTCCTGGTTGTTTTTAATATCCACCTCAATCTTTCCAGATCCTTGTAGTCTCAGTGGCGTACCAAGGGGGGGCGGTGGGGGCGGTCCGCCCCGGGTGCACACCACTGGGGGGGGGGGGGTGCCGTGCGCCGGTCAGCTTCATTCGTTTCCATGCTCCCTCTGCCCCGGAACAGGAAGTAACCTGTTCCGGGGCACAGGGAGCATGGAAACGAACGAAGCTGACCAGCGCGCGGCACCCCCCCCAGCTGCGTGCACCCGAGGGAGGGGGTTCTTTTGCCGGGGTGGGGGGAGTGTCCTTTTGCCGGGGGGAGTCGCGCTGCACCGGGGGGGGGGGGAGGGGCGCTGCACCTGGGGGGCGGGGCGCATCGGCGATCCGTCCTGGGTGTCAGCCCCCCTAGGAACGCCACTGTATATTCTTACTCGGGAAATTTATTGTGAATAATAGTTTAATAACAACTATTAGGACTGCGACTTTTCATGACATTGAGTTTATTATTTTTAATTGCATTTAGCATCCACTCACTGTTCCCTCTGAGCTGAGCAGGAGTCTTCCACCTACTGTCCTGCCAGTGGTGTTGGAATGTATTGTATTTTACATGCATTGCCTGTCACCTATTATTTCTCTGTGATTACTCTGTGACCTCTGATGTGAATTACTTAGAGAGGTCACAGCTATGCAACTTCCTGTGGGGGTTAGACACAGCACATGGAGCTCATGATCTCTCCTAACCTGAGAGGATCTATGGTGGTGTGAGCATCCATTACCATCTAAGCACATGGAAAGAGCTGATAATCCAAATGTATAGTATTATGTATATATAAGCCTGTCTGATTATAATCTAACTACAAACTGTGAGTAAACAGATGTTTTGTTACTTCAACTTTAAAGTGACTCAGCAGTGAATTATTCAGGGGTGTATGAGAGAGATGAAGAAAGAAATTAACATTTCTAAAGCTGAAGCTGTGTGTATAAAATCTGCTAATTATTTACTACAAATAATCCAACAAAAGGGTTATGGGCCCAGGGCCAGGAATTGAAAAAGAAGAGAAATATTACCAGGCAGAAAAAAAGCCACATTTTTCTCTTAAGTTTTAAAAGAAAGATTCAGTCTGTCTCTCTCTCCCCCCACACACCAAACAGCAGGCAAGGCTAAGAAAATGGCTGAGGGAGGAAATTCACCATTTTTCTATTCTCTCAAGGTGCCTAAATTAACTGAATTTAATTATCAGCAGTGGGAACTAAGATTCATATGTCTCCTTCAAGCAAAGAAACTAAATATATGCTTAGACCAAAACAGAACAGCTGAAAATATGGCTGAATGGGACAATGCAAACTATTATGTGAAGTGCATGTTTTTGGAAGCTCTCTCAGAGAAACAAGCCATATTAGTGGAGGGAAAAGATACACCAAAGGACATTTTATATAAACTGAGAACTATGTATGCAACTACATATGCAAAACAGCAACCAATTTGGTTGGCAGAGTTGAATGAAACCAAATTAAGGGATAAAAGTAAATGTAATGATCACATTATGCATCTTATGTCTTCATTTCAAAAGTTAGAACTTTCTGGAATTCCCATGTGTGATGCATTGAAAAGAGCATTTCTTTTTACCTCACTATCAAAGAAGTTTGATGTTTTTAGGTCTGTAAATGAAGCCATTGAAGGGCAATCTTTTGAACAGGCAACATCAAAACTAAGGCAGGAATGCATAATAAATGATTCTGAGGAGATGTGTTCTCAAAGTCAGTCAGAGAGAAATGAAACAAATTTCTTGGCAAAGAACAGAGGAAGGAGGAGCTATGGGAAAACTCCACCCAAGGGCAAGCTGATTTGCTACTCATGTGGAAAGAAGGGACATGTATCTAAATGGTGTAAGGAAACACAAAACACTCCCTCTAGCTCACCTAAGCCAATGGAACTAAAGAATTTTCAAACCAGGAAATGTATGAAGGACAATAATAAACATAAGGGCTTTCTAATGGTAGAAAAATCTTTGACTATGGTAAATAATAATTCAAATGAAAGTACTTGGATTTTGGATTCGGGGAGCACATGCCATTTAACCAATTGTAAGGATTTCTTTCAGGAAATGAGTCCAGAAGAAGGTATTCTTAAAACTGCAAACGCAGGGACTACTCAGATCCAAGCAAAAGGCATTGGATTCTTAAAATGCAAAGTGTCTAATGAAGTTAAAGAAATTCCTGTAAGTGATGTCTTGTATATTCCCCAAGCAGTTTGCAATATGCTTAGTGTATCTACATTAGATAAGAAGGGATTTGCGATTCATTTTGAAAACAGTAAGTGCACAATCTCTAAAAATGATGAAGTGTATGCTGAAGCTTTTATGCATAATGATGTTTATAAACTGAGCATTTCAGGTGAAGCCTCACATCTGGCGCAAGTAAGGAAGAATGATGGTAAATGTAGTCTGGAAATCTGGCACCGCCGCCTGGGACATCGTGATTTTAAGGTGATCCAGGATCTTCACAGTGGGCAACTAGCCACCGGCATTCAGATAAGTGCAGATGCTGGTAAAATGGAGAAATGCATAGACTGTGTTACTCAAAAAGGTGTGAGACCCTCATTTCCTGCATACACAGGAAATAGGAGTAATAAAGTGCTGGACTTAATACACAGTGACTTATGTGGACCGTTTAATATCCCATCATTGGGAAATAACAGATTTGTGCTAATATTCTTGGATGATTTCTCTAGATACTGTGTGGCCTATTTGCTGAAAGAAAAAAGTCAAGTCACAGACATGCTGAAGAAATACGTAGCCATGGTGAGCAATAAATTTGAAAGAAAACCAAAGGTTCTTCAGACCGACAATGGTGGTGAGTTCACTTCACAAAGCATGCGCACATTTCTAGAACAAGAAGGCATTCAGCATATCACAACAGTAGCTTATACACCAGAGCAAAATTCTGTTGCAGAGAGAAAATTTAGGTCACTTGTGGAAATGACCAGATGTATGCTGTCAGATAGCAATCTCCCTAAAAGACTATGGGGGGAAGCCATTCTCACAGCAGTGTACCTACAAAACAGAATGCCAACTAAAGGCGCTGAGCGCACACCACATGAGACATGGCATGGTAGGAAGCCAAACCTGTCACACATAAGAACATTTGGAAGTACAGCATATGCTCATGTACCAAAGCAAAGAAGGCATAAGCTGGATTCCACAACAGAAAGGGGCATTTTAGTTGGCTATACTCCAGGACACAAAGGATATAGAATTTTGAATCTGAAAACTGGCATTGTTGGCATAAGACATGTTACATATTTTGATGAAAACAAAAGGGTTGATAAAGGCTGGATTATCCCAGATGAGCCTTATCATCCAGAATATGAAACTAGAACCATAATAGACATGCCAGTGTATATAAATGCCATACCAAGGCAGATGTCTGAAAGCAACTCATCTGTATCTAACGAGGAAAAGGCAGAGGAAGCAGACACAGAAAGGATCATTGCAGAAGACAGTACAGTTGGAGAAGGGGAATCAATTGGAGAAGGACTCTCAGATTTAGAGGATGCGGAAAGGTCAGACCAACCTGTTGTCAGACGCTCATCCAGGGAAAACAAAGGTGTTCCACCCCCAAGACTGTCTTACCTAACAAAGTCAGCAGAAGCTCAAGAGCCCTTAACATGGGATGAGATTGAGAAAATGCCAGCAGAAGAAGCTGCTGAATGGCGTAAAGCTGCACAAGAAGAAATTGATGCATTGGATAAAAATAATACTTGGATTCTTACAAAATTACCTCCTGGCAAGAAAGCTATAGGATGCAAATGGGTATTCAAGTTAAAAAGGAATGCACAAGGAAAAGTGGAAAGGTATAAAGCCAGATTAGTCGCAAAGGGATATCTTCAAAAATATGGAGAAGATTTTGATGAAGTGTTTGCACCTGTAGTGAAACACACGACAATAAGAACACTTCTGAGCATTGCAGTCTCAAAAGGCATGCAAGTCAACCACATTGATGTGAAAACAGCATTTCTTCATGGAGATATAACTGAAGACTTGTACATGGAACAGCCAACAGGTTTCATAAATACAAAACAAAGACAGCTAGTGTGTAAATTAAACAAAGGTCTTTATGGATTAAAGCAAAGTGCAAAATGTTGGAATGACAAATTGCATGAAATATTGACAAATTTAGGATTTAAGCAAGGTGAAGCAGATAAATGCTTGTACACTAGGTGCAGAAATGGACAATATGCATACATTTTAGCTTTTGTTGATGATCTGCTCATTGCAAGCAAAAGTGAGCAAGAGTACAAGGACATTGTAAAATATTTAAACCTGAATGTTGAGATAAAAGAACTTGGTAATGTGTCATACTATCTTGGTATAGAAATTGAGAAACAAAATGATGGTTCTTATCTTCTAAGCCAGAAGCAGAAAATAAATGAGCTTATTGAAAGTTTAGGTATGCAAGATGCCCAAGTTGTAAGCACTCCCATGATCACTGATTTTCTGAAGGATGAAACAGTAAGAGAACCTTTACCAGATAACATCCAATATAGATCAGCCATAGGTAAACTTTTATATCTGACTACCACATACAGGGCTGATATAGCAAATGCAGTAGGAATTTTGAGCAGAAGGGTCAGCTCACCTACCAAATCAGATTGGACTGCAGTTAAAAGGATGGTAAGGTATTTAAAAGGTACCATTGATTGTAAATTAAAGATTTCAGCCAATAGTAATCCAAAACTAATATGTTACTGTGATTCAGATTGGGCAGGGGATCATTCTGATTATAAATCCACAAGTGGATATGTGTTTATGTATGGAAATGTACAAATTTCATGGGCCAGTCATAAACAAAGTATTGTGAGTCTGTCTTCTACAGAAGCTGAATATGTGGCCGTATCAGAAGCGTGCAGAGAACTGATGTGGATTGAAAAACTTTTGCTGGATTTTGGAATAGCTGAACAGAGACCAATCCAGATAGTGGAAGATAATCAGAGCTGCATCCGACTGTCACAGAATGACAAGGTTCAGTCACGCACCAAGCACATCGCAACGAAATACCACAACGTGCGAGAGTTGGCGAAAGAAGGGGTCATCAGTCTACACTATTGTCACACCAGTGAGATGACAGCTGACATCATGACCAAACCGTTACCCAGAGAACGTTTTGTGAATCTGCGAATAAAGCTTGGACTTTGTATGAATTAATAGTTGCATGACAGTTATGCATGAGAAGGGGTTTGTTGGAATGTATTGTATTTTACATGCATTGCCTGTCACCTATTATTTCTCTGTGATTACTCTGTGACCTCTGATGTGAATTACTTAGAGAGGTCACAGCTATGCAACTTCCTGTGGGGGTTAGACACAGCACATGGAGCTCATGATCTCTCCTAACCTGAGAGGATCTATGGTGGTGTGAGCATCCATTACCATCTAAGCACATGGAAAGAGCTGATAATCCAAATGTATAGTATTATGTATATATAAGCCTGTCTGATTATAATCTAACTACAAACTGTGAGTAAACAGATGTTTTGTTACTTCAACTTTAAAGTGACTCAGCAGTGAATTATTCAGGGGTGTATGAGAGAGATGAAGAAAGAAATTAACATTTCTAAAGCTGAAGCTGTGTGTATAAAATCTGCTAATTATTTACTACAAATAATCCAACAAGTGGGAGGTGCTGTTTCACCATCGCATTTTCAATAGTGAGGGATAGGCAAGCTCTGCAGGACTCCAGGGAATCTGCCTGTCCCTAGCAGTTGAAACCACAACTTAGAGGGAACAGAGCATGTGCTATATAGACACATACTTGCATGAAATAACATGGTTTGGTGCATGCAAGCATGTGCTATTTCGTGCTGGTGCATATCATTTTGCGGTACGTCTACTAAAATGCGTTAAGCTAAGCTGTTCACCTGTGCTAAGCATGTGGTATTGATTTTTTTTTTGTATTACTTTTCTGGAGGGGGCTTGTCATGGTGGAGAATTGGCACGAATGTGCTACCCAGCTAGTGTATTGTATACCCTGGAGGAAAGGAAAAACAGGGGTGATATGATACAGACGTTCAAATATTTGAAAGGTATTAATCCGCAAACAAACCTGTTTTGGAGACGGGAAGGCGGTAGAACTAGAGGGCATGAAATGAAATTGAAGGGGGGCAGACTCAAGAAAAATGTTAGGAAGTATTTTTTCACGGAGAGAGTGGTGGATGCTTGGAATGCCCTCCCGCGGGAGGTGGAGGAGAGGAAAACGGTAATGGAATTCAAACATGCATGGGATAAACATAAAGGAATCCTGTTCAGAAGGAATGGATCCTCAGAAGCTTAGCTGAGATTGGGTGGCAGAGCTGGTGGTGGGAGGCGGGGCTAGTGCTGGGCAGATTTCTACGGTCTGTGGCCTGAAAATGGCAGATACAAATCATCAAGGTCCTATATACATAAAAAGTAGCACATACGAGTTTATCATGTTGGGCAGACTGGATGGACCGTGCAGGTCTTTTTCTGCCATCATCTACTATGTTATGTTACTATGTTATGAATACCGCTTGCTAACTGGTTAGCACGTCTAGAACATGGGAGCCTTTAGGACCTCCCCATCACTTTTGTTTTCAAATTTAGGACCCTGTTTACTAAGCCACGTTATAAGCGTGTTAGCATCGTTAAAATGCGTTAACCATGTACGTGCCTACAATATCCCTATAGGCGCCTACATGGTTAATGCTTGCTCTAATTGTAGGAGCATTAAAAACACTAACAGGGCCCTAAATGAAGAAAAGACCACCCATAGCGTGATTATGGGGATGAAATGCTGCTGAGATCGCAAAACAGAGACCTTGTTGGTCTCCATGACCAATGCATTTTGTTGGACGTTAAACCATGACCTGGCTTCCTGTGTTGCTCTTTTGCATAACGTCCAACAAAGTGCATTGGTCATGGAGACCAACAAGGTCTCTGTTTTGCGATGTTCACAAAAATCTTGTCTGCCGAGAAACACGCAAGTGGTGTCGGTTCATAAAATCCTTCATTTATTCCAACAAGCCTTCTCAGTTTGTTTAGACAGAAATGAGAGACTGGAAATAGGCAAAAATTGTTAAAATTAGTGGTATTCAAAGATCTCCATTTTGACAGAGAACAAAACAGCCATTCTCTTCAAAGAGGTGTAAAATATACCTTCAAACATCAACGCATTCATAATAGGGGCCTGCGTTTGTTTGAAATAACATGGCAAATATCAAGCACAGTTTCCGTGTTGTCTTGCTTAAAACCAAAGGAAAACACTAGAATTGTGTGGGGGAGGGGGGTTGTGAGTTGTAAATAATGCAGATTCTTCTGGAAGCGGGTGAAGTATTTGCAAACAGAGCTGACTATTTCAGAAGAGTACATAGTCTTTCCCGATAGGGCGCACAAGCAGGTACCGTTGCTCATGCGTGCTCAAGGGACAGAGGGCACACTCTTTTGGAACAATACACAGTCTTTCCAAAAACATTGTGCACCGCTATTGCTATTCTTTCTGTAACGAAAAAGTAAAACTATAATCCAAACCAAACGAAAGTCCCGTAAATGCAGCCAAGGTAGAATCTTAGACTAGACGTTTCTAAGTAACCGGGGGATAGGTAGGGATCACAACCTGCACGTTATGGGCTTAGTTTGATCAAGAACAGGTTCCATTTTAAGAGAGATTTCTGGGATTCAACTGCTAATTGAGTAGCGAGATCGGTCAACTTGACAATATCCCGCATTGCCAGCGGGGGGAAAACACTAGAGGGCACCATTTTCATAAACCTTTCCCTATTGCCAGTAAGGCCTGCTGCTGCTCTTAGAAATTGACCTAGACAAAATAATGATCCCTCAAATTAGTGGGCAAACTAGGTGTGAATAAAAGGTTTCCTAGCAGCCTGATAGGTAAGTCTCCCACACCTGTCTCCTCATTTTGTAGGAGACTGGTAGGTAGGCATTCAAACTGCTGCTTTTAAGTTTGGCACCTTTTCCTTTCCGCACAACCCCCCCCCCCCCCCCCCCAACACACACACTCTCTCACGCACACACACACACACACATTTCCTAGCTAGGATGAGACTAACTCACTCACACAAGGAGTGACACAGGCTGCATATACTGCAGCAGGACATGTTTACCCACTCCTACCCTAGCTGAGATAATATTTAACCATCTCTCTGACCTCATGTGCAACTTTCTTTAAATGTCACCTTACTTTCTAATTCCTCTTACCCTATCTATATGTTCCATCTTTGCTTATACCCTTCACTATCAATTAAAATGTTCTATTATGTACTGGATTGACATTGTAAGTAGTATACTATCCAGCTTATTTTCGAAAGAGAAAGACGCCCATATTTTGACCCAAATCGGGAGATGGGCGCCTTTCTCTCATGGGCGACCAAGTCGGTATAATCAAAAGCCGATTTTGGGCGCCTCCAACTGCAGTCTGTCGCGGGAATGAAAAAAGTTGACAGGGGCGTGTCGGAGGCGTGGTGAAGGCGGGACTGGGGCGTGTTTATCAGCCGAGGAGAGATGGGCGTGCTCGGCCGATAATGGAAAAAAGAAGGGCGCCAGAAGCGAGAATTTGGGTCACTTTTTTTGGACCCTTTTTTCTCACGAACAAGTCCCCCAAAAGTGCCCCAACTGCCCAGATGACCACCGGAAGGAATTGGGGATGACCTCTCCTGACTCCCCCAGTGGTCACTAACCCCCTCCCACCAAAAAATAAAGAACTTTAAAAACTTTTTTTTCCAGCCTGTATGCCAGCCTCAAATGTCATACCCAGCTCCATCACAGCAATATGCAGGTCCCTGGAGCAGTTGTTAGTGGGTGCAGTGCACTTCAGGCAGGTGGACCCAGGCCCATCCCCCCCCTACCTGTTACACTTGTGCTGCTAAATGCGAGCGCTCCAAACCGCCCCCAAAACCCACTGTACCCACATCTAGGTGCCCCCCTTCAGCCATAAGTGCTATGGTAATGGTGTAGACTTGTGGGCAGTGGGTTTTGGGGGGGATTTGGGGGGCTCAGCACCCAAGGTAAGGGAGCTATGGACTTGGGATGTATTTTAATATATATTTTTTAATTGTTACAAGTGCCCTCTAGGGTGCCCAGTTGGTGTCTTGGCATGCGAGGGGGACCAGTGCACTATGAATCCTGGCTCCTCCCATGACCAAATGCCTTGGATTTGTTCATTTTTGAGCTGGGCGCCTTCGGTTTCCATTATCGCTGAAAACCGATACCACCCAGCTCAAATCCGCCCAAATGCAATGCATTTGCCCGGCACAAACCGTATTATCGAAACAAAAGATGGACGCCCATCTTTTTCAAAAATACGGTCTGTCCCGCCCCTTCGCGTACCCGTCCTCAGAGATAAACGCCCATGGAGATGGGCGTTTGCGTTCGATTATGCACCTCCATGCCATACTTTATATTGTTGTTTGAATATTTTTACTGCTCTAATTGCCTACTGCTCATGTTTGATCTATTCTTACTGTACACTGTCTTGAGTGAATTCCTTCAAAAAGGCGGTAAATAAATCCTAATAATTAAATAAATAGGGACACCTTAACTTCATCTCTAATTTTCCTCTTACTGATATCAGAATCTTTCTGCTCCTCATAATTTGTTTTGTTTGTGTAAGCCGAGTCTCACCTGGTTCTAGCTCCAGACCCGGGCTACAAAAGAAGTTCCTTATCTCTCCCACATCAGATCTCACAGTCTTCGCTTTCACACACCTCCTTTCAGTCCACTTACAGTCCAGCTGGGGTGGTTCAATGGTCCGAATTAGTGATCCAGGGATTTGGGAGATGCTTTACCATTTAGGGTTCCACTCAGCTCTTCAGTCCAGGAGCCACACTGCACTCCGGAGCGGAGCTTAACCACAACGCGACTTTTATTGAACTTCTGCAACAAGCAGCTAGTAACATATAGTAGCATAGTAGATGACGGCAGAAAAAGACCTGCACGGTCCATCTAGTCTGCCCAACAAGATAAACTCATATGTGCTACTTCTTGTGTATACCTTACCTTGATTTGTATCTGCCATTTTCAGGACATAGACCGTAGAAGTCTGCCCAGCACTAGCCCCACCACCCAAACACCAGCCTCGCCTCCCAATCTCGGCTTTTGTTCTGTGGGGAACACCTATACCACTTACTCCACGGGTACATTTACGGGGAATAGCCAGGGCTGTTTATATATAGACATCTGCTCCTGTCCATTCCTATTCTGGGAGGCAGTGTTAAATCCCAAGGGCTGTTTTCTCCTCTCTCAATCAAAATTATCTCCAGGGGTTCAGACCCCTCACTGTCTGACCCTTCTCCATCGGTGATATCTCTCTAGATCCGCAACCTGGTACAATCAATGGTTCTAAGCCATCTGGATTACTGCAATGCACTTTACGCTGGCTGTAAAGAGCAAATAATCAAGAAACTTCAAACAGCTCAGTGTACTGCAGCTAGACTCATATTCGGTAAAGCAAAATATGAAAGTGCTAAACCCCTGAGAGAAAAACTACACTGGCTCCCACTCAAAGAACGGATCACGTTCAAGGTATGCACCCTAGTTCACAAAATCATCCACGGAGACGCCCCAGTATACATGTCAGACCTGATAGACCTACCACCCAGGAATGCTAAAAGGTCATCCCGCACATTCCTTAATCTTCACTTACCCAACTGTAAAGGCCTAAAATACAAACTAACGCACGCTTCAACCTTCTCCTACCTGAGCACACAATTCTGGAACGCGCTGCCGCACAACTTAAAAACAATCTTTGAACAAACTAACTTCCGCAGACTACTGAAGACACATCTCTTCAACAAGGCATACCACAAAGATCAACAAATATGAACTCCTGAACGTACATCCAGAATTGCCTTACAACATTTTGCTTGTTAAACTACCATCATGTTCTTAGTTATCACATTACTCTAGATCCTCTGTAATATTAAATGTATACTTTTCTTTCATCTTTCCACTATTCATGATGTATTGTAAGCCTCATTGAGCCTGCAAAGAGGTGGGAAAATGTGGGATACAAATGCAATAAATAAATAAATAAATCCACCCTGGACCTGGGACTGAGTTCTCCCTGGCTCCAATCCCACTGTTCCCTGGCTGGGACCCTTCTCTGCCACCTGTAGAGCTCTTTATCCTCCGGTTGCCACTTTGTATATTAGCCCCCCCCCGCCCCCTCTTTGTCAGCCAAAGGTTCCCCTCTCTCCTTCAGATCTATTGGCATGGGATTTTCAGACAACCAAAAGACCACGTGCTTTTCACATTCAACTACTTCCACCCAAAGCTGTCACTTACCCCAACATGGGCTCTATCTTTCCGCATTTTATTGTATAAACACTCCCATGGGCTGGGCTTCCTCCCAACCAGGAACATCCCAGTCACTCCCCCCCCCCCACCCCCCAGTGACTTTGTACCAGGGTTCACTCTTTTCAGTAATCACAACATAACCAGGGATTACATTTGGATAGGTCATATGGTCTTTATTTGCCTTTATTTTTCTATGTTTCCATATTTTAACAGAACATAAGAATAGCCATATTGGGTCAGACCAATGGTCGATATAGCCCAGTATCCTGTTTCCAACAGTAGCTACTTCAGGTCACAAGTGCCTGGCAGAAACCCAATTAGTAGCAACATTTCATGCTACCAATCCCATGGCAAGCAGTGACTTCCCCATGTCTGTCTCAATAGCAGATTATAGACTTTTCCTCCAGGAGCTTTTCCAAACCTTTACGCTATCTGCTTTTACTACATTCTCTGGTAATGAATTCCAAAGCGTAACTATTTGTTGTGTGAAATAATATTTCCTCCTATTTGGTTTAAAAGTATTACCACGTAACCCCTAGTTTTAGTACTTTTTGAAAGAATAAACAATCGATTCACATTTAGCCGTTCTACACCACTGAGGATATTGTAGACCTCTATCATATCCCCCCTCAGCCGTCTCTTTCCCAAGCTGAAGAGCCCTAACTGCTTAAGCCTTTCCTCACATGGAAGGTTATCAATAGAAATCAAACAAAATAAAACATGGAAAAGAAAATAAGATGATACCTTTTTTATTGGACATAACTTAATACATTTCTTGATTAGCTTTCGAAGGATGCCCTTCTTCCTCAGATCGGAAATAAGCAAATGTGCTAGCTGACAGTGTATATAAGTGAAAACATTCAAGCATTACTATGACAGTCTGACAGGGTGGGAGGATGGGGGTGGGTAGGAGGTATTCACCTTTGTTGAAACCTATCGGGATTCCCTAAATGCTGTATTTTAAAAGTATCCTTCAAAGATACCTCTCTGTGACCCATGCACTCTTAAGTGACTGTCGACTCCCCCCCCCCCCCCCCCCCCCCAACATGCACACAAAGCTGTTCTATTTCCTGGTTCCATCCTGGTTAAGGTGAGGTCCATCCTTTCAGAATAGGCTCCCCCTTTCTCAGAATGTTGCCCAGATCCTAAGAAATCTAAATACTTCATCTCTGCACCATCTTCTCAACCACATATTGAGATTTCGGAGCTCTGCCTACTTCTTGGGTCCTGCGCTTGGAACGAGGAGGATTTCTGAAAATACTACCCTGGAGGATCTGGATTTCAGCTTTCTACCTATGAGCTTAAATTTGGTTTCCAGAACTTCCCTCCAACATTTTCCTGTGTTGTTGGTACCAACATGTATCAAGACAACTGGCTCCTCCCCAGCACTATCTACAACCCTATCTATGTGACATGTGAGGTCCGCCATCTTCCCACCCATCACCAACTACAATGGCTATCCTATCCCTTCCCTCCTGGGCAGAGGCCCCTGGAGATACATCCTCAGTGCTAGAGGATATTGCATTTCTTGGGCGGTAGGTCCTGGCTACAGGATTACTTCCTGTTTTACCAAGGTGATACTTTCCTTTTAGGTGACCTTGCTTTTCCAAGCAGGGAGGTCTTTACATGTTGTTTTAGTACTTTTGTTTACATTTCATATTTTCTAATTCTGTATGTTATGTTTGTACTTTGCCCTTGATAATCCATAACTATAATGCACCTCTTGGTATAAAGGGAAGGGAAATGGGACTTGATATACTGCCTTTCTGAGGTTTTTGCAACTACATTCAAAGCAGTTTACATATATTCAGGTACTTATTTTATACCAGGGGCAATGGAGGGTTAAGTGACTTGCCCAGAGTCACAAGGAGGTGCAGTGGGAATTGAGCTCAGTTCCCCATGATCAAAGTCCACTGCACTAACCACTAGGCTACTCCTCCACTCATTCCACCAATAAGAGCCAACCTCATCAGTGATGTCACAATGGCTTGATTGCCCGATACTTGGCTCAGTTCTGATATTGTGATGTCATAAGGGAAAGGGGGAAAGGGAAAGGGGACTTGATATACCGCCTTTCTGAGGTTTTTGCAACTACATTCAAAGCGGTTTACATATATTCAGGTACTTATTTTGCACCTGGGGCAATGGAGGGTTAAGCGACTTGCCCAGAGTCACAAGGAGCTGCAGTGGGAATTGAACTCATTTCCCCAGGATCAAAGTCCACTGCACTAACCACTAGGCTACTAAAGACTCCAAACCCTCAGAGTGTGCTCTGAGAACATGAGAAATGGTGTCCGGTCTTTCTGTGTACCAAAGGATTCTGTACAAGGAAAACGGGGTCATGTTGTTTGGAAATGAATGAATCCTTTGGGCCACAGGGTAGCTCAATGCTCTTCTCTGCAGATGTACCTGCACTCAGTACCCTGTCCTTGGTCCTGAATTGGGAGATGATTCCTTTGGGATAGATTCATCTTTTACATCTCTCCTGCTGGGTGCAGTAACTGCTGTTCTGCGAGAGCCTTTGCTGTTTCACTGCCTCAGAGTATTGAGCTGCCCATTTAACCCCTCACTTTAGAAGCCCACAGCCAGGATCACTGGCCAGATGCCTGAGCCTAAAACAGCAACATCCTCTTCTTCACAGTTTCCAAATAGCCCCCTTAAGTCTAGTCCCAGGTTTAATTTAAAAACTTGAGCTATCTGCCATCCGTGTGTGATTAAATCTTAGACATCCCTCTTGGCTGTTCTTTTCTTCTTCCTTGCCTGAATAACATTACAGCTCACAGTGCAGAGAAAAGGTGTCGGGCATCGTCTCCCATCACGGGGGAGAAAGGCCATTAAGACACAAGACTTTCTTTTATATTATCTACGTGTCCTTTGCCAGCTTCCAAATCTTATTAAGATTTTATAAATGTCTGCCCAAGAGAAAACCAAATTGGAATGGAAAGTATGTTGTACAAGAAGCTGTTTTTCAGTGTGTGTGTGTGTGTGTATGTGTGTGTGTCACACTAATTACCTCTCACTGTTGTTTTGCCCTTCTCATCCTCCAGGGCTCGTGGTGTGACCAAATTGGCTTCCTCTTTGAAATAATGATAATTTTAGCCATGGCTAAGGCCCCACTTAACACATACCAGCGGTAAGGCAGCAGAAAAACAGTCTGCGCTCGCTGGAACTTCTAGTCTAGTCCAAGACACACAGACAAATTATTAGGATTCATTTACTGCTTTATTGAAGAAATTTGCCCCCAGCAGGAATGAACCAGCAACAGACACATGCAGAAGTAAAAACCATTCAAACAACAGTGCATAGTAATACTACTTCCAATATCAACACAAGAAGACTTCTTCATAGACAGCCCAGGATGTAAGCGGAGCAATGGGTAGGCTTAGCTGAGGGAGGGGCAGTGGAACTGAAGAAGGCTACAGGGCATTCTCGCTATTTGCACATTCACGGAGACGCGTATATAACCAACAAATTGCCTTTCGTGCTATGTTTCTGGCTATTCACAGCTTTCACTTTCGCTTTGCTGGCATTTACATAGAAACATGACGGCAGATAAAGGCCATATGACCCATCCAGTCTGCCTATCCTCTGTAACCCCTAATTCTTCCTGTTCCTAAGCAATCCCACATGCTTATCCCATGCCTTTTAGTATATATGAGAGAAACATCAAAGCATTACTTTGACAGTCTGACAGAGTGGGAGGGTGGGGGTATGCATGGGGACATCAAAGCATTTCATTGATATTCTAACAGGATGGGTGTTGGTAGGTGAGAGGAGGGTAATAAACAGAGAAATAAACAGAGAAATACAGCTTTATGGTTTGTAATGGGTTAGAAAACCCAGATCCTTATTAAGTCCTGTTTGTTGGATGTCAAAATATTCAATCATTCTTATTTCAAAGGTCTTACGTTCCTGTATTGTTTTAAAATTACCTTTCAGTATTGTTTTAATTTCCCCCCCTTGGACCTCTTTCTGACTCCAGATCACACGGGGGACTAAAGATACCTATTTCATATAACAGGTTCTGTATGGTTTCTCCAACCTCCATTATCACCCAATCACAAGGAGGTCTGCTCTGGGTTTGCATTAGGGGCTAATTCCCACAACTACTGCTTTCTGTCTTCCTGGATCTAGGTATACTCTGGGCTATTTATGTTCCCAGATAATGCCTATTAAAAAACTGTCTAAGTTTCTCCAGAGACTGAGTGTATGTGATGTGCCTTGTAAGCTAAATGTAAGGTAAAGAGAAGATAGAATAAAGACAGAGATAGGTTTAAATAGATAGATACATTTTATTTCTTACCCAAGGACAAGTCTTCAAGTTGGTACAAATACAGACATCAGACTTTAATCAGGTACATTCAGCAGACAGATTCTTGGTACAACCGGACAGAGCTTCGCCGTCTGACGGAAGCGTTGGGGAGGATTCCAAAGCTATGGCAATTTGTCCCCTCTTTTATACACAAATCTCTCCATAGAAGTCTATGGTGAGATACCTAGCTCTCAATTTCTGAGATGATACTTTCCCACACAGTCTTATCAGCATGTTTTGGGAAGCGTTGAGATAACAGTTCCACATCTGTCTGTGTCGCAATACTTTTAAGAACTCTGTATAACCTCTGTAGCCTTCTATACAAAACTAATAGACTCCATTTTGTTCATCTGATTTAAAGTGACAGTTGTACCAGTTTGTGTCAGGACTCATTGTTCAGACCTGTTTTTTTACAGATTCTGAAATATTAAATCATGTACTTGTTATTTGGCCTAGTCAGTACTTCTTCAGTTATTTTAGCTGTTAAAGGTATGTAAATTGACCCATCACTATTCCAGTGGATGGATCCCAAGCGGGGACACATATTAACTTACAGGAAAAGCAAGTCCTTGCTCAGCCAGTCATAGATTTTTAAACCTAGCTGGTATTTTTACAGCCTGAGTCCTAAAATCTGGCCTTCCACCCTTCCGGTGGGCATCTTGCTGTAGTATAATTATACAGTATTCTTACTGTGAAATCACTGTTGCAGTGTTCTGGTCTTGTGAAGTGTTGGCCCACAGGGGTGGGGGCCTGACTGGCACCGGCTATTTTCATGTGAGGTCTGTGCAGATTGAATCTTGTCTTAAGCATCTGGCCTGCTTCTCCAATATAGCATCCTTCGTTACATTTCTTACACTGAATGATATATACCACATTGGAAGATCTGAGGAAGAAGGGCAACCTTCGAAAGCTAATCAAGAAATGTATTAAGTTATGTCCAATAATAAAGGTATCATCTTATTTTCTTTTCCATGTTTTATTTTGTTTGATTTCTATTGATAACCTTTAAGAGTGGACTAACACGGCTACCACACCTCTCCACCATGCCTTTTTAAATTCTGGAACAGTCCACGACTCCACCACCTCCACCGGGAGGCCATTCCACGCCTCCACCACTTTTTCTGTGAAATAATACTTCCCTAGGTTACTCCTAAGCCTATTCCCTCTTAACTTTGTCGTATGCCCCCTCATTCCAGAGCTCTCCTTCATTTGAAAAAGGCTCTCTTCCTGTACATAAATGCCCTTGAGATATTTAAACATTTCTATCATGTCTCCTCTCTCCCTCCTCTCTTCCAGCGTATACATGTTGAGGTTACATAGAAACATAGAAACATGACGGCAGATAAAGGCCATATGACCCATCCAGTCTGCCCATCCTCTTTAACCCCTAATTCTTCCTGTTCCTAAGAGATCCTACATGCTTATCCCATGCCTTTTTAAATTCTGGAACAGTCCTCGACTCCACCACCTCCATCGGGAGGCCATTCCACCCCTCCACCACCCTTTCTGTGAAATAATACTTCCTTAGGTTACTCCTAAGCCTATTCCCTCTTAACTTTGTCATATGCCCCCTCATTCCAGAGCTCTCCTTCATTTGAAAAAGGATCTCTTCCTGTACATAAATGCCCTTGAGATATTTAAATGTTTCCATCATGTCTCCTCTCTCCCTTCTCTCTCCCAGCGTATACATGTTGAGGTTCATAAGCCTGTCCCTATAATTTTTGCATTCAAGACCACTTACTAATTTCGTAGCCGCCCTCTGGACCGACTCCATCCTGTTTATATCTTTCCGTAGGTGCTATCTCCAGAACTGCACGCAGTACTCCAAATGAGGCCTCACCAGAGACTTATACAACGGCACTATCACCTCCTTTTTCCTGCTGGTCATGCCTGTCTTTATGCACCCAAGCATCCTTCTGGTTTTGGCCGTTGCTTTTTCTACCTGTTTGAAAGCTTTAAGGTCGTCAGACACAATCACCCCCAAGTCCCGCTCTTCCTTCGCACACTGAAGCACTACATCCCTTATACTGTAGTTCATCAGAAGTGAAAGCTGTGGAGTGACTGGTGGCACTAGTTTGCTGGTGAACATCCGAAATATTCTGGGCCTGGTTCAACAACTGTTTCATCCCAGAAGTTTTGCTGATTTTGGATAATGTAAATAAATAAATTGTATTTAGTACACAGTATTGTTTTAATTGCTAGACAAAAATGCAAGCTGGAACCTGACCCTGAATTTGTCATAGGAACAACACTTTCACTGTCACATTTTTGCAGAACCAGAGCTTGGCAGGACCACTGACAGTGTACCAATGCTCAACACTAACAGCATTCAAATTATTCTGGTCACCGCATCTCAAAAAAGATATAGTGGAATTAGAAAAGGTGCAGAGAAGGGCGACGAAAATGATAAAGGGGATGGGACGACTTCCCTATGAGGAAAGGCTAAAGCGGCTAGGGCTCTTCAGCTTGGAGAAAAGGCGGCTGAGGGGAGATATGATAGAGGTCTATAAAATAATGAGTGGAGTTGAACGGGTAGATGTGAAGCGTCTGTTCACACTTTCCAAAAATACTAGGACTAGGGGGCATGCGATGAAGCTACAATGTAGTAAATTTAAAATGAATCAGAGAAAACTTTTCTTCACTCAACATGTTATTAAACTCTGGAATTCGTTGCCATAGAATGTGGTAGAGGCGGTTAGCTTAGCGGAGTTTAAAAAAGGTTTGGACGGCTTCCTAAAAGAAAAGTCCTTAGACCGTTATTAAACGAGCTTGGGGAAAATCCACTATTTCTGGGATAAGCAGTATAAAATGTTTTGTACATTTTTGGGATCTTGCTAGGTATTTGTGACCTGGATTGGCCACTGTTGGAAACAGGATGCTGGGCTCGACGGACCTTTGGTCTTTCCCAGTATGACAATACTTATGTATTTATGTATATGCACCCTGTTATTTTTCAGCATTGGTTGGTAAAGGGGTCCATTCATCCTGGTACCTGCCCACAAGAGCTGTGTGGTGGGCACAGTTCTTGTGCGTATGTCCAGTAACGATTGGACCCCCCCCGATCCCTCCAAAACTTGAAAGCTTCTCGTGGGTCCAGTGGACCCCCTGACACCCCCCCCAAATACCCACCGACCTCCTCCCCTAATATAATACTGGTGGTCTAGTGCAATCTCACCTACCCCGACCCCCTCCACATACCTTGTGTTGTCGGAGGCAGGTCTACTCTCTCCTGCCTCTGGGCCCACCTGCTTAGAAATGGCGGTGCCCTTCCCTGCTCAGTGTATCCTCGGATGCACTGGGAGGGGCCAAAGTACCATATAAGGAGTTTTTTTCCTTATATAGTACTTAGCCCCTACCAGAGCATCTGAGGATTCACCATGCAGGGGCAGGGCACTGCTATTTTGAAGTGGGTGAGCCCAGAGGAAGTAGGCCTTCCTCCTGCCTATGATGATGCAACCTATATGAAGGGGGTCAGGGGTGGGATTACACTAGATCACCAGGGCCAATGTTAAATTAGGGGGGTGTATTTTTGGGGGTGTCAGGGGTCCACGATGCTTTCAAGTTATGGGGAGGGTCAGGATCCACCTGACCACCAGGGATTTTGGGAGGTCCGGGCTTGAGAGGGGCTTGGGGGTAAGGGGCTGCAGCAGCAGACTTTCTTGTTAGTACCTGAGCCAATTAGCGCTGAGGTACTGACAGGAAAGTTAGCACAGGACCCCAAGGACAGCTCTGGAGCTGTCGTTAGTTTTTAGCCATTAGGGAAGGGGTTTTCTGTGTGCCAGATTTCTGTGCATTGCACGGAATTGCTAATGAACTCGTTTTAATTCAAGCAAGTTCATTAACATGGGACTTTAGGTCACTGCTTCCATGCACGGCAAAGCAGTGGCCGAAAGCCTCTGTGCATTGGCCACACAATAACGTTTTCATTTAGACTGGCTAAAACCAGTCTAAATGAAATATTGCAATCCCGGTTTGCTTTGAGTATCTGCCCTCAAATCACCAGTTTACATTAATTTCTACATCTGATAGCACATTTTGCAATACTAATCAAAGTGGTTTGCAATAACTACACAGATAGACCTAACACAATAAACAGACTTTTGAAGCCAAGAGTTAATAGCAGCTTATTCCACCCTTACACAAGCCATTCTTTAAAGGGGACACAAATCGTAATTGATTAGACAAATTTAAAGCATAATAGCATAGCTGGAAGCATTCCGCGCTGATCCTGAAAGAGCTCTCGCTGATGCTTCCAAGCTGTCGATTTCAGGCCTCGTATCAAGAATGAAAAACAAATACAACTCAATAAGACAATGCCCACACACCTGGGACCCTTAATTTGCACCATGGGGCAAGCTGTCAACACCTATGAGACAGACAGTGCTACCAATAAACAGATCCTTGGAACAAATAGAAAAAAAAAATCAGTCAGGTGCCTGCGTTTACCTGCACAGGGGCCCAAGATGACCACAACTCCAGTGCTGGAAAATACCATCACAGCAGCACTCATAAGTACATAAGCATCACCATGCTGGGACAGACCAAGGGTCCATCGAGCCCAGCACCCTGTCACCGACAGCGGCCAAAAGAACAAGCAATTTGTCCCGCCCATCCTAGAAATACTGTATTCCCTCATCCGTTCAATTACATTCTATGGCTTTTTCCTCCAGGAAGCCGTCCAACCCTTTATTGAACTCTGCTAGGTTAACCGCCTTAACCACCTTTTCCGGCAGCGAATTCCAGAGTTTAACTACGCGTTGAGTGAAGAAAAATTCCCTCCGATTCGTTTTAAATTTACCACACTGCAGCTTCATCGCATGCCCCCTTGTCCTAGTGTTTTTGGAAAAGCGTAAACAGATGCTCCACATCGACCCGTTCCATTCCACTCATTATCTTATAGACCTCTATCATATCTCCCCTCAGCCGCCTTTTATCCACTCAAAAATAACTTCCCAATGTTCGACTCTAATAGTGTGCAAATGATACCCAGCAACACAACAAGACTATAATCGTACTGGACAACACGCAATCTTCGTCCCTTCCGACCCTCCAATTTTAACTGATTCGATCACTACACAACCTTGTATCTGTTATCAACTGACTGGGCAAGCACCTTTGACGGTACTATGTAAGCCACATTGAGCCTGCAAATAGGTGGGAAAATGTGCGGTTTAAATAAATAAACAAATATGCGTGCTGTTAGCGTCGAGTATTAGGAATTTAAGTGGCAGAATGGTGCCAGGGGCATGAGCACAAGAGCTGCACTTAAGTTGTGCTCAAGCCCAGTCCAAATGGGGGGGGGGGGGGGGGGAGTCAGTGGAGCAAAGCAGGAGGTAAGAGCAATGCACCCGGGGGGGGATCCTTGATTTGATGCGCCGGGGGGGGGGGGGTACAACGCTGCATCCGAGGGGGGGGGGGTAGCATAGCGGCGATCTGCTGAGGGTGACAGCACACCACTGGCCTCTTTTCAGAGTTAGACCCAGCTCTCTAAATTGGACATCAATGTTAACCAGGTAGATAACATTAAAGCATAATAGCTTAACTGGGAAAACTGCAATCTGATTCTGAGACAGCTCTGCTGAACTGATGACTCCTTGCTGGGATCTGCAAAGTCCACAAAACCAGGATGTAAGTAGGGCAGAGATTTTCACGGCACACTTATACGGCATTAAACTCGTCAAGGCACACCTCCTCACAGAGTCCAGCATTTTACCTTCCCTCCCCCTCCCTCCCTCCCAAAAATAATACAGCATTTACCTTCTCTCCCCCCCCCCACCTTCACAAAAATAGTTCAGGATTTATCTTCTGTTCCCCCGTCCTCACAAAAATAGTCCAGCATCTCTCCCTCCTGTCCCCTTCACCAGTTAGCAACCAGACATCTCCTCTTGTCTCTCTTGACTCTCCCAGTGGCGTAGCTAGGTGGGGCGCCAGGGGAGCGGCCGCTCCCCCAAACGGAGTTCTGCCAGCTCCAGCGCTTATTTTTTTCTCGTCGTGTTGCATTGAAAATGTGCACCGGGCCGACAGAAGTCCTCTCTCGCGCCGCTTTCGCTCCCCCCATGCCGTCAACCTGGCTCCGCTTCTGGACCCTCCCCCCAGTGTAGCATTTAAAAGTTTTATTGTCTCTAGCGATCCTTGGCAGGGACCAGCGATTCATACAGCCTGCTTGCACCAATGCCGGAGCCTTCTCTCTGATGTAACTTCCTGCTTCCACATAGCTGGGAAGCGTCAGATAGAAGTCTCCAGGGCTGGTGTGAGCAGACTATATGAATCACTGCTCCCTGCCACCAGCCACTAGAGACAAGAAAACATACTCCATTCTGGCACAAATTAAGCTGGCCCAACTCCTGCGGCACTCCTAATAATACCCAACATTCTATTCGCGTGCTGCTGCGGCTAAGAAAGCGAATAGAATGTTGGGTATTATTAGGAAAGGTATGGAAAACAGGTGTGAGGATGTTATAATGCCGTTGTATCACTCCATGGTGCGACCGCACCTTGAGTATTGTGTTCAATTCTGGTCGCCGCATCTCAAGAAAGATATAGTAGAATTGGAAAAGGTGCAGCGAAGGGCGACTAAAATGATAGCGGGGATGGGACGACTTCCCTATGAAGAAAGACTAAGGAGGCTAGGGCTATTCAGCTTGGAGAAGAGAAGGCTGAGGGGAGACATGATAGAGGTATATAAAATAATGAGTGGAGTGGAACAGGTGGATGTGAAGCGTCTGTTCACACTTTCCAAAAATACTAGGACTAGGGGGCATGCGATGACACTACAGTGTAGTAAATTTAAAACAAATCGGAGAAATTTTTTCTTCTCCCAACGTGTAATTAAACTCTGGAATTCGTTGCCGGAGAAAGTGGTGAAGGCGGTTAGCTTAGCAGAGTTTAAAAAGGGGTTGGACGGTTTCCTAAAGGACAAGTAAACCGCTACTAAACGGACTTGGAAAAATCCAAAATTACAGGAATAACATGTATAGAATGTTCGTACGTTTGGGAAGCTTGCCAGGTGCCCTTGGCCTGGATTGGCCGCTATCGTGGACAGGATGCTGGGCTCGATGGACCCTTGGTCTTTTCCCAGTATGGCATTACATATGTACTTATGTACACAGCTGGGGATTAGCTGTGGCACACTGGTTGAAAAACCTACAGGGTCTAACTCAGTGGTTCCCAAACCTGGTCCCGGAGGACCCCAGCCAGTCAGGTTTTCAGGATATCCACAATGAGTATTCATGAGAGAGAGAGAGATTTGCCTGCATTGCCTCCACTGCATGCAAATCTCTCTCATGAATATTCATTGTGGATATCCTGAAAACCTGACTGGCTGGGGTGCCTCCAGGATAAGGTTTGGGAACCACTGGTCTAACCAATCAGACAGTCCTCATAATTGTGTTTGTCCTGCTTGCTACTCCCACAATTATTAGAAATGAATCCCACCATATAGTGAGACCCTAATTACATCTTATTTTACTAGGAG
Source organism: Microcaecilia unicolor (assembly GCF_901765095.1). Taxonomy (NCBI): domain Eukaryota; kingdom Metazoa; phylum Chordata; class Amphibia; order Gymnophiona; family Siphonopidae; genus Microcaecilia; species Microcaecilia unicolor. The sequence goes on from NC_044036.1 coordinate 338,469,518, forward strand.
TACGGGCTGAGGATGTCAGTTGTCTGAGAAATGCTGAGGCTTGTTCTTGTTCCTGGTTGTTGCACTTGAGGGTTTTCAGCTTTTATGCTGCAAATTCAATTTAGCTTCTATGATTTTATTTTTTGAGCATGCCACAAGATAATTGAGGTCAAATGAACAGCTATGCTGATGCTACAGGACAAAGTAGGGTTGAAGAGGAATGCGAGCAGGTCTGAAATAGAATTTTACTTGAAGAGATTATGGAGCCTTCTATTGGCACCTGAAAATGTGTCCGTGTGCTAGTGCAGTTTGTTCTTTTGCTGAACAGAAACCCAACCAAGATCACATTGGTTTCAAAACTTTTCACTGTTGTGATGGCATTAATGTGTTATTGGAGGGTGGAATGTGATAAGAACATAAGAGTAGCCATGCTGGGTCAGACAAGTGGTCCATCTAGTCCTGTATCCAACAGTGGCCAATCCAGATCACTAATACCTGGCAGAAACCCAATTAGTAGCAACGTTCCATGTAGAACCCCAAAGAATAGCAAGATTCTGGAATCCTAAAGAGTGACAAAATTCCATGTAGAACCCCAAAGAATAGGAAGATTCTGGAATCCTAAAGAGTGACAAGATTCCGTGCAGAAACTCAAAGAGTAGAAACATTCCATACTACAAATTCCAGGGCAGACTATGGACGTTTCCTCCAGGAAATTGTCCAAACCTTTTTAAAATCCAGATACGCTAACTGCTGTTACTATATCTTCCAACAAAGAGTTCAAGAGCTGAACTATTCGTTGAGTGAAAAAATATTTCCTCCTATTTGTTTTGAAAGTATTTCTATGTAACTTCATTGAGTGTCCCCTAGTCTTTGTACTTTCAAGAGTAAAAATCGATTCACTTCTATTCGTTCCACATCACTCAGGATTTTGTAGACCTCAATCATATCTCCCATCAGCCATCTCTTTCCCAAGCTGAAAAGCCGTAACCTCTTTAGCCTTTCCTCATACGAGAGGAGTTCCATCCCCTTTATCATTTTGGTCGCTGTTCTTTCAACCTTTTCTAATTCCACTATATCAAAATACGGCAACCAGAACTGAACGCAATACTCAAGGTGAGGTTGCACCATGGAGCAATGCAAAGGCATTATAGTATTCTCATCCCTTTCCTAATAATTCCTAGCATGCTGATTGATTTTTGGCCATTGCATTGGCCACCCTCCAATCTTCAGGTACTATGGACAATTTTTACAACAGGTTACAGATTACTAACAGCAGATGAGCAATTTTATGTTTGAGTTCTTTCAGTACCCTTTGATGCATGCCATCCAGTCCAGTTGATTTACTACTCTTTAATTTGTCGATTTGGCTCAGTACATCTTCCAGGTTCACCAAGATTTCTTTCAGTTCCTCTGCATCATCACCCTTGAAAACCATTTCCAGTACAGGTAAGATCTCTTACATCTTCTTGCATAAGGACCGAAGCAAATTAATTCAGGGGCCCTTTTACAGAGCAGCGGTAAGCCCAACTGTGACTCATTGTGAATGGGAGAGTGAGGTTAGATATTCAGGTATGAGGCGCTGAACAAATGACAGATACAAAGGAGAAAGTTTGTTCTCTGCACATCCCATCACTTTGATGCCGTTACATTTTTGACCCCTGATGCAGGTACTGTGTGCTGAAACGTGGCTCGTGACAGGTCTTTTTTTTAATGGAAGATTGATATTCAAGCTAAGTACATAAGTATTGCCATACTGGGAAAGACCAAAGGTCCATCGAGCCCAGCATCCTGTTTCAAACAGTGGCCAATCCAGGTCACAGATACCCGGCAAGATCCCAAAAATGTACAAAACATTTTATACTGCTTATCCCAGAAATAGTGGATTTTCCCCATGTCCATTTAATAACGGTCTATGGACTTTTCCTTTAGGAAGCTGTCCAAACATTTTTTAAACTCCGCTAAGCTAACCACCTTTACTACATTCTCTGGCAACGAATTCCAGAGTTTAATTACACGTTGAGTGAAGAAAAGTTTTCTCCGATTCGTTTTAAATTTACTACATTGTAGCTTCATCGCATGCCCCCTAGTCCTAGTATTTTTGGAAAGCATGAACAGACGCTTCACATCTACATGATTAGAGGAACTGGGTCCCTTTTTTAAAAGGCTCTTGGTGCTTTTTTTTGCTATTGTTCTGTACTTTGGACCCTCTCTGTGCTGCTCTTTATTCTGTTGAATACATGTGAAAATCTGAGCTTCCCTTACACAACCCAAAGACGGCTAATGATGGCTGCCAGTCTTTAATCACCATTTGACATTTGTGAACACAGGCATTATTCCTGGGGATGAGGTCATTTCTCCCACACTGGGATCCCCAAGAGTCAGGGCTTCAGGCATGCAGGTATTTTCTCACTCAGTATAAAACACTGGACAGTAGAATGCACATTTTACAATCCTGGCCTGATAGCGAAGCACTGGATCAATTTCAAAGCCACCACTGGGTGACTAACTGATCAGAGGGTTGAATGAGACACACAGAAAATAACATTTCATCCTCTGTGGTTCATTATTAGATTTTTGTTCAGAGGTAACAAGGGTCTGCCAACTGTCAGAACTTAAAAAAAAAAGATGAACCTCAAAAACACCTTTTTTTTAAATCATTTCTATTTAATTCTGTTTCTGTCTGCCCCTAGATTTTATTGTAAGGCCAGAAAATGTGTGCTGTTTTTTGTATGACAAAGCTTTCCTTGTCAACCTGTCCCAACAGAGGGAAACTATGACACACTGCAAAAAGGATCTTACAAGCGCAGGGCGTGATTGTCATTTGCATTCTTCCAGGCACAGGAATAAAAGTTATGAAATGAATACCAAAACAAAACAAAAAAAAAGAAATCCCTGATCTTTTTTTAGTCCACATGTACAACATTGTGACTGAGGTCTGCAGAGACCAACTGAAGGGCATCTACTGGCATGGCTGGGCAGGTGCCACATCTAACGTTCCTCACCTCTTTCCAAGGCTTAGCTGAAAGGGGTGATGTCGGAGTAGCACAGGGGACTGGCAGCATCAACAGGAGCGCTTACAAATCGAGGAGGAACTTGGTGGCCGTCACAAATGGCTTAGGACATATCTCAAAACATTCAACATGAATTACATTATGAAAACATCAATGGGGCAAGTTTATCGATTGGTGTCTCGGGTGCCCCAGTGCCATGTGCTTAGCGCCAGTTCTGTAAACGGTACCTTGATGCCAACATTCCATTATAGAATAGTAGAACATTTTGACACTGGAGCCTGTGTTTAGGCACATCCCCTCCTACAAAAAAGAAAAAGGAAAAGGAAATCCTCCCGTAAAACAATACAAGCAGAAAAAATAAGAACCCACATGTCAGGTTGTTTTAAAATGTTTATCCATTCCAACCCTAGCTGAAATAATATTTAATCACCTCTCTGACCTCAAGTGCAACTTTCTTTAAATTAGTCGCCTTACTTTCTAACTCCTGTATATTCCTTCCTTTGTTAGGCCTGTACTAAGGCCTCAGTTTGGTTCTCACAAGTTGGCCTAACAGGTTAGCATCTTTGCAACATACAGTGCTTTTCTCAGGAGCTGAGATTATGCCTTTCATATAAGGTAACCTTGGCAGTTGCTGACAGGCTGAGGACACAGTGTGAGCCTAACATGTCCAGAATGTTTCATTTAGGGAGATAGAGAGAGGACACAAGGGTATTGTTCTGGTTGTGCACGCTATACAGATAAGTAATTAGCAAATGGCCACCAAGTGTGCATGTGCAGATAACGTCAGGAGAGACTGATATACCCATATATGGCTTAGGCTACTTTCTGATTCTAGTTTGGGGGAAATCACATGATTTCTGGGAAAGCGCAACTTATGACAGTATATATGTAATGTCCGGGACAGTGTTAGCTGAGCAGTCTTTTGTTGTTCAGGATGCGCGCTGCTGACTGACAACCTGCTCCAGGGAGAGAACTATTTTTTTGTGTTTGGCTCTGTGAGATACCAATAAAGGTAATTACTGGTTGCGCCTAATGGAATCTAAGTTCTCTTTCTTCTTATTATTTTTTTCCTGTGTTTCTCCCCTCCCTGTGAGGGCTAAGGGGCGGGAGAAAGTACACATTCCTCTTACTCTCTTACCCTCTTACCTATCTATATGTTCCATCTTTGCTTATACCCTACACTGTCAATTAAAATGTTCTATTATGTATTGTGTTGACATTGTAAGTAGTAACTATGCCATACTTTGTATTGTTGTTTGAATATTTTTACTGCTGTAATTGTCTATTGCTCGTGTTTGATTTATTGTTACTCTGCACCGCCTTGAGTGAATTCCTTCAAAAAGCCGGTAAATAAGTCCTAATAAATAAATAAATAAATAAAATTAAATGGCTCAATTTATTACCAAAAACAGTCTTCTAGGAACAAAATCCAGTATGAGTGTCCATCAAATCTGAAGTACCTTTTATTCCTAGAAGACTGTTTTTGGTAATAAATTGAGCCATTTTACAACATCCTGATGGGTGGGTTTGGTTCCTTCTCTTCTTTTTTCCTACGCCCCCTCTTATGCCATCTCAGTGGCTGACATAAGCTGGCACAACCAAGTGTAGCAAGTGATGTGTGTAATTTACAGTACTGTATTTATTTATTTATTTGTTACATTTGTATCCCACCTTTTCTCACTTATTAGTAGGCTCAAAGTATAAACTATGGAGCTGATATTCAGTGGCAGGAGGCAGCCCACGTAAGTGCCACATTCGCCGCTAACCACGGATTTCAATGCTGGGCCATTTCTGGCGACCAGCATTAAATATCCAGTTTCATTTTTGGCTGCCGGAACTTAATTGGTTAAGCCAATACTCAGCACTAACTGGTTAAGTCCCTAGTGGTTAAAAGTAGGACTATCATGTTTGATCTATTCTTACTGTACACCGCCTTGAGTGAATTCCTTCAAAAAGGCGGTAAATAAATCCTAATAATAATATTTATGTGATCCTATTTAACTGCTTAACCCACTGCTGAATATATTTTTTTTAATTTTTTCTTTATTGAGTTTATTTTACATTCAGTCATACAACTTGAGTGGAGGAGTGGCCTAGTGGTTAGGGTGGTGGACTTTAGTCCTGGGGAACTGAGGAACTGAGTTTGATTCCCACTTCAGGCACAGGCAGCTCCTTGTGACTCTGGGCAAGTCACTTAACCCTCCATTGCCCCATGTAAGCCGCATTGAGCCTGCCATGAGTGGGAAAGCGCGGGGTACAAATGTAACAAAAATAAAATAGATACTATTGAAGATTCTACATGGAATGTTGCTACTATTGGAGGTTCTACATGGAATGTTGCCACTATTGGAGATTCTACATGGAATGTTGCTATTCCACTAGCAACATTCCATGTAGAAGGCTGCGCAGGCTTCTGTTTCTGTGAGTCTGACGTTCTGCACGTACGTGCAGGACGTCAGACTCACAGAAGCAGAAGCCTGCGCGGCCACATTGGTGATCTGCAAAGGCCGACTAGTGGAATAGCAACATTCCATGTAGAATCTCAAATAGTAGCAACAGTGGAGGAGTGGCCTAGTGGTTAGGGTGGTGGACTTTGGTCCTGGGGAACTGAGGAACTGAGTTTGATTCCCAGCACAGGCAGCTCCTTGTGACTCTGGGCAAGTCACTTAACCCTCCATTGCCCGCCGCATAGAGCCTGCCATGAGTGGGAAAGCGCGGGGTACAAATGTAACAAAAAAAAAAACAACTTAAATGTCAGGAAGAAGGAAACATAAATGACCATTATGTTTTAGCAAAGGAAATAGTTCAAAATCGTGCAATATAGCTGGTTAGCCGCTATCTGCACGTTCCATGCTGAAATACCATAACAACGCATGTAACTTAATTGGCTTAACAAGTCTTAAAAGTTGTGGGTACTATTATGCTGGCAGAAAAAAATGCTGGCATTAAATCTTTCAACTAACCCTTCTAGGCCTCCTCAGACCTGAAGTTCGTGTTCTAACATTGCGCTTGCTTAAAGTCTTCTGCGTAGTTCTCTGCATTAATAGCCTTATTACCGTTCACTTTAATATGCTGTGCGCCGGTTTCTAAGTTGAGGTTTTGTGCATGGTTAACTTCTGCCCATAACTCTTTTCTGCATCGTGCGCCCAGAAACTTGCGCACAGGTATCTCCGCTAACCATGCGCTACCGTCCACACAAGCTCTCGCCATCCTGTTCATAGTAACAGAATTCCAGGATGCTGGAGATAAGCTGGCTGAATGTGCCTTTAAGGTCAGAAATTAGGTGCTGCCTTACGAATAAACAATGGAGAGGAGGCTTGAGTGAAGGAGTAGCCTAGTGGTCACTGCAGTGGTTGGGAACGGGGTTCGATTGCCACTGCAGCTCCTTGTGACTCTGGGCAAGTCACTTAACCCTCCGTTGCCCCTGGTACAAAATAAGTACCTGAATATATGTAAACTGCTTTGAATGTAGTTGCAAAAAAACCTCAGAAATGCGGTATATCAAGTCCCCTTTCCCTTATGACATCACTATCAGAAGTGAGCCAAGTATTGGGCAATCAAGCCATTGTGACATCACTGATGAGGTTGGCTCTTATTGGTGGAATGAGTGGAGGAGTAGCCTAGTGGTTAGTGCAGTGGACTTTGATCTTGGAGAACTGGGTTCGATTCCCACTGCAGCTCCTTGTGACTCTGGGCAAGTCACTTAACCCTCCATTGCCCCTGGTACAAAATAAGTACCTGAATATATGTAAACCACTTTGAATGTAGTTGCAAAAACCTCAGAAAGGTGGTATATCAAGTCCCATTTCCCTTTCCCTATTTGAGATTCTACATGGAATGTTGCTTCTATTTGAGATTCTGTTGCTACTATTTGAGATTCTACATGAAATGTTGCTACTATTACTACTACTACTATTAAACATTTCTATAGCGCTACTAGACTTACGCAGCGCTGTACAAATTAACATGAAAAGACAGTCCCTGCTCAACAGAGCTTACAATCTAAATTGGACAGACGAACAGACAGCTAGGGGTGGGAAAATTGCAGTGGTAGGGGTGATAAGTGAGGGTGTTGAGTAAGAGAGTCATGGTTGCTGCTATTTGAGATTCTATTGCTACTACTTGAGATTCTACATGGAAAGTTGCTACTATTGAGATTCTGTTGCTACTATTTGAGATTCTACATGGAATGTTGCTATTCCACTAGCAACATTCCATGTAGAAGCCTGCCCTTGCAGATCAGCAACGCGGCCGCACAGGCTTTTCTGTTTCTGTGAGTCTGACGTCCTGTGCAGGACGTCAGACTCACAGAAACAGAAGCCTGCGCCACCGCATTGCTGATCTGCAAGGGCAGGCTTCTTCATGGAATTTTGCTATTGGAGGAGTAGCCTAGTGGTTAGTGCAGCGGACTCTGCTTCTGGGGAACTGGGCTTGATTCCCACTACAGCTCCTTGTGACTCTGGGCAAGTCCCTTAACCCTGCATTGCACTGGGTATGAAATATGTTTCTGTATGTAATATGTACCTTGTGGTTTTTCTCTGCGCCTATATTTTCAGCCGATGGTTGAACTGCACGCTTACTTTTTGCAGTAATTAAGCTGCCAGCCAGCCAGCCATGAGAAAGGTGTCTGAGTTCTGTGCAGTGATTAAAGATAGTCTTTTCCTATTCTGTCAGTGAAAGTGAAGAGTGGTGGGGCTGAGGGATGGGGTGCAGGAGGCAGAGAGAGAGAGAGGTTTCACTTTTAGAACTAAGCTGGATTTGTTCTGTTTTATCTTTTGCCTTACATTCATCGCCTTGAACTGCTTTGAAATTGAAATGCTTCTACAGCCCCAGGGCCCTATTTAAAAGCCAGCGATGGGTCCATTTACAATAAGCGATGGCTCTGACAGACTGACTTCTGCACAGGACCAGCGTGGGACCCGGAGGCAAGCACTGGCTCCGGATCTCTTTTCTTCTTAATATTATTATTTTCAAGCCTGAAGGGAAAGTGCTGTGAAATGAGAACCTGTTTCGACCTCTAATTTCTTCTTGTTGTTATTAACTGGTTTCAGTTTTCGAGTTCTATAGAGACAGAATATAGCAACCGTCCATTAGTTTAAGGATTTATTCTCACTGGTGATTCTGTAGCCTGTGTTGTTGTGCATGGAAAGCATTTGATTTAAAGAAAATACACTGTGCAGGTCAAGCACTCTACAGAATGCTTGATTCTCACTGGTTCTCTCGCCCACAACAGAATTATTTTGAAAGGTTTAGATATGTCCCTTTGCTAATTATGTAAGAGGAGCAGACACTGGAACCCTGCCCTTCCCAGTTCCAGTGGGAACTGATCAGGTGACTGAGGGGGAGTGGAGGCCTGCCTGCCCTTCCTCCACCCAGCAACTCACTCTACTCCACTTGTACCCTAAACTCCATCTTACCCCATGTCACTCCATCCCACAACCCACTCCACACTACTTCACTATCCACATCTCCTGCTGTTACGAACAGTCCTCAAAAATTAGCATCGGAACAGCAGGAGGCAATAATGTAAATTCATGCATGCTATTAGCTCTGATCATAGGGGTACTTCTGTGGGAAGATTGTGCCTGGGCATGCCCCCAAGGCACAATCCTTCTGCAGATGTTCTTTGACAGGTCCAAGCTGTCAAACATTTCAAGGGGCTGCAGATCCCCCCTGACAGAAGAGTCCCCCTGCCCGGCCAGACACGACCTGACCCCCCCCCCCCCCGATGGAAGATGACCCACCCCCCAATAGGGCTGGACCTCCAGCCCTCCCTTAGTGGTCTAGCACCTCCCCCTTACCACCAACCCAATCCCCCACTCCCCCCAACAGATGAAAGGGCTGGAAGTCCAGTGAACCTCCAGCCTCCAGCCCCCACCTGGTGGTCTAGCACCCCCCTCCACTGGTCTAGCAGCCCTGAACCTCCCCCCCCCCATACCAGCTTCAAGGTAGGCCACGAGTCGGGGAGGGGGGTGAGGAGGGCTAGCAGTCTCACTGGACCATCAGGATCTCTTCACTGTAGGAGGTAGGGGTAGTGATCCCACTACACCACCAGGGTCTTTGGGGGGTGGGCTTAGGTTTGACAGGTCCGGAAGAAAATCCCGGACCTGTTAAACCTTTTCTGCTGGTCATCCCCCATTCCTCCCTTGCTCGGCAAATGCTAACGCCAACTCCGAGTTGGCGTAAGGTTTGCAGTGGGAGCAGCGCCTTTGTTTGGTGCACTACCCACTAATCATAAGGGAGGAATGTGGGAGATCCTCGTTTGCATGCATGTGCATGCAATTAGTGGTCAGAGCCAGAGCGCGTGTTATTACACGCGCTCGCCGGCTCTGATCATCGTGCGTGAGCAAATGCGGATGCTAGTACAGCGCTATTGGCCTCTAGCATCCGCATTTGCTTTTGATCATCTGCCCACTGTTCCTGGAGGCAATGGCATTCCTAGAGGGGGTGGTGGGTGCGGTCCTCCCGGGTGCACGCCGCTGGGGGGGGTGCCACGCGCCTGTCGGCACCGCTCGTTCCGTGCTCCCTCTGCCCCGGAACAGGTTACTTCTGTTCCGGGGCAGAGGGAGCATGGAACGAGTGACGCCGACAGGCGCGCGGCACCCCCCTTCCCCAGCAGGTAAAAATGCACCCGTGGGGGGGTGTCACTTCGCCAAGGGGAGGTGTCATGTTGGGGGGGGGGAGAAGGTATCGTTTCGCTGGGGGGGGGCGCATCGGCGATCCGCCCCGGGTGTCAGCCGCCCTAAGAACACCACTGCCTAGAGGCACCCCAGCCAGTTAGGCCTTCAGGATACCCACAATGAATATTTATGAAAGAGATTTGCATGCAGAGGAGGCAGTGCATGCAAATCTCTCTCATGAATAGTCATTGTGGATATCCTGAAAGCCAGGACCAGGTTTGGGAATCACAGACTTATGGGCTTGCAGGCAGTAGAATAAATAAATACCATTCCTTCCTAAAGCTCACTCCCATCTATTCCAGCACATTCCACTCTGTCCTATGGTTCACTCTATCCCTGTCCATTCCACACTCCACTCCACACCACTTCATTCCACCTTCTGGCCGCCTCCCTACTAATGAAATTCTTTCTGTTACTTTCACTGGAACTGTTGCACTGCCTTTGTGACATCATAGATCAAAGCTGGCTCTGTGACATCATTAGTCAATGCTAGCTTTGTGACATCACTCCTGTCTGAATGGCGAGAGATGGTGAGCTGGACCAGCACTGCTGAAAGCTCTAAAACTCGATTTAGGAAAGGATAGAATGGTTCCTGAAAATTGACTGAACAATTCCATGGCATTTATTTAATGGTTGAATAAAAGGTTTTATGTGATGGTTACTGAGCCCGAGCGTCAGGCACAAGTTAATGCTTTATTGTCACTGAACAGGGTTTTCAGCTGTACGTGAGCAATTGTTTTAATTTCCTTAAAGTTAAAAGTTATCAAATAATCTGTCCACACAAAATCCCCACCTGTAACCTCCCCCCCCCCACCCCCACCCCCCGGCCCTAAAACTCTGGAAGAAAGCTACATGATGATACACACTTTTCAAGAAAAAAATCAAAGACAAGGCAAACACCGTATGCTGAAGCGGCAGGAATTACCCACGATAAATCCATAAATAATTACTTTTTAATTAATTAGGAATGATGAATTGGGTCGAAGCTTACTGAAAGGTCTGTATGCCTAACACCTTAAAATTCATTACCGAAGGGGAAAAAAGGCTTCTATGACACAAATCCCTGGGTGACTGGTATTTCTGTTAGAAAGGGACACCGAATTTACACAGCCACATTCCATCCTGGCAAAGGAGTTGAGATGGGGTCCCAGCATGGGCAAGAATGGCCTTCATTAATAAGGGTGAGGGCAATGGGATTTCTGTGGTACAATTAAAGCTGTTCACTTTTATTATATGTGGGTACAAATGAGGAAATTTGGGGGCAGCATGAGCCCAGAGGTCTTGGTGTGACTCATTTTTAGAGACTTCTGCTTTCTGAGCCTCCTTCAGGAGACTGTTGTAGCTCGGTCTTCAGGTGCCAGTCCATGCTCTCATTTTAAACGTGTAGTCCCTTTTATAATGGTATCAAGCTCTCATCCAGTGGTATAGCCAGAGGAGTCCAAAGTGGCTGGGCACACAATTTGCCCCTTGCCCCCAACCCTGCCCCAGCGACCCCAATAAATAATAAATACCTGAGCTGGCGAGGATCCCCAAGCCCTGCCAGCAAGTCACTTAACCCTCCTTGGTACAAAATTAGATTGTGAGCCCTCCAGGGACAGAGAAATACCCACTGTACCTGAATGTAACTCACATAAGTACATAAGTATTGCCATACGGGGACAGACCAAAGGTCCCTCAAGCCCAGCATCCTGCTTCCTGTTGGAATGTAATTGTATTTTACATGCATTGCCTGTCACCTATTATTTCTCTGTGATTACTCTGTGACCTCTGATGTGAATTACTTAGAGAGGTCACACAGCTATGCAACTTCCTGTGGGGGTTCAGACACAGCACATGCAGCAGATGCAGCACATGGAGCACATGGAGCTCATGATCTCTCCTAACCTGAGAGGATCTATGGTGGTGTGAGCATCCATTACCATCTAAGCACATGGAAGGAGCTGATAATACAAATGTATAATAATATGTATATATAAGCCTGTCTGATTATAATCTAACTGCAAACTGTGAGTAAACAGATGTTTGTTACTTCAACTTTAAAGTGACTCAGCAGTGAATTATTCAGGGGTGAATGAGAGAGAGATGAAGAAAGAAATTAACATTTCTAAAGCTGAAGCTGTGTGTACTAAAATCTGCTAATTATTTACTACAAATAATCCAACAAAAGGGTTATGGGCCCAGGGTCCAGGAATTGAAAAAGAAGAGAAATATTACCAGGCAGAAAAAAAGGCCACATTTTTCTCTTAAGTTTTAAAGGAAAGATTCAGTCTGTCTCTCTCTCCCCCCACACAGCAGACAGAAGGTTAAGAAAATGGCTGAGGGAAGAAATTCACCATTGTTCTATTCTCTCAAGGTGCCTAAATTAACTGAGTTTAATTATCAGCAGTGGGAACTAAGATTCATATGTCTCCTTCGAGCAAAAGGATTATATATATGCTTAGATCAAGACAGAACAGCTGAAAATATGGCTGAATGGGACAATGCAAACTATTATGTGAAGTGCATGCTTTTGGAAGCTCTCTCAGAGAAACAAGCCATATTAGTGGAGGGAAAAGATACACCAAAGGACATTTTATATAAACTGAGAACTATGTATGCAACTACATATGCAAAGCAGCAACCAATTTGGTTGGCAGAGTTGAATGAAACCAAATTAAGGGATAAAAGTAAATGTAATGATCACATTATGCATCTTATGTCTTCATTTCAAAAGCTAGAACTTTCTGGAATTCCCATGTGTGATGCATTGAAAAGAGCATTTCTTTTTACCTCACTATCAAAGAAGTTTGATGTTTTTAGGTCTGTAAATGAGGCCATTGAAGGGCAATCTTTTGAACAGACAACATCAAAACTAAGGCAGGAATGCATAATAAATGATTCTGAGGAGATGTGTTCTCAAAGCAAGTCAGAGAGAAATGAAACAAATTTCTTGGCAAAGAACAGAGGAAGGCGGAGCTATGGGAAAACTCCACCCAAGGGCAAGCTGATTTGCTACTCATGTGGAAAGGAGGGACATGTATCTAAATGGTGTAAGGAAACACAAAACACTCCCTCTAGCTCACCTAAGCCAATGGAACTAAAGAATTTTCAAACCAGGAAATGTATGAAGGACAAAGATAAACACAAGGGCTTTCTAATGGCAGAAAAATCTTTGACTATGGTAAATAATAATTCAAATGAAAGTACTTGGATTTTGGATTCGGGGAGCACATGCCATTTAACCAATTGTAAGAATTTCTTTCAGGAAATGTGTCCAGAGGAAGGTATTCTTAAAACTGCAAACGCAGGGACTGCTAAGATCCAAGCAAAAGGTATTGGATTCTTAAAATGCAAAGTGTCTAATGAAGTTAAAGAAATTCCTGTAAGTGATGTCTTGTATATTCCCCAAGCAGTTTGCAATATGCTTAGTGTATCTACATTAGATAAGAAGGGATTTGCGATTCATTTTGAAAACAGTAAGTGCACAATCTCTAAAAATGATGAAGTGTATGCTGAAGCTTTTATGCATAATGATATTTATAAACTGAGCATTTCAGGTGAAGCCTCAAATATGGCGCAAGTAAGGAAGAATGATGGTAAATATAGTCCGGAAATCTGGCACCGCCGCCTGGGACATCGTGATTCTAAGGTGATCCAGGATCTTTACAGTAAGCAACTGGCCACAGGCATTCAGATAAGTGCAGATGCTGGTAAAATGGAGAAATGCATAGACTGTGTTACTCAAAAGGGTGTGAGACCCTCATTTCCTGCATACACAGGAAATAGGAGTAATAAAGTACTGGACTTAATACACAGTGACTTATGTGGACCGTTTAATATCCCATCATTGGGAAATAACAGATTTGTGCTAATATTCTTGGATGATTTCTCTAGATACTGTGTGGCCTATTTGCTGAAAGAAAAAAGTCAAGTCACAGACATGCTGAAGAAATACGTAGCCATGGTGAGAAATAAATTTGAAAGAAAACCAAAGGTTCTTCAGACCGACAATGGTGGTGAGTTCACTTCACAAAGCATGCGCACATTTCTAGAACAAGAAGGCATTCAGCATATCACAACAGTAGCTTATACACCAGAGCAAAATTCTGTTGCAGAGAGAAAATTTAGGTCACTTGTGGAAATGACCAGATGTATGCTGTCAGATAGCAATCTCCCTAAAAGACTATGGGGGGAAGCCATTCTCACAGCAGTGTACCTACAAAATAGAATGCCAACTAAAGGCGCTGAGCGCACACCACATGAGACATGGCATGGTAGGAAGCCAAACCTGTCACACATAAGAACATTTGGAAGTACAGCATATGCTCATGTACCAAAGCAAAGAAGGCATAAGCTGGATTCCACAACAGAAAGGGGCATTTTAGTTGGCTATGCTCCAGGACACAAAGGATATAGAATTTTGAATCTGAAAACTGGCATTGTTGGAATAAGACATGTTACATATTTTGATGAAAACAAAAGGGTTGATAAAGGCTGGATTATCCCAGATGAGCCTTATCATCCAGAATATGAAACTAGAACCATAATAGACATGCCAGTGTATATAAATGCCATACCAAGGCAGATGTCTGAAAGCAACTCACCTGTATCTAACGAGGAACAGGCAGAGGAAGCAGACACAGAAAGGATCATTGAAGAAGACAGTACAGTTGGAGAAGGGGAATCAATTGGAGAAGGACTCTCAGATTTAGAGGATGCGGAAAGGTCAGACCAACCTGTTGTCAGACGCTCATCCAGGGAAAACAAAGGTGTTCCACCCCCAAGACTGTCTTACCTAACAAAGTCAGCAGAAGCTCAAGAGCCCTTAACATGGGATGAGATTGAGAAAATGCCAGCAGAAGAAGCTGCTGAATGGCATAAAGCTGCACAAGAAGAAATTGATGCATTGGATAAAAATAATACTTGGATTCTTACAAAATTACCTCCTGGCAAGAAAGCTATAGGATGCAAATGGGTATTCAAGTTAAAAAGGAATGCACAAGGAAAAGTGGAAAGGTATAAAGCCAGATTAGTGGCAAAGGGATATCTTCAAAAATATGGAGAAGATTTTGATGAAGTGTTTGCACCTGTAGTGAAACACACGACAATCAGAACACTTTTGAGCATTGCAGTCTCAAAAGGCATGCAAGTCAACCACATTGATGTGAAAACAGCGTTTCTTCACGGAGATATAACTGAAGACTTGTACATGGAACAGCCAACAGGTTTCATAAATACAAAACAAAGACAGCTAGTGTGTAAATTAAACAAAGGTCTTTATGGATTAAAGCAAAGTGCAGAATGTTGGAATGAAAAATTGCATGAAATATTGACAAATTTAGGATTTAAGCAAGGTGAAGCAGATAAATGCTTGTACACTAGGTGCAGAAATGGACAATATGCATACATTTTAGCTTTTGTTGATGATCTGCTCATTGCAAGCAAAAGTGAGCAAGAGTACAAGGACATTGTAAAGTGTTTAAACCACAATGTTGAGATAAAAGAACTTGGTAATGTGTCATACTATCTTGGTATAGAAATTGAGAAACAAAATGATGGTTCTTATCTTCTAAGCCAGAAGCAGAAAATAAATGAGCTTATTGAAAGTTTAGGTATGCAAGATGCCCAAGTTGTAAGCACTCCCATGATCACTGATTTTCTGAAGGATGAAACAGTAAGAGAACCTTTACCAGATAACATCCAATATAGATCAGCCATAGGTAAGCTTTTATATCTAGCTACCACATACAGGGCTGATATAGCAAATGCAGTAGGAATTTTGAGCAGAAGGGTCAGCTCACCTACCAAATCAGATTGGACTGCAGTTAAAAGGATGGTAAGGTATTTAAAGGGTACCATTGATTGTAAATTAAAGATTTCAGCCAATAGTAATCCAAAACTAATATGTTACTGTGATTCAGATTGGGCAGGGGATCATTCTAATTATAAATCCACAAGTGGATATGTGTTTATGTATGGAAATGTACAAATTTCATGGGCCAGTCATAAACAAAGTATTGTGAGTTTGTCTTCTACAGAAGCTGAATATGTGGCAGTATCGGAAGCGTGCAGAGAACTGATGTGGATTGAAAAACTTTTGCTGGATTTTGGTATAGCTGAACAGAGACCAATCCAGATAATGGAAGATAATCAGAGCTGCATCCGACTGTCACAGAATGACAAGGTTCAGTCACGCACCAAGCACATCGCAACGAAATACCACAACGTGCGAGAGTTGGCGAAAGAAGGGGTCATCAGTCTACACTATTGTCACACCAGTGAGATGACAGCTGACATCATGACCAAACCGTTACCCAGAGAACATTTTGTGAATCTGCGTATAAAGCTTGGACTTTGTATGAATAAATAATTGCATGACAGTTATGCATGAGAAGGGGTTTGTTGGAATGTAATTGTATTTTACATGCATTGCCTGTCACCTATTATTTCTCTGTGATTACTCTGTGACCTCTGATGTGAATTACTTAGAGAGGTCACACAGCTATGCAACTTCCTGTGGGGGTTCAGACACAGCACATGCAGCAGATGCAGCACATGGAGCACATGGAGCTCATGATCTCTCCTAACCTGAGAGGATCTATGGTGGTGTGAGCATCCATTACCATCTAAGCACATGGAAGGAGCTGATAATACAAATGTATAATAATATGTATATATAAGCCTGTCTGATTATAATCTAACTGCAAACTGTGAGTAAACAGATGTTTTGTTACTTCAACTTTAAAGTGACTCAGCAGTGAATTATTCAGGGGTGAATGAGAGAGAGATGAAGAAAGAAATTAACATTTCTAAAGCTGAAGCTGTGTGTACTAAAATCTGCTAATTATTTACTACAAATAATCCAACACTTCCAACAGTGGCCAATCCAGGTCACAAGTACCTGGCAAGATCCCAAAACAGTGCAATACATTTTATGCTGCTTATCAAAGAAATAAGCAGTGGATTTTCCCCAAGTCAATTTAATAATGGTCTATGGGCTTTTCCTTTAGGAAGCCGTCTAGACCTTTTTTAAACCCCGCTATGCTAACCACTTTTACCACATTCTCTGGCAATGAATTCCAGTTTAATTACACGTTGACTGAAGAAACATTTTCTCTGATTCGTTTTAAATTTACTACTTTGTAGCTTCATCACATGCCCCCTAGTCCTAGTATTTTTGGACGTTTCATGTCTACCCTTTCCACTGCACTCATTATTTTATAGACCTCTATCATATCTCCCCTCAGTCGTCTCTTCTCCAAGCTGAAGAGCCCTAGTCGCTTTAGCCTTTCTTCATAGGGAAGTCATCCCATCCCCTTTATCATTTTCATCACCCTTCTCTGTACCTTTTCTAATTCCACAAGCAGGCTTATTTTCGAAAGAGAAGGGCGCCCATCTTTCAACACAAATCGGGAGCTGGGCGTCCTTCTCCCAGGGTCGCCCAAATCGGCATAATTGAAAGCCGATTTTGGGCATCCTCAACTGCTTTCCGTTGCGGGGACGACCAAAGTTCATGGGGGCTTGTCGGAAGCGTAGTAAAGGTGGGACTGGGGTGTGCCTAACACATGGGCGTCTTCGACCGATAATGGAAAAAAGAAGGGTGTCCCTGACGAGCACTTTGGCAACTTTACTTGGTCCATTTTTTCTTGCGACCAAGCCTCAAAAAGGTGCCTGAACTGACCAGATGACTACTGGAGGGAATCGGAGGTGACCGCCCCTTACTCCCCTAGTGGTCACTAACCCCCTCCCACCCTAAAAACAAACTTTACAAATATTTTTTGCCAGCCTCAAATGTCATACCCAGCTCCATGACAGCAGTATGCAGGTCCCTGAAGCAGTTTTAGCGGGTGCAGTGCACTTCAGGCAGGCGGACCCAGCCCCCCCCCCCCCCCACCTGTTACACTTGTGGTGGTAAATGTGAGCCCTCCAAAACCCACCCGAAACCCTCTGTACCTACATGTAGGTGCCCCCCTTCATCCCTTAGGGCTATGGTAGTGTTGAACAGTTGTGGGGAGGGGGTTTTGGGGGGCTGAGCACCCAAGGTAAGGGAGCTATGCACCTGGAAGCAATTTCTGAAGTCCATTGCAGTGCCCCTAGGGCGGTTGGTGTCCTGGCATGTCAGGGGGACCAGTGCACTATGAATGGCTTGGATTTGGTCATTGCTGAGGTGGGCGTCCTCAGTTTCCATTATCGGCGAAAATTGAGGATGACCATCTCTAAGGTCGACCTAAATTTCGCAATTTGGGCGTCCCCGACCGTATTATCGAAACGAAAGATGGACGCCCATCTTGTTTCGATAATACGGGTTTCCCCGCCCCTTCGCCGGGATGTCCTGCGAGGACGTCCTCAGGCAAACTTGGGCGCCCCTTTCGATTATGCCCGTCTATATCTATTTTGAGATACGGCGAAATTCATTATTTCCAATCCGCTCTTATTCAGGGTGCGGTACAAAAGAAACATATATAATTAATAAAAAAAGACAAAATATAGATTAAAAAAAATACAAAAAAAAAAAAGAGTCCAGTACTCATCCAACATTTTACCTCTCAAACAGCCATGATAAGCCTGATAGAACAAGTAGGTCCTTCAAACTTTTCTTGAAGCTGGTCCCGGGGAACTGAGGAACTGAGTTCGATTCCCGGCACAGGCAGCTCCTTGTGACTCTGGGCAAGTCACTTAACCCTCCATTGCCCCATGTAAGCCACATTGAGCCTGCCATGAGTGGGAAAGCGCAGGGTACAAATGTAACAAAAATAAAATAGATACTATTGGAGATTCTACATGGAATGTTGCTACTATTGAGATTCTAGATGGAATGTTGCTACTATTGGAGATTCTACATGGAATGTTGCTATTCCACTAGCAACATTCCATGTACAAGGCTGCGCAGGCTTCTGCTTCTGTGAGTCTGACGTCCTGCACATACTCAACAGTGGAGGAGTGGCCTAGTAGTTAGGGTGGTGGACTTTGGTCCTGAGGAACTGAGTTCGATTCTCACTTCAGGCACAGGCAGCTCCTTGTGACTCTGGGCAAGTCACTTAACCCTCCATAGCCCCATGTAAGCCGCATTGAGCCTGCCATGAGTGGGAAAGCGCAGGGTACAAATGTAACAAAAATTAAAAAAAATAAAGAAGTTTCATGCTTGAGCCACAAGGGGCAGTCTGTTCCTTTCAGTAGGTCCACAGACCTAAAACGTTCCAGATCGTCTGATCTCCAGTCGAATGTACTGAAGTGCAGGAACAAGAAGTTCACATTTGTCTGCATAGAAGCGCAAACTTAGATTTTTTATTGATCGATTGATTGTGTTATCGGTTGCCTTTATCAAAATATATTGCTTAGTGCAATGTGCACGGCCAGGAACATTGCAGGAATTCAAAATATCTTTTCACAGTCTTTTGGCTACTTCTGTTTTAACCTCAGTCCCAGTAAGGGTCTGGCTGTTAACCAATCGTATACCCAATCTTTGGAACCCCAATAAAGACCAGAGCAGGCCTGTTCCTGTCCTTCAGAAATGCTGAAACTTCCACATGGAAAAATGGAAAAGAGAGATTTCTGCCAGTGAGAAAATTTCACTTCGCAAAGTGCTGTAGGACTTCGAGTCCTAACTCTCTCCTTGTTTTCCTCCATCTTGACCTGCGCACTTCCACCCACGTAACTCCTCCACAGAGAAAAAAAAAAGCGCATTGCTGAGTGAGACAGCAGGCCAATTAGGAATTTCTCCTGTCTTGGCGTGACCTGAAGTAGTCTGTTTTCATGTTTAATGATAAGAAGGACTTGAAGAAAGTGCTGCATGTTTTAGTCTGGCTTTGTCTGAGTCGCAGATGGGGTCTGTCAGTCTCACAGAATGTATCTGTCTTAGTGTGGATACAGGCAAAATCATTCTACTGATGGGGAGGAAGGATCAGTTCCAAGATGCCTTACCCACTTATTTATTTAATGCATTTATTATTTTTAGTTCCTTGAATTTATCTTAGGCCTTTTCAGTGATAGCTCAAGATGAGTTAGCTTCAGGTATTCTCAGGGCCGACCCAAGGGTTATCGAACAAATTAAGCAAACATTCAACTGTGACACCAGCCCTCCTCCCTCAGGGGCAACTCAAGGCTCTACTCCTCATAGTTCAGCAAACCCCCCCCCCCCAATGTCCCCAGGGTGACCAGCATCTCCTATTCTCTTTTCCACCCTTCCTGCCCCCTCCTCACCTTCTCTAACTGTCCTCCCCCCCCTCACAGTTGGTCTGTATCTCGTCTCCCCTTTCCTACCCCTATCCCACATCCAGTATTTTTCCCCCTTCCCTCTCAGCTTCAGGGCCCAACCTCCCCAGAAGAAGAGCCAGCACCCCATGAACCCCGTAAGTACAGCCCTATGCTGAAGCCCTGTAGAGCCCCCTCCCCTGACAGGAAGTTTGCCTCGGTGGGGAGCTGGATAAGGCAGGGCTTCAGTAGGCCTTGACTTAAAGGGCCAGCTCTTCTTTAAGGAATGGAGGAGTAGCCTAATGGTTAGTGCAGTAGCCAGATGAACCTAGAGAACTGCATTCAATTCCCACTGCAACGCCTTGTAAATTTGAGCAAGTCACTTAATTCTCCTTTGCACCAGGTACAAAATAAGTATCTGTATATAACATGTAAACTGCTTTGATTGTAACCACAGAAAGGTGGTCAATCAAATTCCATCTTCTTTCCATTTAATCTTCTGGCCAGCCCAAGGGAAGTAGGGAATGGTAGCCTGCAGGTGCAGCAATGAAAATGGGGAACTGTGCTGCTGTTGCCCTAGGTGGACACTGGTTCCATCTAGTGGTAGGTCAAGTCCTGGTTACAGATTAAGGCATCTTGGGTCCCAGGCAGTACACTGTGGCACCTTTCCCCTTATCCTGTATCTTAACCCTATTTCCTTCCAGGGGCATAGCCAGACCTCACGGTGAGAGGGGGCCAGAGCCCGAGATTGGGGGCACATTTTTAGTGCCGCCCCACTGCCCCCCCCCCCCACCGCCGTGCCTTGCCTCACCCCTCCCACCGCCTCACCTCACCCCTCACAAACAAATACGTTTGCTGGCGGGGGGGGGGGGGGTCCTCAACCCCTGCCATCCGAAGCCTTCTTCAGCGCAGTCTCCGGCGCAACCGTGTTTGCTGCCTGCCTCCTGCTCTTCTTTCTTCTTGCTCCTCCTGTGCACGCTGACTGAGCAAGAAGAAAGAAGAGCAGGGGGCAGGCAGCGAACGCGGCCGTGCCAGAGACCGCGCTGAAGAAGGCTTCAGCTGGCAGGGGTTGAGGACCCCTGCCAGCCAAACCAGGGGCCCAGACAAAATTTGCGGGGGTCCCAGGCCCCCATGGCCCCCCGTAGCTACGCCCCTGTTTCCTTCTCTCCCATGACTCCCAGACACACGCCCACTCCTTAATCTATCCCCCTATCACTGACAGGCTCTGGGAAGGTGTTTACAATTTTCATCAAGATTGTAGGAATATTTGCTGAGCTCTGTCCACACCTAAAGCTCATTAAGGGCAAATGTTCTGTACGAGGTTTGTGCATAGTGGTTACTTGTGACTTAAACTGGCCACTATCTGAGAGAGAATTCTGAGCTTGATGGACCTTTGGTCTGACTCGGCATCATGTGTCCTATGCTTTTATAATCCAGATGCAAATTCCAGTATGGCCATTGCCTGTGATCCTGCTTTTTAGGTCCCTTGTGTTGGCAGCAAAACCAATCCAGCTGTGTGACTGCTTGCTTTTCTCATAGGACTTCAGTTACTACAGTATTTGTAGCCTGTCAGAAAGTTCCACTTTCAAGTTTTAATTTTTTTTATTTTGTCTGTGATTTAGATCAAGGCCTCGGCTCTCGTTCCACACAGAAGATTCATAAACAGATTGGGCATCTTGGGGTGGTAAACGGGGTTAGAAGCAGCCTGACTGAGAGGCAGCAGTTGGATAATGAAGTGTTCACTTGGACAAGAGGAGTGCCGTTAGTGCGATATCAACAGAATTTGGATCAGTCATAGGGCTAGTTAATTATTTTCTTCAACAGTATTTTAGAGTGACTAGCAGAGAAGGAATGACACTATGATGTGTTTAATTAAACGTACTGTACTTATAAACTGCTTTCCTGCCATTGTACCATACTTTGTATTATCTCTATGATACTATCCAGCTTATAATCGAAAAAGAAAAACGCCTATATTGCGACCCAAATCGGGAGATAGACGTTTATCTCACAAAAACGAATAAAGCGGTATAATCGAAAGCCGAATTTGGACGTTTTCAACTGCACTCCGTCGCGGATGCGGACAAAGTTGATGGGGGCGTGTCGAAGGCGTGGTGAAGGCGGAATTGGGGTGTGGTTATTGGGCGATCAGAGATGGGCGCCTTTCGCCGATAATGGAAGAAAAATATGCGTTTTTAGCGAGAATTTAGGGCATTTTTCCTGGACCCTGTTTTTTCACGAATAAGGCCCCAAAAAGTGCCCTAAATGACCAGATTACCCCCAGAGGGAATCGGGGATGACCTCCCCTGACTCCCCCAGTGGTCACTAACCCCCTCCCACCACAAAAAATGATGTTTCACAACTTTTTATTTTCACCCTCAAATGTCATACCCACCTCCCTGGCAGCAGTATGCAGGTCCCTGGAGCAGTTGTTAGGGGGTGCAGTGGACTTCAGGCAGGTGGACCCAGGCCCATCCCCCCCTACCTGTTACAATTGTGCTGCTTAATGCTTAGTCATCCAAACCCACTGTACCCACATGTAGGTGCCCCCCCTTCACCCCTTAGGGCTATAGTAATGGTGTAGACTTGTGGGCAGTGGGTTTTGAGGGGGATTTGGGGGGCTCAACACACAAGGGAAGGGTGCTATGCACCTGGGAGCTCTTTTACCTTTTTTTTTTTGTTTTTGTAAAAGTGCCCCCTAGGGTGCCCGGTTGGTGTCCTGGCATGTGAGGGGGACCAGTGCACTACGAATCCTGGCCCCTCCCATGAACAAATGCCTTGGATTTATTCGTTTTTGAGCTGGGCGCTTTCATTTTCCATTATCACTGAAAAACAAAAACGCCCAGCTCACAAATTGTCGAATAAAACATGGACGTCTATTTTTTTCGAAAATACGGTTCGGTCCGCCCCTTCACGGTCCGCCCGTTCTCGGAGATAAACGTCCATGGAGATAGACGTTTTTGTTCAATTATGCCCCTCCACGTACCATACTTTGTAAGCCGCACTGAACCTGCTATTGAGCGGGAAAGAGCGGGGTATAAATGCCACAAATAAATAAATAAATATTTTATAAGCTGGTGCTTAAAGATCGGTGCCAATCGTGCGTGTAAGCTACAGAGAAATAGCACATGTGATTGGTACCACTAATTGGCAATTACGCTCGTAAGTGCTGGGAAGCTATTCTGTGACATATGCGCCAACATTACTTAGCCGAGAGGGGCGTAAACATGGGCGGAGTATGGTTGGGCCATGGGGAGGTTTCTAAAATACACACGTAACTTAAAGAATATTAAGTTGCGCGCACTTCAAAGCAGAATGATCAGAAGGGTCTAGCGCAGCAAACAATGAGTGTGCCAGACCGTAGCGAAGATAGCATGGAAATGTAGTCCAGGTCATTAAAATGAGGTCGTTCTGTATTGCTCTCCAATGATCAGAAAAAAGCGCCCGAAACAAAGGTGCCTTACCGCTGTAAAAAATAACGCCAGGTCAGAGCAGGCGTTAGGATGATGCAAGAGAGGGTTTCCCATGATTCTCATGCTTCTCTCATGATTCTTTCTGCAACATCTACCGGGTTTGATTGCTTCTGGAAGCAGAAGGAAGCCCGTGCAAGCCCTTGAGTGCTGGTTGTGCGAAACGGCAGACCCGAACGTGAAGCACACACCGGCGTTCTTGTCCTGCGTCTATATTTAAAGCGGCCCTGCTTAAAAAATATTAAAAACCCAGAGCACGCACTGCCGTCCGTTATTTGCATCTAAATATAAGCATCCAGTAAAAAAAAAAAAAAAAGAAATGTAAAAACGCTTATATTTAGGCTGCAGAAAACTGACTCACGTTTGGATTTTACCAGGCGCATGCACACAGGAGCTGAGCTTACCGCCAAACTGTTCTGCGCATGCGCCAAGCACAATCCTCTCGCTGAACTATGAGCACGCCTATATTTGCATCTCATTTGCGTTGAGCATCAGGGCGTTGTTCTTCTGTGCTGTTCCAGCGCTATTTTTAGGGCACTATTCAGAATAGCGCCAGAGTTTCGATCATCCGTCCCAAGGCCTCTATAGTTACGCAAGGGAACTGGCATCCACCTACCCGATTTCCTGTGAATCATGAGTGATTAATCTGCAGCCAGACTCTGCTGAACATGAATGGCGAGTCGCCTTGACCCTATGCAGGGAGAGATGCTCCAGAGTTTCTGTTGTCGACTTAATTGCGTCTAAAATCAGCTTTACCTTAATAGTAAACTCACTTGCAGGGTGTTCTGAGTCTCTCCAAGCGACCATTACATCAGCAGAGGCTCAGTGTCCGGGTCATAAGAGGCAGCTGGCAGTCTCAGGCACCTCTTGTCCTCTGATGGGTTTCGATAGCAGATGAAAAGCCATTAGAAGCCCCAGCTTTTAACTTTGTTAACTCACACAGCAGGGACTTTTAATCATATGGAAAACAGACCAGCACAGGATAACAGTGCAACAGTGAGGAATAAAAGTTAATGCTTTTCTATCTGGGCTTTGTGGGTTTTATTTCCACTAAAATGGTGCCATTATGTCCTTGATCAGGAATCAGTTGCACACTTGGAAGGTAGCAGAGGTAATATGCAATTTTCTAAGTGGAATCTAATCTACTCAGGAGCCACAGCTAGAAGAGCTGATCA
Organism: Microcaecilia unicolor; assembly: GCF_901765095.1. Lineage (NCBI taxonomy): Eukaryota > Metazoa > Chordata > Amphibia > Gymnophiona > Siphonopidae > Microcaecilia > Microcaecilia unicolor. The sequence continues at coordinate 338,494,003 of NC_044036.1, forward strand.
GGACTTTGAGGGTTTCAAGTCCTTTTAAATTGAGTTAATCTGAGCCCAGGACAGACAGCATCTTTCCAAATGAGGTGCTAACAGTTTGCATTTATGGTTTATGAATTTTGTCCAGTATATCTACAGTGGTGGAAATAAGTATTTGATCCCTTGCTGATTTTGTAAGTTTGCCCACTGACAAAGACATGAGCAGCCCATAATTGAAGGGTAGGTTATTGGTAACAGTGAGAGATAGCACATCACAAATTAAATCCGGAAAATCACATTGTGGAAAGTATATGAATTTATTTGCATTCTGCAGAGGGAAATAAGTATTTAATCCCTCTGGCAAACAAGACCTAATACTTGGTGGCAAAACCCTTGTTGGCAAGCACAGCGGTCAGACGTCTTCTGTAGTTGATGATGAGGTTTGCACACATGTCAGGAGGAATTTTGGTCCACTCCTCTTTGCAGATCATCTCTAAATCATTAAGAGTTCTGGGCTGTCGCTTGGCAACTCGCAGCTTCAGCTCCCTCCATAAGTTTTCAATGGGATTAAGGTCTGGTGACTGGCTAGGCCACTCCATGACCCTAATGTGCTTCTTCCTGAGCCACTCCTTTGTTGCCTTGGCTGTATGTTTTGGGTCATTGTCGTGCTGGAAGACCCAGCCACGACCCACTTTTAAGGCCCTGGCGGAGGGAAGGAGGTTGTCACTCAGAATTGTACGGTACATGGCCCCATCCATTCTCCCATTGATGCGGTGAAGTAGTCCTGTGCCCTTAGCAGAGAAACACCCCCAAAACATAACATTTCCACCTCCATGCTTGACAGTGGGGACGGTGTTCTTTGGGTCATAGGCAGCATTTCTCTTCCTCCAAACACGGCGAGTTGAGTTCATGCCAAAGAGCTCAATTTTTGTCTCATCTGACCACAGCACCTTCTCCCAATCACTCTCGGCATCATCCAGGTGTTCACTGGCAAACTTCAGACGGGCCGTCACATGTGCCTTCCGGAGCAGGGGGACCTTGCAGGCACTGCAGGATTGCAATCCGTTATGTCGTAATGTGTTACCAATGGTTTTCGTGGTGACAGTGGTCCCAGCTGCCTTGAGATCATTGACAAGTTCCCCCCTTGTAGTTGTAGGCTGATTTCTAACCTTCCTCATGATCAAGGATACCCCACGAGGTGAGATTTTGCGTGGAGCCCCAGATCTTTGTCGATTGACAGTCATTTTGTACTTCTTCCATTTTCTTACTATGGCACCAACAGTTGTCTCCTTCTCGCCCAGCGTCTTACTGATGGTTTTGTAGCCCATTCCAGCCTTGTGCAGGTGTATGATCTTGTCCCTGACATCCTTAGACAGCTCCTTGCTCTTGGCCATTTTGTAGAGGTTAGAGTCTGACTGATTCACTGAGTCTGTGGACAGGTGTCTTTCATACAGGTGACCATTGCCGACAGCTGTCTGTCATGCAGGTAACGAGTTGATTTGGAGCATCTACCTGGTCTGTAGGGGCCAGATCTCTTACTGGTTGGTGGGGGATCAAATACTTATTTCCCTCTGCAGAATGCAAATAAATTCATATACTTTCCACAATGTGAGTTTCCGGATTTAATTTGTGATGTGCTATCTCTCACTGTTACCAATAACCTACCCTTCAATTATGGGCTGCTCATGTCTTTGTCAGTGGGCAAACTTACAAAATCAGCAAGGGATCAAATACTTATTTCCACCACTGTATGTAAGCCACATTGAGCCTGCAAATAGGTGGGAAAATGTGGGATACAAATGTAACAAATCCTATATAATAAAAGGCACCTCCAGCATTCTGAAGCTGACTGCATGGCTTAGGCATTCCTGCTCTCTGTATCCATCTCCTGAATTGACATCACGTACTTCCTGGTTTGTCACAAGCAGAAGTGACCAACCACACGAGGTTTCTCGGCTTCAGAATGTTGGAGGTGCATTCTATTAAATAGGATTGGTCAGTTCCTTGAAGCACAGCCACAGCTCAGCGTCCTGCACAGTAACACTCAGACACCAGAGAGAAAGTGGGGGCTTGACACCAGAGAGAGGGAGGGGGGGAGGAATCTCTGTCTCACACACACACTCTCTGTCACACACACTCTCTCTCACACAGTCAATGTCTTTCTCTCTCTCACTCTCACACACTGTCTCTCACACACTCTGTCTCACACTGTATCACATTCACTCTCTATGTGTCACACAGTCACTCACACACTCAGTCTCACAGAGAGTCTGTGTCTCACACACTCTCTCTCGCACGCACTGTATCTATGTGAAACACACTCTCTCTCTCACACTGTGTCTCACATACGTACTTGCACACACTCTCATTCTCACACACATACTCTCTCTCTCACAGACACACTCGCACCCAGACTCACTCTCTCTCTCTGTCACACACACACACTCGCACATTCTCTCTCTCTCTCACACACAGTCACTCTCACATACACTCTCTCAAACATACACTCCGAGGAAAACCTTGCTAGTGCCCGTTTCATTTGTGTCAGAAACGGGCCTTTTTTACTAGTAAATAAATAAATTTAAAATGAATCAGAGAAAATATTTCTTCACTCAACGTGTAATTAAACTCTGGAATTTGTTGCCAGAGAATGTTGTAAAAGCAGTTAGCTTAACGGGGTTTAAAAAAGGTTTGGATGCCTTCCTAAAGGAAACGTCCATAGACCATTTTTTAAATGGACTTGGGGAAAATCCACTGCTTATTTCAAGGATAAGCAGCATAAACTGTATTGTACTGTTTTGGGATTTTGCCAGGTACTTGTGACCTGGATTGGCCACTGTTGGAAACAGGATGCTGGGCTTGATGGACCATTTGTCTGTCCCAGTATGGCAACACTTATGTACTTATTACTTAACATTGATGGATTTTCCATTTGAACACAATGTATCCACATGATTTGAATGCTGAATTGGACTGGTGGTCTCTGATCGAAACCAATGAGGGATAAATGGAATGTGGAGCGTTGGACCTATCAGGTTGTTGCATACCAGTCACGTGATATAAGTTTTTGTGTTTAAAAGTTGACATGAAAACACTGCCCCCAGTTTAATGTGGAAATTATGACATTATGATTTAAATAGGAACCAGTTATGAACTGCTTTTAAGTTATATTAATGATGCCTTTTTTTGAGTTCTGGAAAATTGTTATATTTTTTAAAATTTTTGTAGCGGACCCTGATAAAGACAGTGAAGCATTCATCGTGTTGTTGGCAGTAGGATCAGCATTGTAAAGCTAAGTGCACACTTGAGTAATAAAAATGTTTTCTAATTAATAGGCATTGGTTCAAAAATGTTTTTAAAAATGTTCAAAAGTTTGATATTGGAAAGAAAAAATTCCTTTGGACTGATGACAATTGTTGGCAATTGGTGCACAGCATAAGATTATGTGCTTGAAATGTGCCGCTTTTTACTGACTGGGGTGAAGATTTGAAGATGTTGAAATGAAGAGTCTGACTTATTGCAACATTGGAATATTGAAATAATGAACTATAATCAGTGCATTTTTTTCTAGCGAAAAAGGTGCCGGTGCTCAAATGCCAGGCCACTCTTCAGGGGTGGGATGATCACTGAGGGACCCACCCCACAATAGCCAGGCCCCCCTGCAAATAGTCACAGAATCTATGACAAGGCAGAATTGGTGTGTAGAGCCTGAGCTCTATCATTAAAACTTGGGGACCGTGGGTCAATTTTAGCAGACAATAGAAAAGGTGCCGGTACTCAGTACCCCCAAGTACCCCCTCAAAAAAGCCCTGACTATAATTATTTATGTATAAGAGCTGGAATGCTAGGATTGTGACTATGGATCAGGACTTCAGCCTGGTGGGTGGCTGAGGCTGAAGATGCAATGGAGGCAGTATTCACACTGTCTGTGGGGGGGGGGGGGGGGGGAACGACTTCATGGGCATCATTTCGGATGACAGCTGGTGGTCAGATTTAAAGCACATGATAAAGGGTTCCAGAAGAAAAGAAGGTGGCTCTATGAAAGCACAGGGGAAAATGCCAGACTGCTTGTGAATGAAGGTTCATGGCACCAGAACTTCAGTACTGTTTCCAACTGAGCTGGAAGGAGACCTACTCTGTCAACAAACGCACTTTAGAAAGCTGCAATTCTGGATTGTAAGAAAGTAATAACTTGGGGCCCCTTCTAGTAACCACACTAGCAATTCCTGGCACAGCAAAGCAACACAGCCCAATCATTTTGAATGGTCTATGCGGTTTGCTAAAAGCGGTCCTTTATTTGTAAGCACGGTTCCTGCAAAGAGGAGAGAACTGCCTACAACATCAGTCTCTCAGCAACTTTGCAGCGCCTCCTGGTGGTGGGTGTGGTGGCAGCTGAACATTCTGCACATCCTCAAATAAGCATCAGGCACAGAACATACACTTTCTTCATTGTTGTTTGAATTAGTTTTTACAGATTTGGTTATTTCAGCAAACGCAACTGGTCAGCATTCACAGAAATAGATAAAGCAAGAATTTGTAGTACCCAATATGTTTCTGTTTTGCTTTAAGAAACTAAGGGGTCCTTTTACTAAGGTGCGCTGAACAATGGCCTGCGATAATGTAGACACATGTTTTGGGCGCACGCAGAATCATTTTTCAGCGCACCTGTAAAAAAGGCTTTTTAAAAATTTTTGACACACGTCCATTTTGGGTCAGAGACCCAGGGCCGTGCCTAGGGTCTCTGGCGCCCCCCTGCAGACTATCAATTGGCGAGTGTGCGAGCGCGCTCCACCCCCACCCCAGACTTTTAAATTTATCTCCCTCCAACGTCTGCGCAGCGTCAGTAAAAGCACCGCCTTCCCTTCGCTCGTTCGTTCCCTCTGTGTCCCCGCCTTCTTCTGATGTCATTTCCTTGAGGGCGGGACACAGGGAACGAATGAGCGAAGGGAAGGCTGGTGGAGAGACGTCAGACAGGCAGCGCTTTCACTGACGCTGCGCAGACGTTGGAGGGAGATAAATTTCTAGTAGACCTGATACAAAGTTCCAACAGCAGCATTCACCTTCAATCTTAAGCACATATAAGCCACCTGAAAGGGTGTGGCAAATAGTAGGCTATCAGCACATACCAGGATTCAATACAGGCTCACAGTCAGCTCTAGTCTGGGCTCTTTATCCAGTGCACAATAAACAGGAGTTCAATTCCAAATAGAAGCAGTTCATTTAGTTCATCATCACAGTTAAATCACAAAGCAGCAGTTTCTACCTTCTACTCTCTCTACCTTCAGGAGGGGTTCCATACTTTAGGGATTTCTCATACCCCAAGGGATTCCCCTTTACAGCGGCTTCACTGGTGGATTCAATACTTTAGGGGCCTCTATTACCCAAGGGTTTTCAGCCTGCAAATACTTTTGGAACCTTCTCACGCCCAAGGGATTTCACCCTGCATCTGCTTCACTCTTCCCTCTTCTTTCCTTCTGCCTCTCTCTTCCCTGGGACTCCTCCCCACCTGCCTAATCAATCCCTGGCTTCTGCTACCACAACCAATCATTCTCCTTCCATTAGCTTCCCCCACACCCATACCAGCTGAGTTGAGCATTAGACTAATGATGAGTGTCCCGTCCCGGAGCCTTACCTGGGCTCCCGTGGCGGGGAGCGGGGGTCCACGGAGCCCGAGGGACCCAGGGCGGCGAAGCCGAGCCGCAGGCAGGGCCGGCACTGCCGCAGGTCGGTCCGAGGCCGGCGATCCGCTGGAGCGAACACTGGCCTTGGAGAAGAGAATACGCCGGCCAAGATGGCGGCGCCGGCGTCGTCGCTTCCCTGCCCCGGAGCGGACCAGCGAGCAAGCTCCGCCTACTCGCGCCGGATTGGGGCATTGAGGTGGAGTCTCCGCCTGCATGGCAGGCTGGCCAATCCAGGCGGTCCTTGCCTGCCCAGGCCAGCGGGATTGGTTCCTGCTGCTGAGAGGGGATGGACTGGCGGGAGATTTAAACCCCAGAACGGAAAGGGTCCAGTGCTTCCGTTTCAGATGTCGAAGCCGACACAGTGGATGTCGGAGTGCACCCTCAGAGACTGTGTTCTTCTTCCAGCTAGCCGTCCTTGCTAGCCACCCCAGAGACTGTGTTCTTTTTTCAGCTAGCCGTCCTTGCTAGCCACCCCAGAGACTGTGTTCTTCTTCCAGCTAGCCGTCCTTGCTAGCCACCTCAGAAACTGTGTTCTTCTTCCAGCTAGCCGTCCTTGCTAGCCACCCCAGAGACTGTGTTCTTCTTCCAGCTAGCCGTCCTTGCTAGCCACCTCAGAGACTGTGTTCTTCTTCCAGCTAGCTGTCCTTGCTAGCCACCCCAGAGACTGTGTTCTTCTTCCAGCTAGTCGTCCTTGCTAGCCACTTCAGAGACTGTGTTCCTCTTCCAGCTAGCCGTCCTTGCTAGCCACCTTCAGAGACTGTGTTCCTCTTCCAGCTAGCCACCTTCAGAGACTGTGTTCCTCTTCAAGCTAGCCGTCCTTGCTAGCCCCTGCAGTGACTGTGGTCCCTCAGTGCTAGCCGTCCTTGCTAGCTGCCCTTCAGAGACTGTGTTGCTGACTACCAGCCAGGCCGGCCGTCACCCCGCGGTTCCAGCAGTCCCGCTGGCCGCCTGCAGCTGGGGGCTCAACCCTTGGTGAACGGCGGTCGCCGCGGGTGAAGATTCGGGGTGCGCGGCTGTCCTCTGAGGTCTTGCGGGGCCTCAGAGAACCTAAGGGCTCACCAATAACCACAACAGGACAATGAGCTCCTGCACACAGGGTTTCCTATTTCTCTTTCCCCCTAGTGGCAGCCAATCTACACGTCCTGCCAGCTTACACCCATATCTTCCCCTATTGCAGCTAGGAGTCCAGTCCGAGTTCTTCATCTCACCCCCTGGCTCCTTGCCTGCAATGCCTTCTGGGCCTTGTATTTCAGACCGAAACTGCCTTAACCCAACTATCCTGGATGTGACTCTATCACAATCTATGTTTTTCCATCTCTGTAGGTAGAGGTGAACCCAAATTATATCTAACAAATAAGGACATTTTCAACATTTTATCACAAAATCATAGATATTTATATGAAATAAAAAATACATACTGTATATAATAGTAACATAGTAAACGTCGGCAGATAAAGACCTGCACAGTCCATTTGGTCTGCCCAACAAGGTGGCCGGAGTTGAATCTGTCACTCTACTCAGGTTCCATTTCTTCAAGATTAAACACTGATATACTTTATCTCTGTCTCTCCCCCTCCCCCCCCCTAATTTTGGGGCATAGACCGGTCTTATATCCCAACTACTAGAGTTGCCGTCAAAGCCCACTGCAGCATTGATCCTGATCTGTTTTTTTTTTTTTTGTTTTGCCATTTACAGAACCCATAGCATTAGAAGTCTGCCCGCCAATGGTCTTTCTTCCCAATAATTCCTTTATGAATGCAGAGATACTAAGTCTGGAATGAGCTCCTGCTAGGTAGACAGACAGACCCTTCCTGATTCAATAATGATCTGAAGCATCCCTGTCCTGAGCTGACGGAGTTCTGTCTTGCTTTAGGAGACGGGTACAAATGCACAGCGCACCCCACATCCCTGGATCTTCTTGGCCAAGTCACCACGGCGATGCTTCAGATTCCTTTCACGAACACTGCGGGCTGTAGCTCTGTAGATGGTAGTATCACTGCAGACACTGCATTTAGATCAGACTTTAAAATGCAAATCATAAGGATTCAGTGTGTTTTCATTTCCGATTGAATTATCTATAATAGCTTCTTCTTAATTCCATTGTTTACAAGTGATTGCTTGCGAGGGAGCTGCAACAACTTTAACGGGGAGCGAACTAATTTTTGAGCCACGTACAACCTGTCAGCGGTTGTTGCAGTCTCCTCCGCTTTTGGGTGGGACAAGAGACGCTGATGGATGTGGTGAACAGGTATATGAATGGATTCCCTCCGAGCGCGGCTGGTGTCAGCATTGCTCATGTTATTGGCAGGAGCTGCTTCCATTAATAAGATAATGATGCCTTATTTAACTTTAAGCGGAGACAGAGAACTGGGGAAATTACCTGTGTACTGATTGCTTAATGGTGGGACAATAACAGTGCCTTAGCTTTCTTCCTGAACTGAAATTGACCTATGGGAAGATGTATTTGAGACTCTGCCATTTAATGAAGCGATTCCACCATCGGTTCTTAAGACGTGCCACGTCTGGGAGGGCGTGTGCTGGTTATTAACATGACTCTGCTTGCTGTTGCTGGGAATGCGCTCGTTCTTCGTGGTGGTACAGTGCCGGGTCCGGTCTTAGGCAGGGGACGACAGGGGCGGTCGCACAGGGCCCCATGCTCCTAGGGGCCCCACTTCTCGGGCACATCTGTCCTCCTGTCTCGGAACACCTCCTTGCTCCATACCTTAAAGCATCAGGCAGCAGCACTGATTCTCCTATCAGAGCCTCCTGGCTGCTGAATCCCGCCCCCTTTTGATGTCACTTCCTGCTTCCGCAAGGGCGGGATGCAGCAGCGAGGAGGCACTGGGTTCAGCAGCTGACAGGATATGAAAATCGCTGAAGCTGTCTTCCACTCTCTAGTGAAACGTACTGGATGCATATCAAGATATGGGGTGAGGTGGGACTCCGTGAGCTCTAAACCTCCTTTTAAGCTGTGATAAACTATGGCTTGTGGGGGCAGGGGGTCCCCATTGAACTGGTCTGCACAGGGCCCCACAATTGCTAAGACTGGACCTGTGCAGTGCAATAGAAACTTGAACTCCTGCATGAAGACTTTATCAAAGGACTCGATAAATATATTCTGTTTAGTTGCTGAAATATGGTCTTATGTGCCAGGTATTAAGTTCTGGAGAAGTTTTCTTGTTAAGGGGTGTAGCAGACGGGTTAAGCACTGTGGAAATTTAATAACCTAATCCAGTTTCTTATAAATTATGGCTTCCCTCATATATGTGAGTGAATAAAATCCCTTTCTACCAGCTGCCACGACAAGAGTGCCTGTTATATACAGTGAATTTATCAGGCCTACACAAGCAGGATTTAATTTCCGAGGGAATGGCCTGGAGCCCAGTTTCAACACTTCTTTCCAGACTCCAGACCCAGAGAAGAAGGGTTGTTGTGTCCCCTTGCAGGGACAAGGAAGGGATGGAGAGCAGAGAACAGCCACAATGCTCATTAATGTTGGTCTACACCTTATGCCCCTCCTCCACCCCTGACCTTGGATCCACAGTTTGGTTTCCTTACAAATTAAGCCTTGTTCATACTAATAGACTTTTACAAAGACAGCTTGAAGGGACCTCAAGAGATCATCTGGTCGACTTCTTTTACTGTTATCTACATCCACCCCAAACACATTTCTCTAATTTCCTCTTTCAACATTCCCAGAAGTTTAGTAATTGTCGATGACTAAAACAAAACATTCCACCCAGAATTAATGGAACCTATTTTCCACGATGCCCATCCCCAGGCTATTCCTGTGCATGGATCCAAAAATGCCACCCCTGTCAGAACACTCATGTCACACCTTACTGATTCTTCAAATTTCATATCAGTAGGACAGCAAACATAAACGTTCTTTCCCTTCTGAGAAAATGAAGGTAGATAAAGACCATATGGCCTATCCAGTCTGCCTGAACATTCCATCTACTGTCACTTCCTCTCCGTTAAAGATCCTTTCTTGAAATCAGATACAATCTTTGTTTCCACCACCTCCACCAGGAGGCCATTCCATGAATTTACCGCCCTTTCCATGAAGAAATATTTCCTTAGATTACTCTCGAATCTGTCCCCTTTCACCTTCATCCTATGCCCCCTCATTCCAGAGCTTCCTTTCAATTAAGAGACTCACCTTCTGTGTATTTATGCCATGGAGGTATTTAAATGTCTATCATATCTTCCCTCTCCTGCTTTTCTTTCAAAATATACATATTAAGGTCTTTAAGTCTGCCCCTATATGCTTTATGATGAAGATCATGGACCAACTCTGTCCTGGTTGTATCGTTTTGAAGGTGGGTCTCCAGAATTGTCCACCATATTCTAGATGATGCCTCTGTATAAGACTCTGGTGAGACCTCATCACCTCATTTTCCTACTGGCCATTCCTCTACCTATGCTCCCAAGCATCCTTCTAGCTTTCACTGTCATCTTTTCTAAATGTTTGCCCACCTTAAGTTCATCACATGATCACCCCCCAAGTCCCACTCCTATTTAGTGCACCAAACTTCTTGACTCCTTAAGTTGTACTCCTCCCAGGAGGCTGTGTGCTTGCCAGTGAGCTGCAAATCAAGGGAAAGGGAATGGGACTTGATATACCACCTTTCTGTGATTTTTGCAACTACATTCAAAGTTCTTTTTTGAGCCACACATACATTTTTAGGCACAGATCCCATGCCTAAATTTACACGTGTAAGCCCCAATTAAATCTAATTAGTGCCACTAAGTGCTTGTTAACACTCAGGGCCGCCGAGAGGGGTGGGCAGGGGGGACAAAATTCCCGGGCCTGGGCTTCCGAGGGGGGCCCGTTGCCGGGATCAGGCCGCCGGCGCTGCAGTCCCAGGTCTCACCTACCTGCCTCCTCGGCTCCGGGCCCCCTGCATTCGAGGCGGCAGTCACAAATCACTTCCCTTCGGGCCTTCCCTCCCTGTGTCCTGCCCTCGCGGAAACCAGAAGTTACATCAGACGAGGGTGGGACACAGGGAGGGAAGGCCAGAAGAGAGGCGATCTGTGACTGCCGCTTTGAATGCAGGGGTCCCGGAGCCGAGGAGGCAGGTAGGTGAGACCGGGGACTGCAGCGACGGGGGCGGCAGCGGCGGTGGGAGCGATGGGGGGCAGCAGTGGAGGCGGGGCGGCCTTGCCCCAGGCCCGGCCTAGTCTCTCGGTGTCCCTGCTATGGCTCATTATTCTATTAAATTACACATGCATTCAGCCTTTCTCAGAATATATTTTGGTTCACAGAGAAAAATAATGATGATATACCGAGATGGCTGTCCTTTGAAGCCTCACTAATACATCCATGTCCCTTACAACTCCCCCCTATGGACAAATTCAATTATCCCAAATCTTTGAGAGTCCTAAAATCTTCAGCTGATTCCTTGAAAGAACTTCGCAATATCAGTAAACACAAAATAGAATCCCTGCAAGACATCCCTTTATGGTACTCCTTCCCCTCTGTTTGATTGCTCTGCACTAAAGTATTTTCAAAAAGAATGGGAATCTAAAGGGATTTGGTATTTATTACAATTGTACATTGCAGATAACTTATTATCTCCTGATGGTATATGTAGATTGTATATTGTATCTCTAACTCCTTCTTTCTCTTCATTTCTAGCCCCTGTTTACCCTTTATCTTTTCTCTCTCATAACATATCAGATTTTTCATCCTACTGTCTCGATCTACAAAGTGGCCGGAACCAGGCCTCTACATTGTATAAAAAGTTTGTGGAAAACTTTGAACACTGTGTGCTACGAATAGAGGGGTCATTTTACTAAGGTGCGCTGAAAAACAGCTTGCGGTAGTGTAGGTGTGGGTTTTGGGTGTGCGCCAATAAATTTTTCAGCACACCTGTAAAAAAGGCCTTGTTTAAAAAATTTTTTGCCAAAAATGGGCGTGCGGCAAAATCAAAATTGGCGCGCGTCCATTTAGGGTCTGAGACCTTTCTGCCAGCCATTGACCTAGCGGTAAAGTCTCATGCGGTAACCATGTGGTAACGACCTACGTGCATCGAATGCCACTTGGCGCACTTCTGAAAATAAAAATGATTTTTTTCGGACACACGTATCGGACGCGTGCCAAAATTGAAATTACCGCAAGAGCCACGCGGTAGCTGGGCCGTAACTCCATTTTGGTGTGCGTTGGGCGTGCATAGACGTTTATACGGCTTAGTAAAAGGGCCCCTGAGTCGTTATGGGAAAAAGATTTGGATATAATTTCAGAAGAATTTGACTGGTCCACGATATTGATCTAAAACTTTGCGTCCAACTAAATCAGCAACTCAGTCATCCTTCTTCATATTACACCGTGCCTACTGGACCCCAATAAGCAGTGCATCTTTTCTAGGAAAAAAGGTGCCGGTACTCAAATGCTAGGCCACTCTTCAAGGGTGGGGTGATCACTGAGGGACCCACCCCACAATAGCCAGGACCCCTGCAACCATTCATAGAATCTATGACAGGGTAGAATTGGTGTGTAGAGCCTGAGCTCTTTCATTAAAACTTGGGGACCATGGGTCAATTTTAGCAGACAATGGAAAAGGTGCCTGTACTCAGTAACCCCCAAGTACCCCCTCAAAAAAACCCTACTAAAGAGTGACAAGATTCCATGCAGAATCTCAAAGAGTAGCAACATTCCATATAGAACCCCAAAGAATAGCAAGATTCTGGAATCCTAAAGAACAGTATGTTTTTTTTCTAGTGAAAAAGGTGCAGGTACTCAAATGTCAGGCCACCCTTCAAGGGTGGGGTGATCACTTAGGGACCCACCCCACAATAGCCAGCAAGATTCTGCAACCAGTCATAGAATCTATGACAGGGTAGAATTGGTGTGTAGAGCCTGAGCTCTTTCATTAAAACTTGGGAATCATGGGTCAATTTTAGCAGACAATGGAAAAGGTGCTGGTACTCAGTAACCCCCAAGTACCCCCTCAAAAAAAGCCCTGCCAATAAGACTGGCTGAGATCTCCAATCAAATCTCTCTAACCTCATGCTGGTCTTGTCATTCTGCTGAAGGTTCTGTATCACACATGATCTTCTATTGTCCAAGTGTACGTTCGAATTGGAACTTTATTCGGTCCAGAATCTCCAACATATTTCACCTGCCTCCAGATCTACATATCGCCTACAACATTGTCATCCTTCGCTCCTCCAGTTCAGAAATTTCCCTACCTGAATCCTCTCATAAACGTTTTAACATACTATTGGCAATCGCCTTGCATTTAATAATATGCAAATGGAAAGATAATTCACTTTTGAAATTTCTCTGAATGGTGGAGCCGTGTCTGCTTTATAAAAAAATATGAACTAGTACTTGTTTACAAATATCATTCTGTGGTCCGTAATGACCATCTGGGCACCTACAGATTCGTTTTGTTCTAAATATACACAAATTTGATAACTGTTACGTCTTGATCTCATGCCGATACTTGTTATACTGTTCACTGTAATGATGTATTACTGATTTTGCTACTAAGCTGACCTTTTGTTTTGATTGTTTATCTTGTTAATTTAAATAAATCTATGAACATTTCAATAAAAAAATATTGAAAAAAAAATGACACGGGCAAAGCGAGGGCATGTCTAAATTTGCATGCACAATTTTTGGTGATTTTTATAGAATCAGGGGGTAAGCTCATGCAGATGGCAAGCCTGATGCAGAATGCTTTAGCACATCCTGCGTTAGGACACTTTTGCTGCATTAGGCATACGTTAACTCTCAATGTAGCTTAGTAAAAGTGACCCCCAAATTCATGTGTCCACACACTGCCCAGATAACGGTGGCCTCTGCAAGTAGAAATGGACAAAACTGTCCAGGAAAAATCATCCTTTTTTTCCCCATGTTTTTAAGCAAATAGATACAATACAAAAGCCTCCTTTTGTTAAGATGATTGTGGAGTTTGTGAGTGAAACTAACTTTCGCAAATCCCTGAAGACTTACCTCTTTAACAAAACTTACCACAAGAGAACCCTTAATTTAACTATAACAAAACACCTACCCAACTTTATTCAAAGTGTATCTTTCTACTGCTGATTGACCAAACCCTCTTACCTTCATTGACTTCTTTGTAACACCAACTGTATTATTTAACCTGGAATGGCGATGCCTTGTAAGCCACATTGAGCCTGCAAATAGGTGGGAAAATGTGGGATACAAGTGCAATGAATAAATAAAAGTGAATAGCAGTCACAAAGAGCCCTTGTGCCGCACTCCAGTGTACATGTGAATAACTCTGTGGGTCATGGAAAGAGGTTTGTATTATTAACCAGGGGTGGCACAAGACAATCTGAAGCAAGCAATGAGATACCGCCCCAGCTCCTCCACCACCCCACCATGGTCTGAAAACTCCCTTCCTCAACCCCCTTCCCCAAATCTACCTTTTATTTTCTTGTTTTTCTAAAGGCGGCAGCAGCAATTCCCCTAGGCTGCCTGGTCCCTTCTCTACTGCAGCCTACTACTACTATTTAGCATTTCTATAGAGCTACAAGGCATACGCAGCGCTGCACAAACATAGAAGAAAGACAGTCCCTGCTCAAAGAGCTTACAATCTAATAGACAAAAAATAAATAAAGTAAGCAAATCAAATCAATTAATGTGAATTGGAAGGAAGAGAGGAGGGTAGGTGGAGGCGAGTGGTTACAAGTGGTTACGAGTCAAAAGCAATGTTAAAGAGGTGGGCTTTCAGTCTAGATTTAAAGGTGGCCAAGGATGGGGCAAGACGTAGGGGCTCAGGAAGTTTATTCCAGGCGTAGGGTGCAGCGAGACAGAAGGCGCGAAATCTGGAGTTGGCAGTAGTGGAGAAGGGAACAGATAAGAAGGGTTTATCCATGGAGCGGAGTGCACGGGAAGGGGTGTAGGGAAGGACGAGTGTGGAGAGATACTGGGGAGCAGCAGAGTGAGTACATTTATAGATTAGTAGAAGAAGTTTGAACAGGATGCGAAAACGGATAGGGAGCCAGTGAAGCGACTTGAGGAGAGGGGTAGTATGAGTAAAGCGACCCTGGCGGAAGATGAGACGGGCAGCAGAGTTTTGAACCGACTGGAGAGGGGAGAGGTGACTAAGTGGGAGGCCAGCAAGAAGCAGATTGCAGTAGTCTAAACGAGAGGTGACAAGGGTGTGGATGAGGGTTTTGGTAGAGTGCTTGGAAAGAAAGGGGCAGATTTTACGAATGTTGTAAAGAAAGAAAAGACAGGTCTTGGCAATCTGCTGGATATGAGCAGAGAAGGAGGCAGTGGCGTTCCTAGGGGGGGGGCGGTGGGGGCGGTCCGCCACGGGTGCATGCCGCTGGGGGGGGGGGTGCCACGCGTGCCTGTCCTTCGTTGTTCCATGCTTCGTCTCTGCCCCGGAACAGGTTACTTCCTGTTCCGGGGCAGAGAAGAAGCATGGAACAACGGAGGACAGGCGCGTGTGGCACCCCCCCCAGCGGCGTGCACCCGGTGGGGGGTTCCTTCGAGGGGGTGTCCTTTCTCCGGGGGGGTCCGCGCTGCACCCGGGGGGCGGGGCGCATCGGCGATCCGCCCCGGGTGCCAGCCCCCCCAGGAACGCCACTGCTCTGAGGAAACAGGATGTTACATCAGAGAGGTGGGCCGCCTGCCTCCAAGGAAACAGGAAGTTACATCAGAGAGGTGGTCCACCTGCCTCCAAGGAAACAGGAAGTTACATCAGAGAGGCAGGCCGTCTGCGTCCGAGAAAACAGGAAGTTACATCAGGGTGGTAGGTCGCAGTAGACTGGCGGCAGGGCAGCCTATGGGAATAGCTGCTGCCACTGCCTTTTAAAAAAACAAGAAAATAAAAGGTAAATTTGGGGAAGGGGTGGAGGAAGGAAGGGCGGTGGTGCCCACCTCAATTAGCCTAACGGCAAATGAAGTACTTCAGGGAGTCCACGCTGTAGACTGATTTGGTCTCCTGAGCTCTCCTCGGTTCAATATCTGTATGTCTTTTCCGTTTTGCAGCATGCCAGTAATTACAGAAGAGAAAGAGAGAGAAAGGTAGGGCAACATGGAATGAAATAAAAAGGGAGGAGAGTGAAAGTAAGACTATGAGAGGGCAGAGAAGGAAATGTAAACGGGAAAGAAATAACGGGAAGGCAAATTCTAAACCATGGGATGTTTTTGCACCTGGTTTTCCACAGAGAAATGATTGTGAATGTTGTCCCTGGCAGGATTTCATAGCTCCTTTCCTAGAATCATAGAACCAGAGGATCCGATGGCTGATAAGGACGGTTCGGTCCAGGTTTCTTGTTATGCAGTCTGATACACTGGAGCCCAGTTCATCTCTGACCTTCCCCTCACGTTTTCATAACTAAGGATTCACCAGGCTCACTTTGCAAGTCTCATGTGCTTTTTGCAGTGGGCCTGCAGTAGCAAAATGCCCCCTTGAGCCTGGTGAGGGCTCCAGCTGACGAGCTGCCAATTCTGGTGGGGAGGCTGGCAAATGGATAGTTAACTAAAAGCAAGCCATAATGGATTTATGGAATAGAAAAACACATAGAACCTCACAGTAATAGATGGCTTCCGTTTGGCATTTAAATTTTTCAGCATCACATTATTTCTGCCTAAAGATTCCTGAACTGTAATTTATTAACCATCTTAAGTACCATTACAGGGAAGTTATAGCGAAAGCACAGCGGACAAGGGAGAGAACGGGGAACTATCTTGTCATTTTTCTGCCTCACGCAGCCCCCCCTTACCATTAGCCCATTCCGTTGAGGCATATTACTTAAGCGATTAATGACATGGAGTGAGTTCTGACAAACAGCCATGCAGCGTTAAAAACATTCGTCTGTCTGATATCCATGCAAACAAATCTTCCCTCTGGAGATGGATCATTGCTTGAGGAAGTTAATGTGCAGCTGCCTGCAACACACAGCCACAAGAATCAATTAACACACATAACACTTCGGGCATAAAGAGGCAGGGATGTCTTAGGGGGTAGGACCTAGAAGATCGGAGTTCAAATCCTGCTTCTTCCATTGACACCCTCAGGACTTTCTTTTTTACATACTGTGTGCTTCTGAGGCCTATGTAGATTGTAAGATCACTGGGTCAGGGGATTCATTATGCCCAACTACTGAAATATTTTGTACAATTTGTTAACTTACAGTACTAAATAAATGTCAAAAAACAAACATAGAGGCGAGCTGTGCAGGCAGGGTCATTTTAACAGCATCTCAGGCTGCTGGGGACTTAAGAATTAATTATCAGAATTATTGTTTCAGCTGGTTAAGATAAAATATGGTTAACTAATAATTACTAACATATAAGCCAGAGAAAGGTTCTGTTCAGAAGGAATAGATCCTAAGGAGCTTAGCCGAGATTGGGTGGCACAGCCGGTGGCGGGAGGTGGGGATGGTGCTGGGCAGACTTATACGGTCTGTGCCAGAGCCAGTGGTTGGAGGCGGGGCTGGTGGTTGGGAGGCGGGGATAGTGCTGGGCAGACTTACACGGTCTGTGCCCTGAAAAGGACAGGTACAAATCAAAGTAGGGTATACACAAAAAGTAGCACATATGAGTTATCTTGTTGGGCAGACTGGATGGACCATGCAGGTCTTTTTCTGCCGTCATCTACTATGTTACTATGTTACATGTAACCAGTCAGGTTTTCAGGATAGCCATAGTAAATATGCAGGAGATAAATTTGCATATAATGGGTGTAGGACATGCAGATTTATCTCGCTTATATGCATTGTGGATATCCTGAAAACCTGACTGGCTAGGCCTGTCCCCAGGACTGGGCTGAGAGCCCCTGAGTCTGAGGCATGCATCACAGCTCTATATCTCTCAGACCAGTGGTTTCCAAACCCGTCCTTGCGACACACTCAGCCTATGCCAGGTTTTCAGGGTAAACCGTCATGGGAGGCAGTGCATGCAAATCACTTATGCATATTCATTTTGGAAATCCTGAAAACCTAACTGGCTGGATGTGCCCCAAGGACGGGCCTGAGAAACACTACTTATGGCAGGGCTTCCCGAACCTGTTCTGAAGACCCCCACAGCCAGTCTGGTAAAGAGCGAATCAACTTCAAGATCCACACATTAATCCACAAGATTATCCACGGTGAATCTCTGGACTATATGTTTAACTTGATTGACCTTCCCACCAGAAACATGTCTGAATCTTCGTGAAATTACCTCAATCTGCATTACCTCAATTGCAAAGGAATCAAATACGAAACTTATTATGGATCCAACTTCTCCTTCCTAGGCAGCCAACTCTGGAATGCCCTCCCCAGACCTATCCGATCAATTTGTGACTATTTGCCCTTCCGGAAAGAACTGAGGAACTGAGTTTGATTCCCACTTCAGGCACAGCTCCTTGTGACTCTGGGCAAGTCACTTAACCCTCCGTTGCCCCATGTAAGCCGCATTGAGCCTGCCATGAGTGGGAAAGTGCAGGGTACAAATGTAACAAAAATAAAATAGATACTATTGGAGATTCTACATGGAATGTTGCTATTCCACTAGCAACATTCCATGTAGAAGGCTGCGCAGGCTTCTGTTTCTGTGAGTCTGACGTGCAGGATGTCAGACTCACAGAAGCAGAAGCCTGCGCGGCCACATTGGTGATCTGCAAGGGCCGACTTCTACATGGAATGTTGCTAGTGGAATAGCAACATTCCATGTAGAATCTCAAATAGTAGCAACAGTGGAGGAGTGGCCTAGTGGTTAGGGTGGTGGACTTTGGTCCTGAGGAACTGAGTTTGATTCCCACTTCAGGCACAGGCAGCTCCTTGTGACTCTGGGCAAGTCACTTAACCCTCCATTGCCCCATGTAAGCCGCATTGAGCCTGCCATGAGTGGGAAAGCGCAGGGTACAAATGTAACAAAAATAAAATAGATACTATTGGAGATTCTAGATGGAATGTTGCTACTATTGGAGATTCTACATGGAATGTTGCTATTCCACTAGCAACATTCCCTGTAGAAGGCTGCGCAGGCTTCTGTTTCTGTGAGTCTGACGTCCTGCACGTACGTGCAGGACGTCAGACTCACAGAAGCAGAAGCCTGCGCGGCCACATTGGTGTGACACTGGGCACGTCACTTAACCCTCCATTGCCCCAGGTACAAATAAGTACCTGTATATGTAAGCCGCATTGAGCCTGCCATGAGTGGGAAAGCGCGGGGTACAAATATAACTAAAATTTAAAAAAAAAATGTATTCAAGCAAGCCTATCCTAATGACCCAGACTAATCTTATGAACCCACTGAACTAGACTGTATCTCCTACCTTACTCCCTTCTCCGTTGCCTATCTCTACCTACTCATCTCTTCTGTCATTCTGGTATATTTAACCTTTACTTTCTCCAACAATATTCTGTATTCCCTATTACTATGTGAGCCGCATTGAACCTGCTTTGAGTGGGAAAGCGCGGGATACAAATGTAATAAATAAATATTCAGGATTTCCACAATGAATATGCATTGGAGAGATTTGCATATACTGACTCTCCAGTGCATGCAAATTAATCTCATGCACAATCATTGTGGATATCCTGAATACCCAGCTGGTGTGGGGGTCTCCAGAATGGATTCGATGCAAGAGCTGCAAAACTGTTAACAATTTCTAGGTCCAGGAAGGAGATTTGAGGCCAGCCCTGGACTTCTGACAATCTGCCATTTGAAATCAACTGGAACTGAGTAATCTGGCATGTGTCTCGGGCATAAAGCAGCTATATACTACTACTACTACTACTTAACATTTCTAGAGCGCTACAGGGGTTACGCAGCGCTGTACAAATTAATGAATAAGGACGGTCCCTGCTCAGAAGAGCTTACAATCTAAAAGACGAAATGTCAAGTTGGGGTAGATGAGATTTCCTGAGAAGAGATGAAGTGATTAGGTGCCGAAGGCGACATTGAAGAGGTGGGCTTTGAGCAATGATTTGAAGATGGGTAGGGAGGGGGCCCGGCGTATATAGTAATTGTTGTTACTTCAATAGTGCTACCAGATGTAGGCAGGCACTTTACAAACTCATAAAGAGTCTCTACGAGATCAGAGCCTGGATTTCTGCCGTAAATAATAGCAGACAACTTCAGGGCTGGCTTTCTTGATATCACCATCTCATAATAACAAGTTTTCTTTCCTCCTACACATATCAGTTTTATCTCCCGCTTATTGTGTAATTGCCCCATTCTCTTGCCCTTATTTCGAGGCTCCCCTGTAAGGTCAGAGCAGCCTTTGGGGACGGTATTCATTTCCAATGTGCTCCAGCTGTTGGCAGGGTCTTGGAGAAATTGAAAGCACTGCAAATGTTTCCTGCATCTAAATGGTGGTGACACAGCAGGGCATAAACTCCACATATAATGCAGGTTATGAATTGTAAAACAGATCAGATGTAAGGGAACTGCAAAATTCAATAAAGCTCGACACAGGCAGTGCAGAGAGGCGGCAGGCAAAATGGGTTTTTATTGCAGAAGAGCTGCATTTAAAGGTCCCTGTGCAAACCTGGTTGTGGGTTAACCCTCTAATACCTGTTAGAAAATGAAAAGGGAGGAAGGACAGAGGGCAATGTCATGGGCGGCCCTCTAGTGGTGAGAGAGAACAAGTGCAGCTGCTGAAAAAAGGCAGCTTCTATGGTTTGGCTGTCATAAGAACATAAGAGTAGCCATACTGGGTCAGACCAATAGTCCATCTAGCCCAGTATCCTGTTTTCCAAACAATGGACAAGCCAGGTCACAAGTACCTGGCAGAAACCCAAATCGTGGCAACACTCCATACTACAAATCCCAGGGCAAGCAGTTGCCTCCCAATTTCCCATGTATCTCTCAATAGCAGACTATGGACTTTTCCTCCAGGAATTTGTCCAAACCTTTTTTAAACCCAGATACGCTAACTGCTGTTACTACATCCTCCGGCAAAGAGTTCCAGAGCTTAACTATTCGTTGAGTGAAAAAATATTTCCTCCTATTTGTTTTAAAAGTATTTCCATGTAACTTCCTCGAGTGTCCCCTAGTCTTTGTACTTTTGGAACGAGTAAAAAAATGGATTTACTTTTGCTCATTCTACATCACTCAGGATTTTGTAGACCTCAACCATATCTCCCCTCATCTGTCTCTTTTCCAAGCTGAAGAGCCCTAACTTCTTTTGCCTTTCCTCATACGAGAGGAGTTCCATTTATTTATATTATATTCCCACTCATGGCAGGCTCAATGCCGCTTACATATTGTATACAGGTACTTATTTGTACCTGGGGCAATGGAGGGTTAAGTGACTTGCCCAGAGTCGCAAGGAGCTGCCTGTGCCTGAAGTGGGAATCCAACTCAGTTCCTCAGTTCCCCAGGACCAAAGTCCACCACCCTAACCACTAGGCCACTCCTCCACTGTTGCTACTATTTGAGATTCTACATGGAATGTTGCTATTCCACTAGCAACATTCCATGTAGAAGTCGGCCCTTGCAGATCACCAATGTGGCCGCGCAGGCTTCTGCTTCTGTGAGTCTGACGTCCACGTCACCTTGCATTTGTCCACTTTAAATTTCATCTGTCATTTGGACGGCCAGTCTTGGGCAACTGAGACTGATGTCACAAGTCACCATTTGTGGACTGACATACATTCCATCCCAGTAGCCCCTGCAGTGTACAGGGACCCTCTTCTATCTGCTACCCTGTCTTTTGCCTTAGATCCCCCTGCTCTGAGGATCCTCGCTTTAATTTCTGCCGCTGCTTGTGACCCTTTACTTTAGAGGTATGATTGGCACAATTTTTCATTTATTTACTTTTTTTTCTTCTTTTTTGGTTTCTTTTCTATGTTTTCGCATGCAGTGCAGCCAGTTCCTATGCAATTAAAACACAGAAATAAAATAAATATGAAATCTTATTGAATTTATCTTCTTATGTACTGTTCCAGGTGGGGAAGAAAACAATACATATTATGATTTCCTAGACGTTTTCCAGGAATTCAGGGAAAGGATTTTTTAAAATGTTTTATTTGTTATTTATAAAAAGACTTTCTAATACATTCAAGCATTAAACATATTGAGGTCATTCAAATGACCAGATCAAAAGGAAACTAATGCTCAAAAGAAAAAATATTAACGTTGATATCTGTAAGTCCGCAGTATAGGTGGAGGAACCTTCCAGAATAAGAGGCAAAATGGAAATCTTTGTACAAGCCTAAGGAATACAAATTCCAATTAATCAGCAACAATGACGCCGTAATCCATTGCAAGATCTTCTAATCCTGAGATTAACTAGCAATAGTTATAACCAGCTCCTAGAATTTAGGAAACTTTGCAATTGTGTAGGTTTAAAAAAATACATAACAATTATTTAACTCTATGTAATATACACTTGCAAAGTTACCAACAACATATTCCCCTGCTTCTCTTCTGCCTGGGAATCCTAAAAATTTGAGTTCAATTCACACTACCCTCCAATATTTCAGATTGATCAGGATTTCTCATGAACACAGAAGATTTCTTTTTAACCGGCAAGTAATAAATCCTGGAATTGGGAGGGATCATATTTTCCCGAACCAGCAAGATGTCCTCTAAATATTTTTGTAAATGCAGCCACTGGAGAATGTAATGGTGAAACAAGAACATTAATACATTTTAAATTCAATGTTTTAAAATAGTTCTTGAAGCACAGTATTATCACAAACTAGAGACTGAGATAAAACCTTCAACACCTAAGGGACTTTTTACTAAACCGTGATAAAATTTGCAGTTACCATAGTAACATAGTAACGAAGTAAATGATGGCAGATAAAGACCTCACGGTCCATCCATTCTGCCCAACAAGATAAACTCATTTTACATGGTATGCAATACTTTATATGTATACCCGAGTTTGATTTGTCCTTGCCATTCTCAGGGCACAAACTGTAGAAGTCTCCCCAGCACTCTTTTTGTACTAAATGTTCTGAAGATTTTGGAATCCTAAAGAGTTACAAGATTCCGGAATCCCAATTATTAGCAACATTCCACGTAGAACCCCAAAAAGTAACATTGTAAATGATGGCAGATAAGACCTTACGGTCCATCCAGTCTGCCCAAAAGATAAACTCATTTTATATGCTATGTGATAACTTTATATGTATACCCGAGTTTGATTTGTTCTTGCCTTTCTCAGGGCACAGACTGTAGAAGTCTGTCCAGCACTGTTCTTGTACTAAAAGTTCTGAAGCTAACATCGAAGCCCCTTAAAATTTACACTTCAGCCCTTCCATATATATTCAGTCACGATCAGGGCATAGGCCGTAGAAGTCTGCCCAGCACCAGTTTCGCTTCCCAATTACCGGTGTCGCCACCCAATCTCCGCTAAGATTTTGTGGATCCATTCCTTCTAAACGGGATTCCTTTGTGTTTATCCCACGCATGTTTGAATTCCGTTACTGTTTTCATCTTCACCGCCTCTCGCGGGAGGGCATTCCAAGTATCAACCACTCTCTCCGTGAAAAAATACTTCCCGACATTACTGCTGAGTCTGCCCCCCTTCAACCTCAATCCATGTCCTCTAGTTCTACCACCGTCCCGTCTCCGAAAAAGGTTCGTTGCTTAATCTGGGATTTTACTGTGCAGTAGCTACAGATTTAATGCAGAGCCTTATGGGGGCATTCCCACCAATTTCTATTTATGTATTTATAAATACATAGTTCCCAGTTCCCAGCGCATGACAATATCACATCCATAATCAAAATCTCTGACACGAACAATAAAAACATTTATGTTAAGACAATAACACATGAGAGCTCATAGTTTTTCATACCTCTTAATACAAATATTGCAGATGTCAAACTGGCTTACCCAAATGGCTCTTGAAATAAAAAAGCCTTAAGATGTTTTCTAAAAGTTAGATAAGACTCCAAAGGGTAGGTTTACTAAGCAGCACCATGGGCGTGTTAGCGTTTTTAACGTGCGTAAATGGTGTATGCACATTAAACGCTAACATACATAGTAACATGGAGGGGCATAATCAAAATGGGCGGCCATCTTTAAGGGTGCTCATCTTTACGGGCGCCCCGGCGAAGGGGCGGGGCATCCCGTATTATCAAAACAAGATGGGCATCCATCTTTCGTTTCGATAATACATGGTAACATAGTAGATGACGGCAGAAAAAGACCTTCACGGTCCATCCAGTCTGCCCAACGATAAACTCATATGTGCTACTTTTTGTGTATACCTTACCTTGATTTGTACCTGTCCTTTTCAGGGCACAGACCGTATAAGTCTGCCCAGCACTATCTCTGCCTCCCAACCACCAGCCCCACCTCCCCCCACCGGCTCTGCCACCTAATCTCGACTAAGCTTCTGAGGATCCATTCCCTAGGAACAGGATTCCTTTATGGTGGTAAATGGGAGCCCTCCAAAACCCACCCGAAACCCACTGTACCCACATGTAGGTGCCCCCCGGCCAAATCTCAACATTTAGGTCAACCGAAATGTTGAGATCGCCGACCTTAGAGATGGCTGACCTCAGTTTTCGTCTATAATGGAAACCGAGGATGGCCATCTCAAAAACGACCAAATCCAAGCCATTTGGTCATGGGAGGAGCCAGCATTTCTAGTACACTGGCCCCCTCTCACATGCCAGGACACCAACCGGGCACCCTAGGGGGCACTGCAGTGGACTTCACAAATTGCTCCCAAGTGCATAGCTCCCTTACCTTGGATGCTGAGCCCCCCAAAACCCACTACCCACAACTGTACACCACTACCATAGCTTGGGTGCTGAGCCCCCCAAAACCCACTACCCACAACTGTAGAACACTACCATAACCCTTAAAGGGTAATGGGGGGCACCTAGATGTGGGTACAGTGGGTTTCGGGTGGGTTTTGGAGGGCTCCCATTTACCACCACAAGTGTAACAGGTAGGGGGGGATGGGCTTGGGTCCGCCTGCTTGAAATGCACTGCAGTACCCACTAAAAACTGCTCCAGGGACCTGCATAGTGCTGTGATGGAGCTGGGTATGACATTTGAGGCTGGCATAGAGGCTGGAAAAAAATGTTTTTTAATTTGTCTTTTTGGGTGGGAGGGGGTTGGTGACCTCTGGGGGAGTAAGGGGAGGCCATCCCTGATTCTCTCTGGTGGTCATCTGGTCAGTTCGGGCATCTTTTCGAGGCTTGGTCGTGAGCAAAAAGGGACCAAGTAAAGTCGGCTAAATGCTCGTCAGGGACGTCCTTCTTTTCTCCATTACCGTCCGAGGACGGCCATCTGTTAAGCACGCCCCCGTCCCGCCTTCGCTACACTGTCGACATGCCCCCTTGAACTTTGGCCGTCCCTGCGACAGAAAGCAGTTGAGGACGGCCAAAATCAGCTTTCGATTATGCCGATTTGGCCGCCTCTGAGAGAAGGACGCCCAATTTGTGTCAGAAGATGGGCGCCCTTCTGTTTCGAAAATGAGCTGGATAGTAACATAGTAGATGACGGCAGAGAAAGACCTGTACGGTCCATCCAGTCTGCCAAACAAGATTTATTTATTTATTTATTTGTTGCATTTGTATCCCACATTTTCCCATTATTTGCAGGCTCAATGTGGCTTACATAGTACCGTTAAGGCGTTTGCCCAGTCGGTTGATAGCAAATACAAGGCTGTATAGTGATCGAATGAGGTATATGTGGAGGGTCGGAAGGGATGAAGATTGTGTGTTGTCCAGTACGATCATTAGGCATGCTGTGTTTTGGGTGCAGAGGTTTACGTAGGATCGTTGGGGTAGGCCTTTTTGAAGAGGTTGGTTTTTAGCGATTTCCTGAAGTTCAGGTGGTCATGGATTGTTTTCAAAGCTTTTGGGAGGCCATTCCATATTTTTGTAGTGTCGGAGTGCACCTAGCAGTAATCGGGCAGTGCCATGCACTGCCCGGTTACCGCCAGGTTAACGCGGGAGCCCTTACCGCCACCGTAAGGGCTCCTCTCCCTGAAATGGTCGCGTGGCAAGTGCTTTACTTGCCGCATGGCCATTTGCTGCAGGAAGGCGAGACTTCCCTTTTATCAACTGCAGTAAAAGTGGCCTCGGTGCCAGTGGTGTAGCTACGTGGGGCCACGGGGGCCTGGGCCCCTGTAGATTTGGCCCTGGACCCCCTGCCGACGACCCTCTCGACCCCCCCCCTCCCGCCACCAACCCGCCATCGTCTACCTTTGCTGGCGGAGGACCTCAATCCCCACCAGCTGAGGTCCTCTTCTTCCGGCGCAAGGCTTCATTCTGTTTCTGAGTCTGACGTCCTGCACATCCTGCCACGTGCAGGATGTCAGAAACAGAATGAAGGCTTGCGCCGGAAGAAGAGGACCTCGGTTGGCGGGGGTTGGGGCCCCCGCCAGCAAAGGTAGGCGACGGCAGTGGCGGGGGAGGGTTGGCGGCGGGAGGGGGTCGAGAGGGTCATTGGCAGGGGGGTCAAAGTTGTTGGTGGTGGTGGTGGCGGCGGCAGGGAGGTCATCAATGGCGGGGGAGGGGGTCAGCGGCACCGGGGGGGCTAAAATGTGCCCCCTCACCTCGGGCTCTGGACCCCCCTCCGGCCAAAATCTGGCTACGCCCCTGTTTGGCACATATGTAAAACAGGCGCTGACACCAGCGCCATCCCTCTTTTGCCGCAGCTTGGTAAAAGGGGCCCTCTATGCCTTATAAAATAGCGCACAGCCAGATTTGAGCACAAATTTTAACGAGCGCCAATTAACTTCAATAATTAGCTGTTAACACCCAATTATTGATGTTAATCAGCTTGTCAGCCAATTAATTTGCATGCACATCTCAGGTGCGCTCCCAAATTTTTACGCGCAAATCCGGGGGTAAGTGCCTAACATGGTTTACTAAAAAAAAGCCCCTTAGTCTCTTCCACTCAGGGAGTAATAATATCCTTCTCCGTAGCAGGGAAAGGATGTTAACCAGGCACTGAAGCGTCTCTACTACTACTATTTAACATTTCTATAGCGCTACAAGGCATACACAGCACTGTCTCCTTGCTAGAGACCTGGTGAGGTGCTGTGGTTGCATCTCAGGTACCTGCACATAACATGGAGGATTTGCACTTTCCTGTAACTTACCTACTTGTACAAGAGGGAGGCAGTGTAGGGCGAGACTGCCTGTTGGTCCCTGTTGCCGCCTCACGTCTTCCGGCTGCATCAGCTCCATTCCAAAGCGAACTCCTTTCCAAGAAAAACCTGGTAGGATTTACTGGGCAGTTTCAAATAGCTGATAGTTGCTTCTCTAAACATTAATTAATTTGTTAGCGATCATGGCCAGCAGGGAGATAGGGAAGGAAATGAAGCTCTTTCATATGGAAACAGTCAGGTCTCAGTCTAATTCTTCTTTAATTAGTTCCATTTCATTACTGGTAACATTTGACATTTCTGGAATTAATTAGGCTGTACCCATGTGACTGGACTCTGACAGTGTTATCTTCTCTCTGACCTTCTGTCCTATAGGCGGATTCCTGTACAGATGCAGCCAATGCCCCTCCTTTCACAGTCCAAATGAGATGTCTTTTCCCTAACCAGGATTCACTTCTGGGCACCACAGGGCCAATGCAGAAAGATAGTGCAAGCAGAGGCATGTGGTTACTGCAAAGTACAAACGCAGGTTAATGGGTTTCTGCGCAGGAATGAACCTTCGTGGTGCACATGAGCGCGCACTTATTAAAATGCATGCTAATGATTCCATTAGGTATTCCTCTGCTGTCCAGAAAGGATTTTTAGTTCGCACACAGGGGGTCTTTAACTAAGCGGCGTTAAGCTCAACGTGCGGTCACCTCTACGGTACTGTGTAAGCCACATTGAGCCTGCAAATAGGTGGGAAAATGTGGGATACAAATGTAACAAATAAATACATGGACTTGGGGAAAATCCACTATTTCTGGAATAAGCAGTATAAAATGTTTTGTACAATTTTGGGATCTTGCCGGGTATCTGTGACCTGGATTGGCCACTGTTGGAAACAGGATGCTGGGCTTGATGGACCTTTGGTCTGTCCCAGTGTGGCATTACTTATGTACTTGGGATTCTGAATGGAATCTTGATACTCTTTGGGTTCTACATGGAATGTTGTTACACTTTGAAATTCTGCATGGAATCTTATTATTGTTTAGAATTCTAGAATCTTGCTACTCTTTGGGGTTCTACAGGAATGTTGCTACTATTTGGGTTTCTGCCAGGCACTTGTGACCTGGATTGGCCACTGTTGGAAACAGGATGCTGGGCTTGATGGACCTTTGGTCTTTCCCAGTATGGCAATACTTATGTACTTAAGTGGCATTAAGCCCAACATGGGGTTATCACTCGCTAATCTGGAACTAGCGCCAGGCTACCGCAACAGCTTGGTGGTAGCTCCCACCCCCAGAGCGTGCCATTTTTGGCGCTATAAAAATATTTTAATTTTTGTAGCGCCGGTGTTTACCTGGCGGTAACCGGATGGTGCTGTGCACTGCCCAGTTACCGCCAGGTTAGTGCGGGAGACCTTTCCGCCACCTCAATTGATGGTGATAAGTTTCCCCCACCCCCACCCCAAAATAGGTGCATGGCAAGTGGCTCACTTACCTCATGGCCATTTCTTCTAAAAATAAAAAGACAGCCTTTTACCCACTGCGGTGAAAGGGGGCCTCAGTGCACATCAAAAAACACGTGCTGATGCCATCGCAGGCCCCCCTTTACCGCAGCTTAATAATAGGGGCCTCCAGTACGAGGACATTTTTACCAGGTCCGAGGGATGGTTGACAGAATTTAATTAAATGTACTCAGTGGGGAGTGGGAGAACAATATCGCCAGATAACACAAATCAAACTCAAACCCACTATCGATTTTAGACCCACTAAGGCTTTTCAGAAACTTTTCAGTTCTGGAAGGAAAAAGGCCTCAAACAGCTCTCTAATATGCCATCTTTAGAAGAGCTTACCGGATCCAATTAATCCTGTCTTTCATCATCAGCCTGAAAAAACCTTCCAAGTGTTCTAGTGTCCAAAAGTTAGATCATTATATTATTCTTCTAATATTCTTTTGTGCTTACTATTTCCTGCCAAAGATTGGTTTGTACAGGACTCACTTTAATTCTTAGCAGGTACAATCTATCAGCTTTTTAAGAGTACTGGTAGTGTGCTTAAAGCACTTATGTTTTCTGTGTGAAAATCACAGGTCGACTGCAAGTGGAGGAGTGGCCTAGTGGTTAGGGTGGTGGACTTTGGTCCTGGGGAACTGAGTTTGATTCCCACTTCAGGCACAGGCAGCTCCTTGTGACTCTGGGCAAGTCACTTAACCCTCCATTGCCCCATGTAAGCCGCATTGAGCCTGCCATGAGTGGGAAAGCGCAGGGTACAAATGTAACAAAAATAAAATAGATACTATTGGAGATTCTACATGGAATGTTGCTACTCTTTGAGATTCTACATGGAATGTTGCTACTATTGGAGATTCTACATGGAATGTTGCTATTCCACTAGCAACATTCCATGTAGAAGGCTGTGCAGGCTTCTGTTTCTGTGAGTCTGACGTCCTGCGCGGCACATTGGTGATCTGCAAGGGCCGACTTCTACATGGAATGTTGCTTAGTGGAATAGCAACATTCCATGTAGAATCTCAAATAGTAGCAACAGTGGAGGAGGTGCCTAGTGGTTAGGGTGGTGGACTATGGTCCTGAGGAACTCCCAATTCAGGCACAGGCAGCTCCTTGTGACTCTGGGCAAGTCACTTAACCCTCCATTGCCCCATGTAAGCCGCATTGAGCCTGCCATGAGTGGGAAAGCGCGGGGTACAAATGTAACAAAAATAAAAATAAAATTTGCAATGTCGCTGTTTCTGTCTTAACAGCACTCAATATTCCCTGTGAGGTGCCCTCTTCTCCTTTCTGCCTCCAAGCTGACGGTGGCCAACGTTTCGGGCTACTGCTTCAGGGTTCTTGGCGGCGGGGTTAGTCCTACGAGCACAATGGAGAGACAGAGAAGTCAACCACATTTAAAATAACACTGCCAGTCTTTACTTTGAGACTCGTGGAACTTCACAACCATTATCACGGTACTTAGGGTAGCCACAGGGTTACAATGCAAAACGCTTCCATCGGCCATCGATGAATGAATTTGCATACTATAGAGGGTGTTTAAAAAATGAATCTGGTAAGTTAAGCAGGTTTCAAATAAAAGATTCATTCTCTGAAGATGGAAAGTTGCTCTCCCTCTGGTTATTTACCACCGGCCCATGTTAATTTAGCTGTGCTCTGGCTGGAATTAGCGGACTGCAGTCCCAGTCTTCCATGCCATCAGGACTGCTGGCGAGCACACACAGGAAGAAATGAGTGTATTTCTTATTCCGGACCCTGGGCCAGACTCTGCAGACTGCCGACCAAATGTCCATCTCATTAGATTTTACCTTCTGGCAGCAGCAGCTCCCATTAAAGGGCAGGGTCGGTCAACTTTACTGACAGCATCTAGAGCTGACCCTCACTACGTGCTGATGGATCCTGGACACTACTCGCCGGAGCATCTGGCCAGAGGAAAGCAGGAGAGAGAAACAGATTGTGAAAAAGAAGCATTTCTGGGCCGTCTCTGAAATGCCTGCTTTTCCTTGCTTTAGATAAGGAAGTGGTTGAGTCTCTGTATAGCACAAAGCACAGGTTAATTCTTACAGTTCCACCTGCTCCCCTCGTAATGGAATAATCTACTCCGGGGTCCTCAAGGGCCACCACCCAGTCGGGTTTTCAAGATTTCCACAATGAGGGGCCCTTTTACTCAGCCGCGTAAGCATCTGTTCACGCTCAAAGCTACTGCGTGGCTCTTGCGGTAATTTCATTTTTGGCGCGCGTCCGATACGTGCGTCTGAAAAGTAATTTTTATTTTCTGGCACTCGTCCGCTATGCGCGCAGGTCATTACTGCCCAGTTAACGTGTGAGACCTTACCACTAGATCCAGTGGCGTTCCTAGGGGGGCTGACACCCGGGGCGGATCGCTGATGCGCCCCGCCCCCCGGGTGCAGAACCCCCCTGTGTGCATGCCGCTGGGGGGCGGTGTGTGCCGCCCGCCTGTCCTTCGTTCGTTCCATGCTCCCTCTGCCCCGCAACAGGTTACTTCCTGTTCCGGGGCAGCTGCATGCACCCGGGGCGGACCACACCCACCGCCCCCCCCTAGGAATGCCACTGACTAGATCAATGGCTGGCAGTAAGGTCTCGGACCCAAAATGGACACATGCCAATTTTGATTTTGCCACACATCCGTTTTCGGCAAAAATTTTAAAAAGGCTTTTTTTTGCAGGCGCGCTGAAAAATGGATCTGTGTGCGCCCAAAACACATGCCTACACTACCACAGGCCATTTTTCAGCGCACCTTAGTAAAAGGTCCCCTAAATATGCTATTTATTTATTTATTTATTTGTTACATTTGTATCCCACATTTTCCCACCTATTTGCAGGCTCAATGTGGCTTACATAGTACCGTAAAGGCGTTCGCCAATTCCGGTATGAGCAAATACAGTATTGTTGTGATAGAATAAGGTTTGTGTGTAACAGACACATTAGGGAATCGTAGAGAGGAAGAGTTATTATATGTCCATTACGAGCTTTGGTTTCATTGTGTTGCAGGGTACAGGCATTTAAGTTGGGTCGGTAGGGTATGCCTTTTTGAACAGGTTAGTTTTTAATGATTTCTGGAAGTTTAGGTGATCATAAGTTGTTTTCACAGCTTTTGGTAGTGCATTCCACAGCTGTGTGCTTATGTAGGAAAAGCTGGATGCATAGGTTGATTTGTATTTGAGTCCTTTGCAGCTTGGGTAGTGGAGATTTAGGTGTGTTTGTGTTGATCCTGTTGTGTTTCTGGTTGGTAGGTCTATGAGGTCTGTCATGTATCCTGGGGCTTCGCCGTAGATAATTTTATGAACCAGGATGCAGATTATGAAAGCAATACGTTCTTTGATTGGGAGCCAGTGCACTTTTTCTCGGAGGGGTTTGGCGCTTTCGAATCGTGTTTTTCCAAATATGAGCCTGGGTGCCGTGTTTTGAGCGGTCTGAAGTTTCTTGTGCTGTGCTATGAGTGGCTTTTATTCCTCAATATCTCCAATTGGATTCATCGCAGATTACAGTCAAAGAAAAGATGTACCTCAGTCAGGTGGAATTACATTATATGTCAAAAAAACCCCACACAAAACATAGCGGATAAAAATCAAACCTAAATTAATCTGTGCCTATTTCAGAAAGCCTATGAGTTTTGCATGTACTGGTTCCAATGTATGCAAATACTTCTCATACATATTAATTCTGGAAATCTTGAAAGCCTGACTGAGTTGGAGCTTTCAAGGACTGTGTTTGCCCACCCCTAATCTACCCTATTGATTCTTAACCCAGTCCAGATATCTACCATAAATATGCATGAGATAGATTTTATATCACCATAGTCTCTGCGTCCTGAAGTCATTGCTCCACTTCCCACTTCGTCTTTCTGTAGCAGTGTTGTCACTACCAGAGCAGCAGCACAGACTGGGTTTTGCAGAATCAGCACCTCATGTTCTGGACAGGTCCTAAGGCATGTGTTAGAGGAGGAAGCATGGCTCTGTCTGCAGGGTTGGCAGATGCTGCCCTGAATGTCTGAGCTGAATTCACTGCTGCTGCTATTCCTCTGGGACTGGAGAGAATGCTGGGTTAGAGGGTGGGGAGCACTTCTTCCCCTCCATCCTGCCAATGCCAGAAGGAAGGATTGATGGGAGAGGTTAAGCACAGCACCCTTCCCCCCTTCTCTCCCCTATTTTGTAAACATGGCGCCACTCCGGGCAGAATAGGGGCAGCAGGTGGACAGGAAAGAGAGGATTCATTTCCTTCCCCCGAAGAGGCCACAGCCACTAGACCACCAGGGCCCTTCAAGGCAGGGGGGAGGGTCAGCAGCAACATGGTGGGAGGGAGGCAGCACGGCAGGGGTGGGGGCACTGGTGGCAGTGGCAGCAGCAGCATGGCGGGGAGGCCCAGTGCCCAGGGGCCCAGAGTACGCTCAGTCCGCCCCCATATATTGTCAGGAGTTTAATCCAGGGTCACAGTGAATAGTCCAGCCTTACAGGGAGCCTGTTTGAGCCTTCTCGTCAGAACTCCTCCATCTCACTTCTAGAAGGGTCGACTCAAGTAGTAAACCCCTCTACGTTATTATTATTTCTTCCTAAAGAGGTGATTATTCCGGTTGAATTGGTGACCATCACTTCAGACAAAGAGATTACCTTAAAAAACGTTTGGATGGTAGTATCACATAGAGTCACTGCTGAAAAATGTAGTGCGTCAGTTATGCGTGTTTACCTCAGATTCTATTTCCAAGTTTAAGGAATTAGGTGTTCTTTTTTTACTAAGTCACGTGTCTACGTGCACCGAACGCGCGCCAAAATGGAGTTACCACCCGACTACCGCGTGGCTCTTGCGGTAATTTCATTTATGGCGCGTCCAATATGCGTGTCTGAAAAATATTTTTTATTTTTGGACGCACGTAATGGACGTGCGCCAAGTGGCATTTGGCGTGCATAAGTCATTACTGTCCAGTTACCGCATGAGTCTTTACCATGAGGTCAATGGCTGGCAGTAAGGTCTCAGACCCAAAATGGACGCCCGGCAATTTTCGTTTTGCTGCACGACCATCTTCAGCAAAAATTTTAAACAGTCCTTTTTTACAGGCGCACTAAAAATGGATCAGCGTGCGCCCAAAACCCACACCTACATTACCACAGGCCATTTTTCGGTGCGCCTTAGTAAGAGGGCCCCTTAGGAACTTAAACCAGATAAATTATCCTCTCTGAAAAATAGTGAAAAACGTTAGTGCAACTGTGATTAAAGATAGCGGTTTTTTGCACCGCAAAACAGAGACTTCGGAGAATTTGTCTAGAAATAGTTTGTTAAATTTCCATTTACACGTTTCCTTTCAGCAGACATACGAGTAAGGAACTCTTTTGAGGAAATACTTGGTCTACCTAATTCTGAACAAATTATTTTGACGAAATGTTCTTAAATATTCTGCCATAATTTTTCTTTATTTCTCAAAATTTTGTCACCCTAGTGTGTATTTGTATAAATCCAGGCTTGCAAAAACACATTTAGGGCTCTGTTTACTAACCTGCTTATTTTCAAAGGAGAAGGGCGGCCATCTTCCGACACAAATCGGGAGGTGGGCGCCCTATTCCTAAGGGTGGACAAATTGGCATAATCAAAAGTCGATTTTGGCCAGCTTCAACTGCTTTCCGTTGCAGGGCCGGCCAAAGGTCCCGGGGGCGTGTCGGCAGGGTACGGAAGGCGGGGCGGGGGCGTGGTTACGAGATGGCCGGCTTCGGCCAATAATGGAAAAAGAAGGCCGGCTCTGACAAGCACTTGGCCGGCTTTACTTGGTCCATTTATTTTTATGACCAAGCCTCAAAAAAGTGCCTCAACTGACCAGATGACCACCGGAGGGAATCGGGGATCACCTCCCCTTACTCCCCCAGTGGTCACCAACCCCCTCCCACCCAAAAAAAAAAATATAAACATTTTTGTGCCAGCCTCAAATGTCATACCCAGCTCCATCTCTAAGGTTGACCTAAATGTTGAGATTTGGCTGGCCCCGACCGTATTATTGAAACAAAAGATGGATGCCCATCTTTTTCGATAATACAGTTGGCTCCGCCCCTTTTCGGGGCTGTCTCCGGAGATGGGCGCCCTTATAGATGGGTGCCCCCGTTCGGTTATGCTCCTTTAAGCCGCGTTATAGGTATGCTAGAATTTTTAGCACGTTCTAACCGTGTAGATGCCCATAATATTCCTGTGGACATCTACAAGGTTAGCACACACTAAAAATGCTAGGTCACCTCAGTAAACAGGGCCCTAAGTTTGCCCCCCCCCCCCCCTACAACCTTTCAGAATTACAATTAGAAAGCAGTGGTCCGGATAGTCTGAAAACCAGAGCCGGGGAGAGAACCAACAACCCAGCACTTCCTTCTCTGCATTCCCAAATATCCTGCAATTGCGAAAAGCGCTTAGGGGTATTTGAAATATATTGCAGTTGCCTGAGAAAGTTGGTCACTTACTGTGTTTGTCTGAGGCTTTGGTAGATTCATTTTATCATTTCTAAATGTTCTCTTTCGCTATATTGCTCTACACCTGCCGCACAACATTTTAATATAAGTGAAAAAGGCATATTGCTCTCTGAAGAGCGACATAACTCAATTTCTTTAAGTGTTCTCAGCTATGGATGCAAATGGTTTTTTTCAAGACAATCAAAACACTTTGTTGTTCTCTAACTGCTTCCATTTACTTCCAATTTGGGTTAAATCACCAAACGTAATTATGAGGCAAAGTAAGTGTCACTTATCAATCCATCCGCAGAGCCCGTCGTCTGTCCCTTAAGCTTCTCTCTATCTACTGATCCTCTTCAACAGGTTCCCCCACAGCACAGCAATCTGCCCCCCCCCCACCCCCCAAGTTGGTGACAGTTGTCAGCAGGTCCTTCATTGCCCTCAGCTACTATTGGAAAGGAGAATAATAAATTCAGGTTAAATAAATAAGATACAGAGGTCAAGGTGCTCATAGAACATGCAGTGGAGATGAGCTGATTTCTTTTGCACACTGATGTAACATGGGTGCAGTATGTACACAGAGCTGGAAGGTACTGGGTTGGATACTTGTACACAGAGCTGGAAGGTACTGGGGTGGACAGTTGTACACTGGACTGGAAGATACTGGGCTGGGCAGTTGTACACCGGACTGGGAGACGCTGGGTTGGATACTTGTACACAGAGCTGGAAGGTACTGGGTTGGATAGTTGTTCACCGGACTGGGGTGGACAGTTGTACACTGGATTGGAAGATACTGGGTCGGACAGTTGTACACTGGACTGGAAGATACTGGGTTGGATAGTTGTACACTGGACTGGGAGACACTGGGTTGCATACTTGTACACAGAGCTGGAAGGTACTGGGTTGGACAGTTGTTCACCAGACTGGGAGACACTGGGGTGGACAGTTGTACACTGGACTGGAAGATACTGGGTTGGACAGTTGGACACCGGACTGGGAGACACTGGGTTGGATAGTTGTACACTGGACTGGAAGATACTGGGCTGGGCAGTTGTACACCGGACTGGGAGACGCTGGGTTGGATACTTGTACACAGAGCTGGAAGGTACTGGGTTGGATAGTTGTTCACCGGACTGGGGTGGACAGTTGTACACTGGATTGGAAGATACTGGGTCGGACAGTTGTACACTGGACTGGAAGATACTGGGTTGGATAGTTGTACACTGGACTGGGAGACACTGGGTTGCATACTTGTACACAGAGCTGGAAGGTACTGGGTTGGACAGTTGTTCACCAGACTGGGAGACACTGGGGTGGACAGTTGTACACTGGACTGGAAGATACTGGGTTGGACAGTTGGACACCGGACTGGGAGACACTGGGTTGGATAGTTGTACACTGGACTGGAAGATACTGGGCTGGGCAGTTGTACACCGGACTGGGAGATACTGGGTTGGATAGTTGTACACCGGACTGGGAGACACTGGGTTGCATACTTGTACACAGAGCTGGAAGGTACTGGGTTGGACAGTTGTACACTGGACTGGAAGATACTGGGTTGGACAGTTGTACACCGGACTGGGAGACGCTGGGTTGGATACTTGTACACAGAGCTGGAAGGTACTGGGTTGGATAGTTGTTCACCGGACTGGGGTGGACAGTTGTACACTGGATTGGAAGATACTGGGTCGGACAGTTGTACACTGGACTGGAAGATACTGGGTTGGATAGTTGTACACTGGACTGGGAGACACTGGGTTGCATACTTGTACACAGAGCTGGAAGGTACTGGGTTGGACAGTTGTTCACCAGACTGGGAGACACTGGGGTGGACAGTTGTACACTGGACTGGAAGATACTGGGTTGGACAGTTGGACACCGGACTGGGAGACACTGGGTTGGATAGTTGTACACTGGACTGGAAGATACTGGGCTGGGCAGTTGTACACCGGACTGGGAGATACTGGGTTGGATAGTTGTACACCGGACTGGGAGACACTGGGTTGCATACTTGTACACAGAGCTGGAAGGTACTGGGTTGGACAGTTGTACACTGGACTGGAAGATACTGGGTTGGACAGTTGTACACCGGACTGGGAGACGCTGGGTTGGATACTTGTACACAGAGCTGGAAGGTACTGGGTTGGATAGTTGTTCACCGGACTGGGAGACACTGGGGTGGACAGTTGTACACTGGACTGGAAAATACTGGGTTGGATAGCTGTACACTGGATTGGAAGATACTGGGCTGGACAGTTGTACACTGGACTGGGAGACACTGGGGTGGACAGTTGTACACTGGACTGGAAGATACTGGGTTGGATACTTGTACACCGGACTGGAAGACACTGGGTTGGACAGCTGTACACTGGACTGGGAGACACTGGGGTGGACAGTTGTACACTGGACTGGAAGATACTGGGCTGGGCAGTTGTACACTGGACTGGAAAATATTGGGTTGGATAGTTGTATACCGGACTGGAAGATACTGGGTTGAATATTTGTACACTGGACTGGGAGACACTGGGGTGGACAGTTGTACACTGGACTGGAAGATACTGGGTTGGACAGTTGTACACAGAGCTGGAAGATACTGGGTTGGATAGTTCACAGGACTGGAAGACACTAGATTGGACAGTTGTACACCGGACTGGGAGACACTGGGTTGGATAGTTGTTCACTGGACTGGGAGACACTGGGGTGGACAGTTGTACACTTGACTGGAAGATACTGGGCTGGGCAGTTGTACACCGGACTGGGAGACACTGGGTTGTACACTGGACTGGAAAATATTGGGTTGGATAGTTGTACACCGGACTGGGAGACGCTGGGTTGGATACTTGTACACAGAGCTGGAAGGTACTGGGTTGGACAGTTGTACACTGGAGTGGAGGATGATAAACTGAGCTGGATAACAGTACATGGAGCTGAATGGTTCAGTGTGTATTCTGATCTAGTTGGTACCATGCTGTGCACACTGGATGTGAGGCTGCTACACTGTGTAGTTGTGTCAGTGATTTGCTGATTCACTACTGTGGCTGTTTCCATGGCTGCTGCTGCAGGAGATAAATGCAAGGCACTGGTTTGCTCAGCCCTTACTTAGTTCTGGCTTGTGAGGCACACTGGAGGCTTCAGATATGGTATGTGGAGGGGGCGAGACAGGTGAGACAGTGTAAAGTAAATCCTGCTGTTCTGTGATGGCCTTTCCTGCTTCATGGCTGGGTGCTTGGGCCGGGGAATTATAATTGTGGCGGGTCACCTCTGCTCTGTCCAGCAAACCGAGCTCCAGCGTCCTCTACTGGAGGCTGGAAGTACAACATGTGCCAGCCTGAGGTTTTATCATCGGAGCCAAGTTCTCCTGATAAAGGAAGAGAAACTGAGGCTGAGAACTGATTGTATTAGGGCCCTCCTCAAGCAAACTAATCAGATTTCTTCCTGTGCAGCCAAGCAGCTCCAGGCAGTGGTGAATGAGTCTCAGTCCCTCTGCCTTTGAGGCTAGGTTTGTAATTATGAGTCTTTTTCTTCCCTCTCCTCTCTTCAAATGGTTTTGTGTGGCAGAATTGGAGGGGAGGGGGTTGAGGGTCTGATGCTGCACAGTTACCGAACGTCTTTTCTTAATATTCATGCACTATTCATTGTGTGGAGACTCGGGGCTTAGCTTGTATTTGTTAGTAATATTCATACAGATTCCGCAGGGGTTAGTCTCTTAGTGCCATCATATTCATTGTCCTTCTGCACAATCCTATCTCTTCTGTGTCATGCTTACCGACTGGGGAATTGAGGGGGTTACATATGTGTGCATCTTCATATGTATTTATGTTACAGAATCCATATCTGAGTACCCTTGAGTGAGTGCAGGTTTGTGTGTGTGTGTGTGTGTGTGTGTGTGTGTGTGTGTGTGTGTGCATAAAAATATGTGTGCACACAGGATTGTATTGTGAGTCTGTGAGTGTGTGTTCATATGCGTGTGTGTGCGCATAAGATTGTATTGTGTGTGTATGCGCATAAGATTGTATTGTGTGTGCGTGTGTGTGTGTGTATGTACACGCGCATAACATTGTATTGTATTGTGTGTCTGTGTGTGTGTGTACATTTGTGCATAAGATTGTATTGTGTGTATGTGCGCACACAAGATTGTGTGTTGTGTGTGTGTGTGCATGTGTGTGTGTGTATGCACATAACTTTGTATTGTGTGTGTGTGTGTGCACGCGCATAACATTGTATTGTATTGTGTGTGTATGCACATAAGATTGTATTATGTGTTTGTGTGTGTGTGTGCAAAAGATTGTATTGTGTGTATGTGCACACATAAGATTGTGTGTGTGCATGCGTGTGTGTGTATGCACATAACTTTGTATTGTGTGTGTGTATATATGCATAAGATTATATTGTGTCTATGTGTGTGTGTACATTTGTGCATAAGATTGTATTATGTGTTTGTGTGTGTGTGTGCAAAAGATTGTATTGTGTGTATGTGCACACATAAGATTGTGTGTGTGCATGCGTGTGTGTGTATGCACATAACTTTGTATTGTGTGTGTGTATATATGCATAAGATTATATTGTGTCTGTGTGTGTGTGTACATTTGTGCATAAGATTGTATTGTGTGTATGCGCACACAAGATTGTGTGTTGTGTGTGTGTGTGCATGTGTGTGTGTGTATGCACATAACTTTGTATTGTGTGTGTGTGTGTGCACGCGCATAACATTGTATTGTATTGTGTGTGTATTGTAAAGAGTATGTAGGCAGCCCTGGGGAACAGAAAGAAAAGAGGAGAGAAAGGGACTACAAATTTCAGCATGCCCCAAAGGAACCCTGGGGTAAGCCAGAATACCCCAGGTACAGGCAGGCAATCCCCAGGGAAGAACCCGAAATAGGAAACTACAACTCCCAGCATGCCCCAAGGGAACCGGGGGATAAGAGAAACTATGTGCATTCCCGGGAGAGACCAGAGGAGGGCCGCAGGGGAAGGAGTAAGGCTGATTCTCCAACCTGGGGGAAGAGGTGGTGGAACAAGTGGGTGGAGAAAGAAGGGACTCCAAAGAACTTTAATGAAGAAAAGGCTGAGCAGCTGGGAGAGGGGCGGGGTGAAGAGAATATGGATTGGGCTCCTGAGGAGAGAGGGGCAAAGAGTGAGCCTTGCCCTATGGAGTTGACTGAACCGGAGAACACCCTGGAAGAGCCGATGGACTTTTCAGCTCTGGCTCAGCGAAAGCCAAGGAGGTAGCGGGGCCAAGCCTAGGGTTACCATTTTGTGTCCTCTGAAAAAGAGGACACATGCCACGCCCCCGCCTGCACCCACCACGCCCACTGCCACGCCCCTTTTGGATCGTAATTCCGCCCCCTTTCCCCTCCCCTCTTCACATAGTCCCCTCCCCCGCACCCCCCCATCACATACTCCCCTCCCCCTGTCACATGCTCCCCTCCCCTTCCTTACCATCTTCCCTGGTGGTCTAGTGACGTCTTCGGGGCAGGAAAGAGTCCCCTCTTTCCTGCCCGGAGCGCTGCCTGCCCTTGCCTAGATCCTTCTCGGTCTCGGCTGAGGATTCAAAATGGCCGCCGAGAGTTGAAGCGGCCTCGCGAGACTTCAACTCTCGGTGGCCATTTTGAATCACCAGCAGAGACCGAGAAGGAGGATGGGCAAGGCAGAGCTCCGGGCAGGAAAGAGGGGACTCTTTCCTGCCCCGAAAGACGTCACTAGACCACCAGGGAAGATGGTAAGGAAGGTGAGGGGAGACCCACGGCGCAGATGGATCGCGCAACTGCACGCACGCCCTCCCGCACGCACGTTTGTCCAGAAATCCGGACAAACGTGCATGCAGGCAAAACCCGCCGGACGCCCCGGACATGCCCTCAAAAAGAGGACATGTCCGGGGAAATCCGGACAAATGGTAACCCTAGCCAAGCCGGGTCAAGCGGGAGGAGGTCAGGTAAGAGAGAGTGACTGACCAAGAGGGTGGGACCCTAGGCTTTGAGCCCGCGCAGAGCCATATTGTGTTTTAAAGCTGGAATTGAAAGTGAACTGTGTTTTGAAAGCCTGGCTAACCTGAACTGTGTTTTGAAAGCCTGGCTGTGTTTTGAAAGCCTGGCTGGACTGAGCTGTGTTTAAAAGCTTGGCTAAAATGCGGTGCGGTAGGACCTTTATCCTTGAACTCACTTACTTGGGGAAAGTTGTCTGAGCAGGATAATGTAGATGATTTCCTGACCGCATTCGAGAGGGTGGCGGTGGCCGCAGGATGGCCCCAAGAGCAGTGGGCCATGCGGTTAGTGCCTTCATTATCTGGGGAGGCTCTCGCAGCCTTTAGAGACTTGGCTCCTGGGGATGCTGCCCACTATGGGAGGTTAAGAGAGGCCATTAAGGACCGTTACGGACTAAGTACCCAGGCTTATAGGCGTAAGTTTCGGTCCACTAAATGGGAAAAGGGAGAAATCCCTAAAGCGGTGGCCACTAAACTGATGGACTTGGTAAAAAAATGGTTGGAACCTGATCGCCACGCCACAGGAGAGATTCTTCAAGAATTGGTAGTGGAACAATTCCTGCAGGGCCTTCCCAGGGAGATTAGGGCAGGATTAGTCCAAAGGGGTTGTAAGACAGTGGAGGCCGTGACTGCAGGGTTGGAGTGTTACTTGGAAGCCCAACATTGGGGAGGACCCGACCTGGAGGGGGGGAAGCCCCGACCTCAAGGAGGCTGGGGGCCCAAAAGTTCCTTCTTTAAGACAGATCCCCAGGGAGTGAAGCACGAGTACAGCGGGGTGGGTAAAAAGCCAGTAGTACCCGCAGGCCCTGGGGAAAAGGCTACCTCGTATGGAGGAAAAATGTGTTATAAGTGTGGGACAGAGGGGCACTTCCTGAAGGATTGCCCAGGTCGGGAGGGATGGACCTCGCAGGTGGCCCAAGGGTTTTGGCCACGGTATACTGCCAAGGTGGAGGTGGAGGGTTTACCGATTGTAGCCATGTTAGACTCCGGGGCAGACCAGTCCATGATCTCTAGGAGGTTATGGGAACAAATACGGAAAAAGAGAACACGAGGTCAGGATACCTATGAGGGAGCAGTGGCTATTCAATGTATACATGGGGCCAGTACTCGTTATACCCTCCATAGAGTTCACTTGAAGGGGCCCACAGGGGAGATAGAGATAGCCATGGCCATTCTGCCCCGGTTGCCACAGGAGATGATTTTAGGAAGGGACTGGCCCCCGTTTACCGAATGTATTAGTGAGAAAAGAGTGTTGGTAACAACCCGCGCTCAGGCTCGGCGGGACCCTGAGGTGGAGGAAGAGGAAATAGGAGGGATTTTTCCTTTTCAGGGGGAGGTCCTAGGGGAGCCGGGAAAAGAGAGAAAGGGGAAAGCTTTGAAGAAAAAGGAGCAGAGGGGTAGACGGGAGGCATTGGAGCAGGCGCAAAAAGAAAGTTATCTGCCAGTAGCCCCGAAAGAATTGAGGGAACAGTTTCCCCAGTTTCATAGGGAGCAGGCCAATGACCCCACTTTAGAATATGCTTGGGGAAGGGCACGACAAGGTGAAGGCAGGGAGGCTCCGGGGTTCCTGATAGAAGGGGACATACTATATCGCAGGGTACCCAACTGGGAAAACTCTGAGTCTGGGAGACAGCTAGTAGTCCCCCAAGCTTTTCGCCCCCTGGTAGTAAGGCTAGCTCATGATCACCCTTTGGGGGGGCATAAGGGCTCCCAAGCTACCCTGACTCAGATATTGGGGCGCTTCTATTGGCCCGGAGTTTATGGGGAGGTGGAGAAGTATTGTAAGTCCTGCCCCAACTGTCAGAAGGTGGCCGACCGGCTGCCACCTAGGGCCCCTTTAAAGCCCCTGCCTAGGGTGGAACAACCGGTGAGGAGAATAGCCATGGATATTATTGGTCCGGTAACAAAATCCCAGAGAGGTTTCCTCTATGTGTTGGTGATTATGGATATGGCCACTCGGTACCCATGGGCCTTACCTTTGAGAAGCCTATCAGCAAAGGGCATTGCCAGGGAACTGATAAAAATCTTTTGTGAGGTTGGCTTCCCCCAAGAAGTTTTGACAGACCGGGGGTCCAACTTTATGTCAAGTACCTTAAGGCAAGTGTGGGAGGCTTTTGGGATAAAGCATATCCGTACAGCGGCCTACCATCCTCAAACCAATGGGATGGTGGAACGCTTTAATAGAACTTTAAAGGGTATGTTAAAAAAAGCATTAGGCGAGGATAGGACAGGGTGGGACCAACTGTTGCCCTTTGTGCTATATGCCTACAGGGAAAAGGTGCAAGACTCATTAGGGGTTTCGCCTTATGAACTAATGTTTGGCAGGAGGCCAAGGGGGATTTTAGATATATTGCAGGAACATTGGGTACCTCCGGAAGCATCTGATCAGTCAGTGGTCGAATATTTACAGGATCTGAGGGCCAGATTGGACAAGTTACAGGAATATTCCCAGGATAGGCTAGAACAAAGCCAGAACCAACAAAAGGAATATTATGATAAAGGTACTCAGGAAAGGGAGTTTATAGTAGGAGATAGGGTCCTTATCCTGATCTCCGAAGACCCTCATAAGTTTGCCTCTAGGTGGAAGGGACCCTGGGTTGTAAGGAGGAGACTAGGGCCTCTCACGTATGAGGTGGCGAACGAGAAGGGCCGGGTCCAAACCTTCCATGTCAACCTGATGAAACCCTGGGTAGCAAGGGTAGGCTTCCAGACTCGGGTGGAGGAAAAGGATGGAGAGGAGTTGGGACCCCAAATAAGAGATATTTTCAAGCCCGGGGAGCCAGGGGTTAATTCCCGGCTGACACTGGTACAAAAGAAGGAGATAGGAAGGCTCCTGAAAGGGTTTGATGATATATTGACGGCCTGTCCGGGGAATACTCACCTAGTGGAGCACGACATTATAACAGAAAGGGGTAAAGTAGTGCGGCAAAAGCCATACAGGCTTTCCCCCATGAAAAGGAGGGAGGTTATAAAACAGGTACAGGAAATGTTAGACTTCGGGGTGATTGAGGAGTCCAATAGCCCCTGGTCAAGTCCAGTGGTGTTAGTGCCAAAACCCGAGGGGGAGTGGAGATTTTGCATAGATTTCCACCAGCTTAATAATATCTCGCAAGCAGACGCATATCCTATGCCCTATATTGAAGAGCTGGTGGACCGGCTAGGATCTGCCCAATATCTCACTACCCTGGACTTGACAAAAGGGTACTGGCAGATTCCACTTACTCCTGGGGCCCAAGCTAAGACGGCCTTTAGTACGCCCATAGGCCTGTACCAGTTTAAGAGATTACCCTTTGGCCTTAATTCTGCGGCGGCGAGCTGCCAGAGGTTGCGGGACAGGGTGCTCCGACCACATCAGACCTACGCCGCTGCGTATATGGATGATGTGGTAATACATAGTGAAGACTGGAACACCCATTTAAACCAGGTAGAGGCAGTGCTGCAGGCTTTTAGGGAGGCAGGACTCACCCTGAACCCAAAAAAAATGCTATTTTGCGCAGTACCGGGTGAAGTATTTGGGCTATACGGTGGGAAGGGGAGAGGTGCGCCCCTTATTAAATAAGGTTAAAAGCATCCAAGAGTTTCCCAGACCCAACACCAAGAAACAATTACGTAGCTTCCTGGGGATGGTAGGGTATTACCGCAGGTTCATCCCTCATTTTTCCTCAATGGCCACTCCTTTAACCGACATGCTGAGAGGGAAGAATCC
The DNA here is from genome assembly GCF_901765095.1 of Microcaecilia unicolor. Classification (NCBI taxonomy): domain Eukaryota; kingdom Metazoa; phylum Chordata; class Amphibia; order Gymnophiona; family Siphonopidae; genus Microcaecilia; species Microcaecilia unicolor. Next base: position 338,538,277 of record NC_044036.1, read on the forward strand.
CGACCACTTGAGGTGGGGAGGGGAGGAGGCGAGGGCATTTGAACAGATGCAGAGGGCCCTGTGCCAGGAACCTGTGTTGAAGGCAGTTGATTTTGAAAAGCCCTTTGTCCTTCAAACAGATGCTTCGGGTAGGGGGTTAGGAGCAGTACTGTCCCAGGAACATGAAGGGGAGGAACACCCGGTACTCTACTTAAGTCGGAAGCTCCTACCTCATGAGGAGCATTACTCTACCATAGAAAAGGAGTGTTTAGCCATACGATGGGCAGTGCAAGAATGTAGTGTCTATTTGGAAGGGAGAAAATTTAAGTTGGTAACGGACCATGCTCCCTTGAAATGGCTGAATATGATGAAGAATAATAATGGGAGACTAATGCGTTGGTACCTAGCGCTGCAGCCTTTCCAATATTCAGTGGAGCATCGCCCAGGGCGATGTTTAGGAAATTTTGATGCCCTGTCCCGAGTAGGGGAGGAGAATAAGAAAGAATGGGGGGATGGAAATTTAAGGGGGGGGGGGGTATGTAAAGAGTATGTAGGCAGCCCTGGGGAACAGAAAGAAAAGAGGAGAGAAAGGGACTACAAATTTCAGCATGCCCCAAAGGAACCCTGGGGTAAGCCAGAATACCCCAGGTACAGGCAGGCAATCCCCAGGGAAGAACCCGAAATAGGAAACTACAACTCCCAGTATGCCCCAAGGGAACCGGGGGATAAGAGAAACTATGTGCATTCCCGGGAGAGACCAGAGGAGGGCCGCAGGGGAAGGAGTAAGGCTGATTCTCCAACCTGGGGGAAGAGGTGGTGGAACAAGTGGGTGGAGAAAGAAGGGACTCCAAAGAACTTTAATGAAGAAAAGGCTGAGCAGCTGGGAGAGGGGCGGGGTGAAGAGAATATGGATTGGGCTCCTGAGGAGAGAGGGGCAGAGAGTGAGCCTTGCCCTATGGAGTTGACTGAACCGGAGAACACCCTGGAAGAGCCGATGGACTTTTCAGCTCTGGCTCAGCGAAAGCCAAGGAGGTAGCGGGGCCAAGCCGGGTCAAGCGGGAGGAGGTCAGGTAAGAGAGAGTGACTGACCAAGAGGGTGGGATCCTAGGCTTTGAGCCCGCGCAGAGCCATATTGTGTTTTAAAGCTGGAATTGAAAGTGAACTGTGTTTTGAAAGCCTGGCTAACCTGAACTGTGTTTTGAAAGCCTGGCTGTGTTTTGAAAGCCTGGCTAACCTGAACTGTGCTTTGAACTGTATTTTGGTAAGCCTAGCTAAACTGAACCGGGGGGGGGGGGTTTGCTTTTAGCTGCTCCTCTCTAGGAGAGGAAGAGAGAGGACGCAGCTGCTGAAGCCTGGCCTGTGTACCAAACCGGCTTGAGTAAGGTACATGGTAACAGGGATTTGTTTTGTGTTTTGGATCTGTACTTGAGAGAAGGAGGGACGCCCTTCCTATGCAATAAACAGCTTTATTTTGAGTTGGAGGTGAGCACGGCTGGAGAGTGTTCTTTTGTTTGGGGAGCTGCAACCTCGGAGTGAAGGTGAGCAACGTAACAGTATGCACATAAGATTGTATTATGTGTTTGTGTGTGTGCAAAAGATTGTATTATGTGTATGTGCACACATAAGATTGTGTGTGTGCATGCGTGTGTGTGTATGCGCATAACTTTGTATTGTGTGTGTGTATATATGCATAAGATTATATTGTGTGTGTGCATGCGTGTGTGTGTATGCGCATAACTTTGTATTGTGTGTGTGTGCATAACATTGTATTGTGCGTGTGTGTGCACATAAGGTTGTATTGTGTGTGTGTGTGTGTGTGTGCGCTTGTGTGTACGTGCATGCATAACATTGTATTGTGTGTGTGTGTACGTGCATGCATAACATTGTATTGTGTGTGTGTGTGTGTGTGTGTGTGCGCTTGTGTGTACGTGCATGCATAACATTGTATTGTGTGTCTGTGTGTGTGTGTGCATAAGATTGTATTGTGCGTGTGTGTGCACATAAGGTTGTATTGTGTGTGTGCGCGCTTGTGTGTATGTGCATGCATAAGATTATATTGTGTGTGTGTGTGTGTGTGTGCATAAGATTGTATTGTGCGTGTGTGTGCACATAAGGTTGTATTGTGTGTGTGTGTGTGTGCGCGCTTGTGTGTATGTGCATGCATAAGATTATATTGTGTGTGTGTGTGTGTGTGTGTGCATAAGATTGTATTGTGCGTGTGTGTGCACATAAGGTTGTATTGTGTGTGTGTGCGCTTGTGTGTATGTGCATGCATAAGATTATATTGTGTGTGTGTGTGTGTGTGTGTGCGCTTGTGTGTATGTGCATGCATAAGATTATATTGTGTGTGTTTGTGTGCGTGTGTGCGCTTGTGTGTATGTGCATGCATAAGATTATATTGTGTGTGTTTGTGTGCGTGTGTGCGCTTGTGTGTATGTGCATGCATAAGATTATATTGTGTGTGTTTGTGTGCGTGTGTGCGCTTGTGTGTATGTGCATGCATAAGATTATATTGTGTGTGTTTGTGTGCGTGTGTGCGCTTGTGTGTATGTGCATGCATAAGATTATATTGTGTGTGTGTGTGTGTGTGTGCGTGTGTGCATAAGATTGTATTGTGCGTGTGTGTGCACATAAGGTTGTATTGTGTGAATCTATTTGGGTGTGCTAGACAAGTTATCCAGTGATTGCAAACAATCCAGAACACTGCAATCCGATTAATTTTTTCACTACAGAAGCAGGATAAAATTTCCTCATGTTTCGTTGAATTACATTAGTTGCCTATAGAGATGAGGATTATGTTCAAATTCCTTTGCTTTCTGTATTAGATCCTAAATGGTGACTGACTGCCCAATTTATATAATGGATCATATGGAATTTATTTCCAATATTAGGGCTAGAAGATGGAGGAGTGGCCTAGTGGTTAGGGTGGTGGACTTTGGTCTCACTTCAGGCACAGGCAGCTCCTTGTGACCCTGGGCAAGTCACTTAACCCTCCATTGCCCCATGTAAGTCGCATTGAGCCTGCCATGAGTCGGAAAGCGTGGGGTACAAATGTAAGAAAAATAAAATAGATACTATTGGAGATTCTACATGGAATGTTGCTACTATTGGAGATTCTGTTGCTACTATTGGAGATTCTACATGGAATGTTGCTACTATTGGAGATTCTACATGGAATGTTGCTATTCCACTAGCAACATTCCATGTAGAAGCCTGCGTGGCCACATTGGTGATCTGCAAGGGCCGACTTCTACATGGAATGTTGCTAGTGGAATAGGAACGTTCCATGTAGAATCTCAAATAGTAGCAACAGTGGAGGAGTGGCCTAGTGGTTAGGTTGGTGGACTTTGGTCCTGAGGAACTGAGTTCAATTCCCGGCACAGGAAGCTCCTTGTGACTCTGGGCAAGTCACTTAACCCTCCATTGCCCCATGTAAACCGCATTGAGCCTGCTATGAGTGGGAAAACACAGGGTACAAATGTAACAAAAAGAAAAAAAAGATCATTTCACAATTCACTTTTCGTCCTTCCGTCAATTAAGAGAATAAAGAGATTCAAAATGTTTGAAGGACTTCTTGCAGTTCAATCATCGAGGTCCTGGTGTGATTTTAATATTTGTTTTGCCGCTCAGTTATCTTTTCTCTTATTCAAGATAAATGTCAAAACTTATCTTTTTAAGAAGTTTGTTAAAATTAGTTCTTGAATAAGATTCTCTGTTCTTTGCTTCCCAAGAGACGTTTTTTTTAATTATTGTAAAACCGCTAAGAACCTGAAGGTATCAGTGTGTGTATGTGAGATTGTATTTTGTGTGTGTGTGTGTGTGTGTGTGCGTGTGCATAAGATGATGTTGCATGTGTGTGTATAACATTGCATTATGTGTGTGTGCGTGTGCATAAGATGATGTTGCATGTGTGTGTATAACATTGCATTATGTGTGTATTTGCAGGTGTGTGTGTGTGTAACGTAGCCAGACCTTGCGGTGGGAGGGGGCCAGAGCTAGAGGTGGGGGGCACATTTTAGTCTGCCGCCTCACCCCACCACCACCTTGCCACTACTCCCTGCCGCACCCCACAGCAGCAAATACCTTTGCTGTTGGGGGTCCCCAACCCCCGCCAGCTGAAGCCTTCTCCAGCGCCGGTTTCTGGCACCGCCCAGGGCCGCCGAGAGGGGGAGGCAGGGGGGACAAAAGTCCCCGGGCCCGGGCCTCTGTCGCTCCTGAAACTAAACTTTAAGCGCCTCCCTCACCTTCGCAGCGGCAGACCTCTCCTTCCTTCTGTGTCCCGCCCTCGCCTGACGTAACTTCCGTGAGGGCGGGGCACGGAAGGAAGGAGAGGTCTGCCGCTGCTTGCTGCGAAGGTGAGGCAGGCGCTTAAAGGTTAGTTCAGAGGGCCCGGGGGTGGAGAGAGGGCCCGGCCCGGCGACCTCGGGTGGAGGGGGGCCCGACAACCTCGGGGGGGGGGGGGGCAATGACCTCGGGGGGGCCCAGGAGCGGCCTTGTCCCGGGTCTGGCCCAGTCTCTCGGCGGCCCTGGCGCCGCCACATTCCCTGCCCTGCTCTCTCTTCCTCCTGAGGTCCTGCATGCTCCTTTAAGTGAAATTGAAGCATTACTACTGCTTATCATTTCTAAAGCGCTACCAGTTCTGAAGATGACATGACATAAATGCTTATATTCTGCGAAACCTGGACAGCTCGACCTACATGTGGGTACAGTGGGTTTCGGGTGGGTTTTGGAGGGCTCCCATTTACCACAAGTATAACAGGTGGGGGGATGGGCCTGGGTCCGCCTGCCTGAAGTGCTTCAGGGACTTGCATACTGCTGTCAGGGAGCTGGGTATGACATTTGAGGCTGGCAAAAAATGTTTTTTAATTTTTTTTTTTGGGTGGGAGGGGGTTGGTGACCACTGGGGGAGTAAGGGGAGGTCATCCCCGATTCCCTCCGGTGGTTATCTGGTCAGTTTGGGCACCTTTTCGAGGTTTGGTCATGAAAAAAAAAGGGGACCAAGTAAAGTCGGCCAAATGCTCGTCAGGGACGCCCTTCTTTTTTCCATTATCGGCTGAGGACGCCCATCTGTTAAACACACCCCCGTCCCGCCTTCGGTACATTGCTGACACGCCCCCGGGACCTTTGGTTGTCTCCGCAACGTTAAGCAGTTGAGGAAGCCCAAAATCGGCTTTCCATTATGCCGATTTGGGCGACCCCGAGAGAAGAACGCCCATCTCCCGATTTGTGTCGGAAGATGGGCGCCCTTCTCTTTCTAAAATGCCCCTGATAGTAACATAGTAAATGACAGCAGATAAAGACCTTACGGTCCATCCAGTCTGCCCAACAAAATAAACTCATTTTACATGGCATGTGATACTTTATACCTGAGTTTGATTTGTCCTTGCCATTCTCAGGGCACAGACCGTAGAAGTCTGCCCAGCACTGTTCTTGTACTAAGTTCTGAAGCTAATGTCGAAGCCCCTTAAAATTTACACTCCAGCCCATCCCTATCAATTCAGTCACAATCAGGGCATAGACCGTAGAAGTCTGCCCAGCCCCCGTTTTGTTTCCCAATTATCGGCGTTGCCACCCAATCTCCGCTAATATCCGCGGAACCATTGAATTGCAGTAATCTTTTCCGAGTCCTTCCTGGAGATCAAACCTCTTGTAAAAGCAGAAAGTTTCTTCTGATTGTTGTGACCGATTCAGACTCTACTTACCTGAGTACAATAATTTAGTGGACAAATGTTATTTTAAATGAAATGTCAGTTCTTGTATCTCTCCAATATAATTTTCTCCCCAGGTGATCCAGGGGTAGGATATTAGCTCTTCCTCTGTAATCTTCAACAGAGTGGACACTGCTGGGAGCAGACGGAACGAGAAGTGCTTCAGGAAAGATGTAGGAATGGCAAAAATTAAAAATCAATGCACAAAAGTGCAGTCATGCATTTGTAGTGCAGAAACCTCTGGGCTCCCTAGAGTCTCTGGGCCCTCGGACACTGCCCGGTTGCCCGAATAGCCAGTCCACCCCTGTATATATATTCCCCAAATCCAAGGGGAAAAAACATTCTCAGTGGGTAACAACACACACCATCAACATCAATGAAAAAACCACAACAACACAACCCATTAATAAAAATACATAGAGACTCAAATAAACCTAAGCCAATTATTCTCCAAATAATACTTTCTAGCATAAAATCTGTTTTACTGTTTTGGGATCCTGCCAGGTTCTTGTAAACTGGGTAGGCCACTGTTGGAAACAGGATATTGGGCTTGATGGAGCTTTGGTCTGTCCCAGTATGGCAATACTTATGTACTTGGGATTCTGAATGGAAGCTTGCTACTCTTTGGGGTTCTACATGGAATGTTGCTACACTTTGAAATTCTGCATGGAATCTTGTTATTCTTTAGAATTCTAGAATCTTGCTACTCTTTGGGGTTCTACATGGAACGTTGCTACACTTTGAAATTCTGCATGGAATCTTGTTATCCTTTAGAATTCTAGAATCTTGCTACTCTTTGGGGTTCTACATGGAATGTTGCTACTCTTTGGGTTTCTGCCAGGTACTTGTGACCTGGATTGGCCACTGTTGGAAACAGGATGCTGGGCTTGATGGACCTTCGGTCTGTCACAGTATGGCAATACTTATGTGCTTGGGATTCTGTATGGAATCTTGTTATTCTTTGGGGTTCTACATGGAATGTTGCTATGATTTGGGTTTCTGCCAGGTACTTGTGACCTGGATTGGTCACTGTTGGAAACAGGATGCTGGGCTTGATGGACCTTTGGTCTGTCCTAGTATGACAACACTTATGTACTTGGGATTCTGAATAGAATCTTGCTACTCTTTGGGGTTCTACGTGGAATGTTGCTACACTTTGAAGTCCTGCATGGAATCTTGTTATTCTTTAGAATTCTAGAATCTTGCTACTCTTTGGGGTTCTACATGGCATGTTGCTACTCTTTGGGTTTCTGCCGGGTAATTGTGACCTGGATTGGCCACTGTTGGAAACAGGATGCTGGGCTTGATGGACCTTTGGTCTGTCCTAGTATGACAACACTTATGTACTTGGGATTCTGAATAGAATCTTGCTACTCTTTGGGGTTCTACGTGGAATGTTGCTACACTTTGAAGTCCTGCATGGAATCTTGTTATTCTTTGGGGTTTTACATGGAATGTTGCTACGATTTGGGTTTCTGCCAGGTACTTGTGACCTGGATTGGTCACTTTTAGAAATAGGATGCTGAGCTTGATGGACCTTTGGTCTGTCCCAGTATGGCAACACTTATGAACTTATGTGCTTGGGATTCTGAATGGAATCTGGCTACTCTTTGGGGTTCTACATGGAATGTTGCTACACTTTGAAATTCTGCATGGAATCTTGTTATTCTTTAGAATTCTAGAATCTTGCTACTCTTTGGGGTTCTATATGGAATGTTGCTACTCTTTGGGTTTCTGTCAGGTACTTGTGACCTGGATTGGCCACAGTTGGAAACATGATGCTGGGCTTGATGGACCTTTGATCTGCCCCAGTATGGCAACACTTATGTACTTGGGATTCTGAATGGAATCTTGCTACTCATTGGGGTTCTACATGGAATGTTGCTACACTTTGAAATTCTGCATGGAATCTTGTTATTCTTTAGAATTCTAGAATCTTGCTACTCTTTGGGGTTCTACATGGCATGTTGCTACTCTTTGGGTTTCTGCCGGGTAATTGTGACCTGGATTGGCCACTGTTGGAAACAGGATGCTGGGCTTGATGGACCTTCGGTCTGTCCCAGTGTGGCAATACTTATGTACTTGGGATTCTGAATGGAATCTTGCTACTCATTGGGGTTCTACATGGAATGTTGCTACACTTTGAAATTCTGCATGGAATCTTGTTATTCTTTAGAATTCTAGAATCTTGCTACTCTTTGGGTTTCTGCCAGGCAATTGTGACCTGGATTGGCCACTGTTGGAAACAGAATGCTGGGCTTGATGAACTTTCAGTTTGTCCCAGTATGGCAATACTTAATGTTCTTAAAAGTCTTCACTTTCCACAGGAAAGTCTAGCAATCTGTCCTGCACTCTGATAACTCATTTCAACATGGAGGACCCACGATACAAAATGTCTTTTTACAAGCATCCATTAAGTGCATTTCTTTTACTTACGGTGGCACCAATAAAAATTAGTCTATGAATATAATGAACTATTAGAGTTATATTGTTTAACCCTAAAGTACTCTGCAGAGTCCGTATGGAGCAGCCTGACTGGAAGTGAAACCATTTTAAATTTCACATGCCAACAAAACTGGCAAGGAATTCAAAACAGATGGTCACGACAGGAGCAACCCACTGACACCCGACCCTATCATCAGGCTTCCCATAGACGCTTCCAGGTATAGATTCCTCATCTGTGCTGCATCATATGCAGCAATGTCCGGGCCTGGATATGCTGCAGAGGAGGCATTTACAGCCCCTGTAAGTGAATGGGGGAGGGAGAGAGGGAAGGATTTAATACAAAAGCTGCACCAAGTGACCAAATTTAGGGCCTGTGATGTAGGAGCCCTAGCCTAGGACCATTACTGAGCTAAAGAAAGTGTGGAGGAGATATAAAATTGTGGAAAATGCAAATAAAAATTCCTCCCTAGTTCCAGTGTAGCAACAGGAAAACTGCTCGGCCAATCGGTAGGTGTGTAAGAAAAGATATATAGGGAGAGATGTAGGGGGACTTGTGATGCTCTTACAGACATTCTCTGCCATTTCAGTCTGGTAGTGATGGCAGTGAAGGAAAATTGTACTGTAGAAATGTGAAATGGGGGAGTTCCAGAGCCCTGTGCTCACGCTACCTAAATCCATAAGTAGGCTCATAAACTGAGCCAAAGACATAAGTAGATTGTTTGTTTATAGAGGTCAGGAAGCAGGTCCTGTACAAAATGGTCAGTACTAATATTCTTAGCAAATTCCCTTTTTTCTGGAAAGGCTTTCTAGAGTACTACTACTACTACTTATCATTTCTATAGCGCTACTAGACGTACGCAGCGCTGTACACTTGAACATGAAGAGACAGTCCCTGCTCCACAGAGCTTACAATCTGATTAGGACAGGCAAACAGGACAGATAAGGTTAGCAAGATTCCGGAATCTAAAAGAGTAGCAAGATTCTGTGTGGAATCCTAAAGAATAGCAACATTCCGGAACCCAAAGAATAGCAAGATTCCGGAATCCTAAAGACTACTACTACTACTTATCATTTCTAAAGCGCTACTAGACGTACGCAGCACTGTACACTTGAACACGAAGAGACGGTCCCTGCTCGACAGAGCTTACAATCTAATCAGAATAGACAAACAGGACAAATAAGGAATAAGGGAATTACTTAAGGTGGGAATAATAAAACAAACATGGGTACTGAACAAGTGAATAGGGGGTTAAGAGTTAAAAGCAGCTTCAAGAAAGGTGGGCTTGTAGGCTAGATTTGAAGATGACCAGAGATGGAGCTTGACATACTGATTCAGGAAGTCTATTCCAGGCATATGGTGCAGCAAGATAAAAGGGGCGGAGTCTGGAACAATCTGGAAATGGGAAAAATAAGTGATCAAATAAATAAATTTGCAGATGACACAAAATTATTCAAAGTTGTTACATAAGTACGTAAGTGTTGCCATACTGGGACAGACCGAAAGTCCATCAAGCCCAGAATCCTGTTTCCAACAGTGACCAATCCAGGTTACAAGTACCTGGCAAAATCCCAAAACAGTGCAATACATTTTATGCTGCTTATCCTAGAAATAAGCAGTGGATTTTCCCAAAGTCTACCTTATTAATGACTTATGGACTTTTCTTTTAGGAAGCTATCCAAACCTTTTTTAAACTCCGCTAAGCTAGCTGCTTTTACCACATTCTCTGTCAACAAATTCCAGAGTTTAATTACACGTTGAGTGAATAAATATTTTATCCAATGTATTTTAAATGTACTACTTTGTAGCTTCATTGCGTGCCCCCTGGTCCTAGTATTTTTCGAAAGAATAAACAAGCGATTCACGTCTACTTGCTCCACTCCACTCATTATTTTATAGACCTCTATATCTCCCCCCAGCTGTCTTTTCTCCAAGCTGAAGAGCCCTAGCCGCTTTAGCCTTTCCTCATAGGGAAGTCGTCCCATCCCCTTCATCATGTTCGTTACCCTTCTCTGTACCTTTTCTAATTCCACTATATCTTTTTTTGAGATGTGGTGACCAGAATTGCACACAGTATTCGAAGTGCGGTCGTACCAAGGAGCGATACAACGTCCTCATTTTTGTTTTCCATTCCTTTACTGCAGACTGAGAGAAATTGCGGGAGGACCTTGGGAGGCTGGAGGACCAGGCATCCATCTGGCCGTTGAAATTTAATGTGAACAAGTGCAAAGTGATGCATGTTGGGAATTACAATCCAAGGTATATCTAGATGATACTGGGTTCCACATTAGGAGTCACTACCCATAAAGAAAGTTCTAGGTGTCATTATGAAGAAATCCTCTTAGTGTGCAGTGAAGACCAAAAATGCAAATAGAATGCTAGGAATTATTAGGAAAGGAGTGGAGGAGTGGCCTAGTGGTTAGGGTGGTGGACTTTGGTCCTGAGGAACTGAGTTTGATTCCCACTTCAGGCACAGGCAGCTCCTTGTGACTCTGGGCAAGTCACTTAACCCTCCATTGCCCCATGTAAGCCACATTGAGCCTGCCATGAGTGGGAAAGCGCAGGGTACAAATGTAACAAAAATAAAATACTATTGGAGATTCTACATGGAATGTTCCTACTATTGAGATTCTGTTGCTACTATTGGAGATTCTACATGGAATGTTGCTATTCCACTAGCAACATTCCATGTAGAAGGCTGCGCAGGCTTCTGTTTCTGTGAGTCTGACGTCCTGCACATACGTGCAGGACGTCAGACTCACAGAAGCAGAAGCCTGCGCGGCCACATTGGTGATCTGCAAGGGCCGACTTCTACATGGAATGTTGCTAGTGGAATAGCAACATTCCATGTAGAATCTCAAATAGTAGCAACAGTGGAGGAGTGGCCTAGTGGTTAGGGTGGTGGACTTTGGTCCTGAGGAACTGAGTTTGATTCCCACTTCAGGCACAGGCAGCTCCTTGTGACTCTGGGCAAGTCACTTAACCCTCCATTGCCCCATGTAAGCCGCATTGAGCCTGCCATGAGTGGGAAAGCGCAGGGTACAAATGTAACAAAAAACAAAACAAGAATATCCTCGTGCCTCTTGAGTTATTGTGTGCAATTCTGGTCAATCCATCTTCAGAAAAGATATAGCAGTATTAAAAAAAGATGCAGAAAAGGGCAACCGAAATGATTACGGGGATGAAACTCCTCTCACATGAGGAAAGGCTAAGGAGGTTAGAGCTCTTCAGCTTAGAGAAGAGACAGCAGAGGGGGGATATGACAGAGGTCTATAAAATCCTGAGCCCAGTAGAATGCAAATCAATTGTTTACTCTTTCAAAAAAAAATGCAAAGACTAAGAGATACCCCCATGAAGCTGCATAGTAATACTTTTAAAGCAAATAGGAGAGAAAAAAAATTCACTCAACGCATAGTTAAGCTTTAGAACTTACTGCCAGAGGATGTGGCAAAGAGGGGCAGGTAGGGTCAAGGAAATGACGTCAGAAGAAGGCGGAACACAGCGAAGGGAAGGCTAGAGACGTCGGGAGCGCCGCCTCCTTCACTGACGCTGCGCTGCCGGAACCGCCACGGAGGTAAATTTAAAAAGGAAAAAAAAAAGAAAAGGGATGTTGGGGGGGGGGGAGGAGAAGAGGGCGGGAAGTTGAACAATGGGAGTGGGAGGGCGAGCGAGGTGAGCATGGTGCGGCGGCGCCCCCCAGAGGGAAGCGCCCCCCTGCCATGCTTACCTCGCTTACCGTGTTGGCACAGCCCTGCAAAAGCTGTTAGCCTAGCTGGGTTTAAAAAAGGTTTGGACAAATTCTTGGCTGTAAAGTCTATAAACGGTTATTTTGTGTGGCAGATTCGCCTTGGAAAGCCACTGTTTAATCCTGAGGATGAGTATCATGGAATCTTGCCCCTTGTTCAGATCCTGCCAGATAATTAGCCTGAACTGGCTGCTTGTACTATTGAGCTGTAAGCTCTGTTTCCTTGTCATATGCCAGCATGGCTGGATAAGCTCAGCAAACACACAATTTGATATTCAGAAGACCTTCTGCAGGCATCATCGGGCAGCATCCTGTGCTCACTGCATAAGCGCTGTATGAAGCCAATGCTAGGCTACCAAATACATACATTTTGGATAGAAAAAGTCAATGTTTGTTCCCAACTTATGCATTTAGGGGTCCTTTTACTAAGCTGCAGGCAAAAGGGCCCTGCGGTAGCCATTTTTCCCGTGTGCCAGGGCCCTTTTTAGCACAGCGGATAAAAAGCCCCTAAAACAATGATCCTGCGGTAAGATTACTGTTACCGCGTGGCCATGTGGGGGAGGGGAGCACTTACCGCCAGCCATTGAGGTGGCGGTAAGGGCTCCCGTGGTAACCCAGCGGTAACCGGGCAGCGCATGGCGATGTCCAGTTACCGCCGGGTTAGCACCGCGCTATTAAATTCAAAATTAGTTTTTTAGCGCGCCAAAAATGGCATGCGCTCAAGATGGGACTACAACCGGTGGCCACATTGGGCCAGCGGTAGTTCCAGGATAGTATGTTGTAAACCCACATTGGACTTACCGACGCCTTCTAAAAGGGATCTTTAGTAAAAAAAAAAAAGGGGCACTCCGCTCCATGGATAAATCCTTCTTATCTGTTCCCTGCTCCACTACTGCCAACTCCAGACTTCACGCCTTCTGTCTCGCTGCACCCTACGCCTGGAATAAACTTCCTGAGCCCCTACGTCTTGCCCCATCCTTGGCCACCTTTAAATCTAGACTGAAAGCCCACCTCTTTAACATTGCTTTTGACTCGTAACCACTTGTAACCACTCGCCTCCACCTACCCTCCTCTCTTCCTTCCCGTTCACATTAATTGATTTGATTTGCTTACTTTATTTATTTTTGTCTATTAGATTGTAAGCTCTTTGAGCAGGGACTGTCTTTCTTCTATGTTTGTGCAGCGCTGCGTACACCTTGTAGCGCTATAGAAATGCTAAATAGTAGTAGTAGTAGTAGTAGTAGGGCAGGGGGAGCATTCTGGGTGCAGGCACCTAAATTTACCTGCACAGCCGCAATATCTGTTATTTACTACACAGGTATGAGTCCTTTGTGTGTGTGTGCATGCATCTGTGTGTGTGCGTGTGTATGCATGTGTGTGTGCGTGCGTATTTGTGTGTGCATGTGTATATGTTTGCATGTGTATGATCCTGTACCTGAACAGCAGGCTTCCGTTTTATCTAATATTATATTCGGCAGGAGGGAAGTGAAGTTCTTTGTTGCGTATCTCGAAGTGGGAATGAAATAATGACTTCAATAAAGAGCCTTTCTTATACCCTAACAATAGATCGGTTATTTGAAACCATCCTTTATCCTGGGGAACATTGTTTGGAATTAGGAATGGATTGACTGGGCAAATCATGTTCCGTTTGGTGGAATGAAATCAAGGAGTATGATGTAACCAGAACCTCGCCATCTGAGAACCACACTCAGCAAATTATTCTGGCCTTTTGCTAGACCTCATCTCAATGCAAAACACCAGAGGAGAGAGGAATCTTGTAAACATAGTAACATAACATGACATAGTAAATGACGGCAGATAAAGACCAGTCTGCCCAACAAGATATAAAGTATTACATACCATGTAAAATGAGTATATGCATACCAGAGTTTGATTTGTCCCTGCCTTTCTCAGGTATAAATAAATCTTATATTCAGTTCTAAACAGAAGAGAAAAATGAATTCCTAATGTCCTCTGCTTCCGACACGGGCTGTAACACAGCAGCTGTCTCACACCAATTCTCTTTGTCCTCTCCCTGGCTCAGGGATCAGCTGCATTGGCTTTGACAGAGTCCCACTTTTCTGTCAAAACAAGGGGGAAATGTTTGAGAGAGAGGCTCATACTGCAGTGAGCTATGGATGTCTGCAATCTGCACGACTGTCCAGCAGGGGGTGCTATCAGGAGGTAATCCTTGCATGTCCTGCACACTAGAAGTTCATAAATTTGAATTGTCAGCTCTGTGACTGGACTTGGCCATCTGGATGTTTTCACACTGCTTTCAGATGCAGGGCCAGCCGGCTACAGGTTTTATGAGGAAAAGTGGATGTTTTGCTGCTCTTCCTTTGCTCTCTGAGATTGAAGGAACAACAGTGGTCACATTTCACCTGCAGTGTTGGGGACTCTAGAGAATGTTTTTGAAGATCATTGTAAGGGTCACAATGGATGTGTCAACAACAACCCCGGAGCCTTCTCTCTGACGTAACTTCCTACTTACGTGGAAGCAGGAAGTTACGTCAGAGAGAAGGCTCCGGGGCAGGGGCGTAGCCAGACAACAGATTTTGGGTGGGCCTAGGCAAGAAGTGGGTGGGCTCCAAGTGTTCTCCCCTTCACCCACCTCCAAAAAAAAAATCTCAGCTGGTGGGAAAATGCTTCTTTCCACCTTAGCAGTCTGCAGCAGGCACGCGCTGAAAACTGAGCATGCGCAGGTGCTGGTATCCTGGAAAAAAGCATTTTCATTACCATCAGGGGGAAGTCTTCTGCTGGCGAAGCATGGGATCCCCACCTGCTACCGCTAATACGTGTGCTGCTGTTGGGTGGGCCTGAGCCCTAATTGGGTGGGCCCCGGCCCACCCAGGCCCACCTGTGGCTACGCCACTGCTCCGGGGTTGGCACAAGCACGCTGTATGAATCGCTGTTCGCTGGCACTGACCGCTAGAAAGAAGGAAACTTTTAAAAGATACACTCCATTCCAGCACAAATTAAGCTGACCCTACAAAATAAATGAGCCTCCACTCCCACGGCACACCTGCTGTCCAGCCGCGGGACACCAATGTTGAAAAACGCAGCTATAACTGTTAGCGTTCACTTTATACAATTACTCTCCATATGAGATCCTGGTCCGCATGGTCTCTGCGTTCCCTGGTGTGATATTCTTGGAACAGGCTGGAGGTGATGCTAAACACAGCACCAGGTATCATTAGTAAAAGCGAATTCACTCTCTATCTCTTGGTCTCGTATTCATCACTGAGACAGCAGGTTTTCCAGCTTGACATAAGCAAATGTTGACAAATGTTTTGTCTGGCAGGGATGCTGTGTTTATCCAGCCTTTGGAATCTGATTTTCTCCGATGCGTTCTCAGGCATTTTCTAGGCTGTTGCCTGCTCTACCCCATTAGGGAGGGGCAGGAGCAGGTCGACCCCACTCTTAGCTATTAATACTTCCTAATGCAGCAGCAGAGGCCTCAGCGGTGTACAGGATAATGATGGATGCAAAGTATCACCAGTACTCAGCAGATGAAAATGGAACTTAGAGCCCAGTTCGTGGTGAAATGACCTTCTCAAGGTCACAGAGAGTGGTGAATAGGAAGCAAACCACAGTCACTTCTTTCCGCTCCCTGCACTGCACTGTCAGCCCCAAATAGGCTTGTTCTGTTACACACCCACCCAGTAGTCAGATCCATCATGCGGAGATATTACAATTTAACTCTTTGCATGAATGTTGCATGTCACAGATGAGAGTAAAATTAAAAGGTCAACTAGGACTAGGGGGCATGCGATTAAACTACAGTGTAGTAAATTTAAAACAAATCGGAGAAAATTTTTCTTCACCCAACGTGTAATTAAACTCTGGAATTCATTGCCGGAAAATGTGGTGAAGGCGGTTAGCTTAGCAGAGTTTAAAAAGGGGTTGGACGGTTTCCTAAAGGACAAGTCCATAAACCGCTACTAAACGGACTTGGAAAAATCCAAAATCCCAGGAATAACATGTATAGAATGTTTGTACGTTTGGGAAGCTTGCCAGGTGCCCTTGGCCTGGATTGGCCGCTGTCGTGGACAAGATGCTGGGCTCGATGGACTCTTGGTCTTTTCCCAGTATGGCATTACTTATGTACTTATAACCATGGCAGCGTCGGCATAACCATTAGGCAAACCAAGCAGTTGCCTAGGGTGGCAGCTTGTGTGGGGTAGCAAAGAGCAACTGCATTCAAATGAAAACTAAAGACCCTGACAGTCACAGAAATTCAAAGAACCATCACAGGCAGGGAGGGTGGGTCATTTTCAAACAGCCATTTTTATAATCCAAAGTTTAATGTTTAAAAGTAGAATGTCAAATTATTCACTCTTACAGGATTGTTCTTGGAGAGATGGTGTTAAAGGGAGATAAGAGGCTAGGGGGTCTGGAAGTTAATTGAGGTGGGGGCAAAAGGCTGGAGCTTCAACAATGGTGCCTAATACCCTTTCACCAGCCCTGAGCAATGGGGTTTCAGTCCTGTTACCTCTCCATCCCTGTGTACTGTGATGCTTTCTAGAATGAGCAACTTCGGATTTCGATCGAAACTCTAGCAAACTTTGCGGCATCCATCCCATAATGCAATGCGCGAGCATGCTCAGTTTCATTAAAATGAGCGTGAACGGCGCTGAAAAGCAGGACAGAGCACCAGCAATGTAAGACCAGCATGGGACATATGCTTTAGCTGGCGGGGGTTGGGGACCCCCACCAGCCAAACGGGGGGCACTGGAGTCAGTTTGAGGGGGCCCAGGCCTCCATGGCCCCACTTAGCTACACCGCTGTCTCTTACGGAAGAAGGGCAGATAGCTCTTCATCCCCCTGTTTCCTTGAGGTCTTCATTAGATATCCAGGACTCAGAGAAGTTTGCAGAAGGGCTTCAGTGACTTGATGTGGCTGAAACTTAAAAGGGCGGGTGAGGAGCATGAGGCCTCTAAAGCTGTTGAAATCCCAGCGTGAGGAAAGGTTAAATGAAAATCTGAGGTTCCTCTGCCCAAGCAGAACCAAACGAGATGTTTTAATAGAAGGCACTAGGTGGAGGCTGTATTAAGATGCTAATTTAATTTCATTAGATAAATGAAGTTTGAGATTGGAAAAGCCATGCAGGAAGAAAATTAATTTGATCTCTTCTTATAAAGTTGTTTGCGGTGCTGGCATGCAACAGCTGTAAAACATTAGGGACAAGAGCAACATAAAACCAAATAATGAATCCCTGCACAGGGCCGCCCAGGTCTGCACTGCTATAAAATTAATGTCCACCGTAGAATTTAGGTCACAACTGCAAAATATGCTGTTACCAGTAATGAGATTTTTAGTGTATGTAATGACAGTATAAGCCGGAGCAGTGGTTGTTGCCCAAAGACGTTCTTAGAGGTTGACTCTGGGGGTCCCATAGACCCCAAGTCACATACTTTCAGCTCAGTGCATTAAGGGGTTAATTTCTTTACAGGTCGCCTAACGTTAGGCATCCAGATGATGTGCACGCTAAGTGCAGATTCTATAACGATAATTACATGCATAATTGCCGTTATAGAATAAAGCGTAAGTCTACAGTCATGCGTCTTTTAGGCATGGCGCCTACGCTAGCTCAAAGGCCAGTGTTGATGTTCGTAACTGGTTGTATTCAGGAGTAATGTCAGGAAGTATTTTTTCACGGAGAGGGTGGTGGATACGTGGAATGCCCTCCCGCGGCAGGTGGTGGAGATGAAAACGGTAATGGAATTCAAACGTGTGAGGTAAACACAAAGGAATCCTGTTTAGAATTAATGGATCCACGGAATCTTAGCAGAGATTGGGTGGCGACGCCGGTAATTGGGAACCAAAACCGGTGCTGGACAGACTTCTACGGTATACGCCCTGATCGTGACTGAATAGATACGGATGGGCTGGAGTGTAAATTTAAGGGGCTTTGACAGCTTCAGAACCTTTAGTACAAAAAGAGTGCTGGGCAGACTTCTACAGTCTGTGCCCTCAGAAAGGAAGGACAAATCAAACTCAGGCATACAAATAAAATATCACATACCATGTAAAATGAGTTTATCTTGTTGGGCAGACTGGATGGACCGTTCAGGTCTTTATCTGCCGTCATTTACTATGTTACTATGTTACTCTTTAGGGTTCTACATGGAATGTTGCTACCAACTGGGATTCCGGAATCCTGTAACTCTTTAGGATTCCAGAATCTTCAGCACTTTTAGTACAAGAGACTTCTACGGTCTGTGCCCTGAGAAAGGCAGGGACAAATCAAACTCGGGTATAAAGTATCACATACCATGTTTATCTTGTTGGGCAGACTGGATGGACCGTTCAGGTCTTTATCTGCCATCATTTACTATGTTACTTATCATTTCTATAGCACTACTAGACATACCATGTGTGTAAGTGGTAGACGTGCCCTTAGCTCTCCCACGCCTCTCCCACTTCCACACCCCCTTGCAATTCTAGAATCTCCACTAAGGGCACCTAAATGTAATTAGCACCAATTATAGCCATAATTGGTTGTTAACAACAGTTAGTAGCTAATTATTAAAGTTATCTGTGTAACTGACACTTTTCTATAACTTGCATAAGCGTTGCCACACTGGGACAGACTGAAGATCCATCAAGCCCAGAATCCTGTTTCCAACAGTGGCCAATCCAGGTCACAAGTACTTGGCAAGATATCGAAAAGTTCAATACATTTTATGCTGCTTATCCCAGAAATCAGCAGTGGATTTCCCCCAAGACCATCTTAATAATGGTTTATGGACTTTTCTTTTAGGAAGCTATCCAAACCTTTTTAAAACCCCGCTAAGCTAACTGCTTTTACCACTTTCTCTGACAACAAATTCCAGCATTTAATTACACGTTTAGCAAATAAATATTTTCTCTGATTTGTTTTAAATTTACCACTTTGTAGCTTCATTGTGTGCCCCCTAGTCCCATTATTTTTGGAAAGAATAAACAAGCAACAGACAGAACTTTGCATGCAAACCCCCGGATTCTATATATAGTGCACAAAATTGTGTGTACAAATTTGGGCACGCACCCAATTTGCACGCACAATTTAATTGAGTAACAAACCAATTAGCACCGATATTTGAGCAATCAATTATCAGCACTAATTGGCAATAATTAGAATTGATGTGCACATCTTGCTAGGCGTATTCTATAAAGATGTGTGAGTAAATTCTTGAGGAGGGAGCATGGCCACAGGAAGGGCATGGGTGGGTCATGGGCATTCCAATAATTTGCGTGCACTGTTACGGAATACGCCTGGTCCACGCCTAATGTAGGTGTGGGGATTTTCAGTTGGTGTAAATCCTCGCGCCTAAAAGTTAGGCACTGATCCCTGTGCAAGGCGTTATTCTATACAAAGCACCCAGGTTGGAGCGTGAATGGTTATCTGCAAATGGCCCGTCCCTGCATGTGTGGCGTTCTCAAATGATTGGCTTGCTGGGTGTGGAGCGAATGGCCATCTGAGAGATTTCTGCTCCTTCTGGATTACAATTGCAGGCTTGCTGGTCTCCTTTCTGGAACACGAGAGCGAGAAGTCGATTATTCAACTTATCAACATTTATGCTTAATTCTGATTAAGGAGTGAGTGGGTCAGGAAGGGTTGGAAAGGATGGGTTATGACTTAAAACTATTTCTGTCTTTTACTTCTTTGTTTAGTGTTGTGATTTAATTATTGGTGGAAAACGCGGGCAGATATACTGTGCGAGTACGGTAGCAGTGTTCTTAAATTATATTTTTGCATTTTGCTGCTTTATAGAGAACTGAGTATCAGGTTTCATTAATTAAATTTCCGATTGATAAATTGATAAGGTTTTCGGGGCACTACTTAAGATGTTGCGCGTAATGGACATTTGGTCCCTGCCAGCGTGCCAATACTTAAGTACTTTCGCAATTATGTACTTTATGTACTGTATAGAATAGTGTGTTTCTCTGTGTGTAAGTCTTCCTCAGAATTATCCGCAAAATTAGTTTTTATTTTATGCCAGAGCATGCCTAAAATTATGTATAAGTCTGCCCTCCCCTATCCTAGCCTTTCAACCACCAACCCCTCTTCCCCCTGCCACCCAATTTCAGCTAAGCTTCTGCAGAAGGAATGGATCCACAGCAGCTTAGCTGAAATTGGGTGGCGGGGGGAAGAGGGGTTGGTGGTTGAGAGGCTAGGGGAGGGCAGACTTATACAGGGTCTGTGCCAGAGCCGGTGATGGGAGGCAGGACTGGTGGTTGGGAGGCGGGAAATACTGCTGGACAGACTTATACGGTCTGTGACCTGAAAAAGACAGGTACAAATCAAGGTAAGGTATACACATATGAGTTTATCGTGGGCAGACTAGATGGACCGTGCAGGTCTTTTTCTGCCGTCATCTACTATGTATGTATGTATGTTAAGCTCTGGAACTCGCTGCCAGAGGATGTGGTAACAGCGGTTAGCATAGCTGGGTTTAAAAAAGGTTTGGAGAAGTTCCTGGAGGAAAAGTCCATAGTCTGGTGGAGCCGGTGGGGGGAAGAGGGGTTGGTGGTTGGGAGGCGAAGATAGTGGTGGGCAGACTTATATGGTGTGTGCCGGGGCTGGTGGTTGGGAGGAGGGGATAGTGCTGGGCAGACTTATACGGTCTGTGCCCTGAAAAAGACAGGTACAAATCAAGGTAAGGTATACACATGAGTTTATCTTGTTGGACAGACTGGATTGACCGTGCAGGTCTTTTTCTGCCGTCATCTACTATGTTACTATCCAGCTTATAATTGAAAAAGAAAAACGTCTATATTGCGACCCAAATCGGGAGATAGACGTTTATCTCACAAAAATGAATAAAGCGGTATAATCGAAAGCCGAATTTGGACATTTTCAACTGCACTCCGTCGCGGATGCGGACAAAGTTGATGGTGGCGTGTCGAAGGCGTGGTGAAGGCGGAACTGGGGCGTGGTTATCGGGCGATCAGAGATGGGCACCTTTCGCCTATAATGGAAGAAAAATATGCGTTTTTAGCGAGAATTTAGGGCACTTTTCCTGGACCCTGTTTTTCCACGAATAAGGCCCCAAAAAGTGCCCTAAATGACCAGATGACCTCCCCTGACTCCCCCAGTGGTCACAAACCCCCTCCCACCACAAAATATGCCGTTTCACAACTTTTTATTTTCACCCTCAAATGTCATACCCACCTCCCTGGCAGCAGTATGCAGGTCACTGGAGCAGTTATTAGGGGGTGCAGTGGACTTCAGGCAGGTGGACCCAGGCCCATCCCCCCCCCCCACATGTTACACTTGTGCTGGTAAATGGGAGCCCTCCAAACCGCCCCCCAAACCCACTGTACCCACATGTAGGTGCCCCCCTTCACCCCTTAGGGCTATAGTAATGGTGTAGACTTGTGGGCGGTGGGTTTTGAGGGGCATTTGGGGGGCTCAACACCCAAGGGAAGGGTACTATGCACCTGGGAGCTCTTTTACCTTTTTTTTTGTTTTTGTAAAAGTGCCCCCTAGGGTGCCCGGTTGGTGTCCTGGCATGTGAGGGGGACCAGTGCACTACGACTCCTGGCCCCTCCCACGAACAAATGCCTTGGATTTATTCGTTTTTGACCTGGGCGCTTTCATTTTCCATTATCGCTGAAAAACAAAAATGCCCAGCTCACAAATTGTCGAATAACACATGGACGTCTATTTTTTTCGAAAATACGGTTTGGTCCGTCCCTTCACGGACCCGTTCTCGGAGATAAACGCCCATGGAGATAGACGTTTTTGTTCAATTATGCCCCTCCATGTAATTATGTACTTTATGTACTGTATAACAAAAATTTTAGGCACGCTCTGGCATAAAATAAAAACTAATTTTGCGGATAATTCTGAGGAAGACTTACACACAGAGAAGCACACTATTCTAGGTGTACATAACCCCACTTTGCTTAAGCGATGCATAGAATCCATGGACCCCTAGTGTAGTGGAGGTCATTAGTAGCATCTCTGATATGGAGAGCAAATTCGAAAAATATTGTAATTTATATTCAATTAAGGATGTCCAATAGAAAAGGTATCATCTTATTTTCTTTTCCATGTTTTACTTTGTTTGATTTCTATAAAAACGATCGAAACATAGAATGGCGCTGCTTAGCGTTCAAATTTTCCGGCACTGTATATAGAATTAGATCCTAATTATAGCAGTAGCAGGGACTGGGGAGGGCTCTGCTCAGCATAATGTCAGTTAGGCAAATCAATGGATTTCTTGTCTTTCATAGCATAAGTACAGAAGAACAAAAGTATTGCCATACTGGGAAAGACCAAAGGTCCATCAAGCCCAGAGCACCGTTTCAAACAGTGGCCAATCCAGGTCACAAATACCTGGCAAGATCCCAAAAAACTACAAAACATTTTATACTGCTTATCCCAGAAATAATGGATTTTCCCCAAGTCCATTTAATAACGGTCTATGGACTTTTCCTTTAGGAAGCCGTCCAAACCTTTTTTAAACACTGCTAAGCTAACCGCCTTTACCACATTCTCTGGCAACGAATTCCAGAGTTATAACTTCCAAATTGGCCCCAACTGCACAGGTGAGAAGCTCCACATTAACACCATTGCAGAGAACAAAAAGCTTAGGTAAGTAAATTCCAAATGAGGACTAAAGTGGTTTAAAGAAATGTGAAAAGGTCATGTTAAAATATTTCTTGCCATGGGATTTTGAGACATTAAGCTTTGAGACAGGCCCTTCTGTCATGTTACGTCAGATTACACAGTGCTGCTTGGGGTCTCCCTTCCTGGAAGAAGACCTTAGATTGGGATCGGATTTCTGACACTGATTTTGCATAGAAGAAGTGGTGTTACAATTACTAATGAGGTACTGGAGTCCAAATTTTAAAAATTCAGTCCAGCCAAGTGCCTTGCTGGAGGGGCTGTGAACAGAGAGAGCTGTCACTGAAGCACCTGATTGATGAGTGCAGTGCTCTGAGCTGTCTTTACAGCCCTTTCTGCGGAGCTTAATCCCAGGATTAGCCTTTAAACCTCTTCTCTCCTTGGCAGATTGACACATGACCTGGCCACAGAACAGCAGCTCTCCGTGCTGTAGGATTCCTCCTGTCTGACTCCCAGAAGACATAAGTACATAAGTAATGCCATACTGGGAAAAGACCAAGGGTCCATCGAGCCCAGCATCCTGTCCACGACAGCGGCCAATCCAGGCCAAGGGCACCTGGCAAGCTTACCAAACATACAAACATTCTATACATGTTATTCCTGGAATTTTGGATTTTTCCAAGTCCGTTTAGTAGCGGTTTATGGACTTGTCCTTTAGGAAACCGTCCAACCCCTTTTTAAACTCTGCTAAGCTAACCGCCTTCACCACTTTCTCCGGCAACAAATTCCAGAGTTTAATTACACGTTGGGTGAAGAAAAATTTTCTCCGATTTGTTTTAAATTTACTACACTGTAGTTTCATCGCATGCCCCCTAGTCCTAGTATTTTTGGAAAGCGTGATCAGAAGCTTCACATCCACCTGTTCCACTCCACTCATTATTTTATATACCTCTATCATGTCTCCCCTCAGCCGTCTCTTCTCCAAGCTGTATAGCCCTAGCCTCCTTAGTCTTTCTTCATAGGGAAGTCGTCCCATCCCCGCTATCATTTTAGTCGCCCTTCGCTGCACCTTTTCCAATTCTACTATATCTTTCTTGAGATGCGGCGACCAGAATTGAACACAATACTCAAGGTGCGGTCGCACCATGGAGCGATACAACGGCATTATAACATCCTCACACCTGTTTTCCATACCTTTCCTAATAATACCCAACATTCTATTCGCTTTCTTAGCCGCAGCAGCACACTGAGCAGAAGGTTTCAGTGTGTTATCGACGACGACACCCAGATCCCTTTCTTGGTCCGTAACTCCTAACGTGGAACCTTGCATGACGTAGCTATAATTCGGGTTCTTTTTTCCCACATGCATCACCTTGCACTTGCTCACATTAAACATCATCTGCCATTTAGCCGCCCAGTCTCCCAGTCTCGTAAGGTCCTCTTGTAATTTTTCACAATCCTGTCGTGATTTAACGACTTTGAATAACTTTGTGTCATCAGCAAATTTAATTACCTTGCTAGTTACTCCCATCTCTAAATCATTTATAAATATATTAAAAAGCAGCGGTCCTAGCACGGACCCCTGAGGAACCCCACTAACTACCCTTCTCCATTGTGAATACTGCCCATTTAACCCCACTCTCTGTTTCCTATCCTTCAACCAGTTTTTAATCCACAATAGGACATTTCCTCCTATCCCATGACCCTCCAATTTCCTCTGTAGCCTTTCATGAGGTACCTTGTCAAACGCCTTTTGAAAATCCAGATACACAATATCAACCGACTCCCCTTTGTCCACATGTTTGTTCACTCCTTCAAAGAATTGAAGTAAATTGGTCAGGCAAGATTTCCCCACACAAAAGCCATGCTGACTTGGTCTCAGTAATCCATGTCCTTGGATGTGCTCTGTAATTTTGTTTTTAATAATAGCCTCTACCATTTTCCCAGGCACTGACGTCAGACTCACCGGTCTATAATTTCCCGGATCTCCCCTGGAGCCTTTTTTAAAAATGGGCGTTACATTGGCCACCCTCCAATCTTCTGGTACCACGCTCGATTTTAAGGATAAGTTGCATATCACTAGCAGTAGCTCCGCAAGCTCGTTTTTCAGTTCTATCAGTACTCTAGGATGAATACCATCCGGTCCAGGAGATTTGCTACTCTTCAGTTTGCCGAACTGCCCCATTACGTCCTCCAGGTTTACCGTGAAGTCAGTAAGTTTCTCCGACTCGTCCGCTTGAAATACCATTTCCGACACCGGTATCCCACCCAAATCTTCCTCGGTGAAGACCGAAGCAAAGAATTCATTCAGTTTCTCTGCTACGTCTTTGTCTTCCTTGATCGCCCCTTTTACCTAACGGTCATCCAGCGGCCCAACCGATTCTTTAGCCGGCTTCCTGCTTTTAATATACCGAAAAAAATTTTTACTATGTTTTTTTGCCTCTAATGCTATCTTTTTTTCATACTCCCTCTTGGCCTTCTTAATCTGCGCCTTGCATTTGCTTTGACACTCCTTATGCTGTTTCTTGTTATTTTCAGACGGTTCCTTCTTCCATTTTCTGAAGGCGTTTCTTTTAGCCCTAATAACTTCCTTCACCTCACTTTTCAACCAGGCCGGGTGTCTTTTGGACTTCCGTCTTTCTTTTCTAATTTGCGGAATATGTATGGCCTGGGCCTCCAGGATGGTATTTTTGAACAGCGTCCAAGCCTGTTGTACAGTTTTTACTCTCTCAGTTGCCCCCCTAAGTTTTTTTTTTTACTGTTCTTCTCATTTAATGCTTTGTGCAGGGCCTCATTCCCATGTGAAGGATCCAGCATTGTCTGATTCTTCAATTCTCCCTCTTCCAGTTAGGCTGGTGGCCTATTAATTAATGTCAGCAACCTGAGAATGGTCTCTGCTGAATGAGTTTAACACACGGTTGGCAGATCCAGGGGATAGAGGAGAGAGTTTAGAGCATGGCACAGATGGCACCAGGAATTTCTCATCCTAGTGACTGTGTGGCAGCCAGGCCTGCAAACTCCTACAGACACACGCCTCCCCCCCCCCAACCTTCTCTGTAGCTCACCACCCCATTATACACCTGTCACACTCTTTATCAAAGAGAGAAACACACATATCCCCCCCCCCCCCCCCCCCGCTCACGATCCCCATTATACTTATAAGTACCTAAGTATTGTCACACTGGGACAGACCAAAGGTCCATCAAGCCCAGCATCCTGTTTCCAACAGTGGCCAATCCCGGTCACAAATACCTGGCAAGATCCCAAAAAGGTACAAAACATTTTATGCTGCTTATCCTAGAAATAAGCAATGGATTTTCCCAAATCATTTTAATAATGGTCTATGGACTTCCTTTAGGAAGCCATCCAAATCTTTTTAAAACCCCGCTAAGCTAACTGCTTTTACCACATTCTCTGGCAATGAATTTCAGAGTTTAATTACACATTGAGTGAAGAAATATTTTCTCTGATTCCTATTAAATTTACTACTTTGTAGCTTCATCGCATGCCCCCTAGTCCTAGTATTTTTGGAAACAAACGATTCATGTCTACCCGTTCCTCTCCACTCAGTATTTTATAGACCTCTATCATATCTCCCCTCAGCCGTCTCTTGCACTCTTTTTCAAAGATGCACACACACACACACACACACAACCCTCTTTCTACACCTCGATTATACTCCTGTCCAGTGCATTCTTTCTAGCAAAAAAGGTGCAGGTACTCAAATGCCAGGCCACCCTTCAGGGGTGGGGTGATCACTGAAGGACCCAACCCACAATAGCCAGGCCCCCTGCAACCAGTCACAGAATCTATGACAAGGCAGAATTGGTGTCTTGAGCCTGAGCTTGTTCATTAAAACTTGGGAATCATGGGTCAATTTTAGCAGACAATGGAAAAGGTGCCGGTACTCAGTACCCCCTCAAGTACCGCCTCAAAAAAAGCCCTGCTCCTGTCACACTCTTTATCAAATGCAAGACAACCACAGAAGGTGGAAAGAACACAAAGATCCCACGAGGTGAACAGAGTCCAGGAACAAGGAGTGGGAACTGGATCAGGGTCTTCAAAAACAGACTCAGGACGCCGGAATGGCATTTTACAGGCTACTCAACAATTATCTCTTTCACCAACGGTCTTTTTAAAGACCAGCTCATGCTCTTTTCACAAGAAGCATCATCAACGATAAACGTGATCAAGTATACGCATCGTCTCCTGAGGCAAGGCAGGCATGTGCCGAAACATGGTTCCATGTTGAGTCAGTATTAATAAACATCCATCATTTCATTCCGGTGTCCTGAGTCTGTTTTTGAAGAGCCCGATCCAGTTCCCACTCCTTGTTCCTGGACTCTTTATCAAAGGCACTCACGCACACAACCCTCTTTCTACACCTCCATTATACTCCTGTCACACACACGAACACTTCCTGAATGGAAGCGGTGCAAAGAAAAGCTACGAGAATGGTAAGGGATTTGCGTTACAAGACGTATGAGGAGAGACTTGATGACCTGAACACGTATACCCTGGAGGAAAGGAGAAACAGGGGTGATATGATACAGACGTTCAAATATTTGAAAGGTATAAATTCGCAAACGAACCTTTTCCAGAGATGCGAAGGAGGTAGAACGAGAGGACATGAAATGAGATTGAAGGGGGGCAGACTCAAGAAAAATGTCAGGAAGTATTTTTTCACGGAGAGTGTAGTGGATGCTTGGAATGCCCTCCCGCGGGAGGTGGTGGAAATGACAACGGTAACAGAATTCAAGCACGCGTGGGATAAACATAAAGGAATCCTGTTCAGAAGGAATAGATCCTAAGGAGCTTAGCCGAGATTGGGTGGCAGAGCTGGTGGCGGGAGGCGGGGATGGTGCTGGGCAGACTTATATGGTCTGTGCCAGAACCAGTGGTGGGAGGAGGGGCTGGTGGTTGGGAGGCGGGGATAGTGCTGGGCAGACTTATACGGTCTGTGCCAGAACCGGTGGTGGGAGGCGGGGCTAGTGGTTGGGAGGCGGGGATAGTGCTGGGCAGACTTATATGGTCTGTGCCAGAGCCGGTGGTTGGGAGGCGGGGCTGGTGGTTGGGAGGCGGGGATAGGGCTGGCCAGACTTACACGGTCTGTGCCCTGAAAAGGACAGGTACAAATCAAGGTAAGGTATACACAAAAAGTAGCACATATGAGTTTATCTTGTTGGGCAGACTAGATGGACTGTGCAGGTCTTTTTCTGCCGTCATCTACTAGGTTACTTTCAGGCTCATTTTCAAAGCACTTAGCCTCCCAAAGTTCCATAGAAACCTATGGAACTTAGCCTCCCAAAGTGCTTTGAAAATATGCCTCTATGTATGTTACTATGTTCTCTGCAAACATTTGTGGCACCTTTGTAAAACGTGTCTCCCTGGTTCCCGGGTGCTGCTTTTCAGACCTTATTCCGTAATGGGTGGCGTTGTGCCCGATGCATTTTTTTTATTTACACCCAGAGGCGTTGCTTAATTCTCCACTAGTGATTTACGCTGCTGCTGTTCTAATGATACATCTCGACACTCCTTAAAACATGAAGAAGTGCTCGTCTTCGCCAGCAATTAAAAGGCGGTGAAGGAGAGCAGGCTGATTTGCAAAATAGAAAAGTAAATCAAGCAATTAGGCAGAGCTCATTTGATGAATAAAAAGTTTCAGGCACCTGTCAAGAAGGGCCTGGGCACATCCTTGTAATCTGTGCTTGCAGGGAGGGAGAGGACGGGTTAGTGCCCCTGAAAATGAGACATGGCCGGCACCAGCTAGAGACTGCCAGAGCGTAACAGGTGCTGGGAATTACTCCTTCTCCTTACCCCCGGATTCTATGTATGGCATCAGTGGTGTGCTGGAGCAGGCTCTCACAGGCTCGCGAGAGCCGGTTGTTAAGTTTTTAAGAATTTTGGGAGCCGGTTGTTAAAGTAGGGCCCTCCATGGCTACTTTAACAACTGGCTCCCAAAATGTGGGCTTGGGCCCCCTGCTGAATTCTCTTTTACTTTGCTGGTGGGGATGCTGAGCCCTGCCAGCCAAGTAAATAGACTGCTGCTGCTCCCCGCTCCTTGTTTCCACCTTTGAGCAGCAGGCTGGGACTTCTCCAGCATGTGTGAGAAGTTTCAGCTTGCTGCTCAGAGCAAAAGGTTGGGAGTGGTGGCAGTCCATTTATTGGCTGCCAGCAAAGGTATGCCTAGTGTGCCCGCACGAAGGGAGGGAGGAGAGAAAGGCAAGTGTTGCTCCCCCACCCCGGCCACCCCTAGCCCTTCCAACTGCAGAGCTGGCTACGTCCGGTCCGGAGAACAAGCCTGTTGTTAAAAGTTTACCAGTACACCCCTGTATGGCATCCAAGTTTGCGAACCTGCTGAGAAGTACGTGGTGTGCAAATTAATTGGTTCTTGAGCTCTTAACCATCGACCGATTCTTGAGGTTAATTGGCGGGCATTACAATTTGCTTGAGCATCGATCTGGCTGCGCTATTCTGTCAGGGTGCCTAACTCCCATGATAGTGCGTTTCCCAAAATGGGAGGGGTGTTCTGGAAGGGTACGCATGCAGTTATAGAATACAGCCTCACCACGCCTAACCTGGGCAGCAGCATTTACTTCAGGTTTCAGCAGGCGTGAGTCTGGCGCCCAAAGTTAGGCGCAGGAATTGGCGCTACACACAATTTTACAAAAGGCACAAGCCCTTTATAGAATGGCACTTAGCAGCCATTTTTTCCAGTGCCAATTTTTCAGCGCTGTTTGTAGAATTTCCCTCTTTGCACCCTGACCTCTGTATCTACCTTCCTGACCCTGCCAGTGCACCTCTACTTCCTTGCAACATCCTGCTTTATACCAATACTGTGACCCCCCCCCCCCCACCCCCAGATACACACACAGTCCTGTGACACCCACTTATACACCGGTATGAAGCTACCCCCACACACAGCTCTGTCAATGCACCTGTAACACTCTCTACTATCCCTCTACAGTCAAGTCCAGTATGAGCACCTATGTGCTTATCCCAGTTGTACATGCCATAGTAACATCAAGACTGGATTACTGCAATTCACTATACAATGGTCTGACTACAAAGGGCCTGCACCAGCTCCAGTTGATTCAGAATGCAGAAGCAAGTCTCATAGAAGGTTGCAAGCGACGTGACCACATCACACCATTTTTGCAAAAACTTCATTGGCTACCAGTACAATTTAGGGCTAAATTTAAAACTCTATGTCTGATCTTCAAGGCCCTGAAAGGAAATGGCCCCGAGTATCGGAAGGATAGGATGATCCTCCACACACCTTCTCCGGAGTAGCCCCCACACTCTGGAATGCATTGCCTGAAAGGCTCCGCTTAACACAAGACTATCTCTACTTCAGGAAGTAGGTGAAAGCTTGGCTCTTCAACCAAGCCTTTAATGGAAGAAGTAACTAACTTGTTAGTCTCACTCACACACACAAGGATTGACTTGGGCTGCACATACTGCAGCGGGACATGTTTATCCACTCCTACCCTAGCTGAGATAATATTTAACCATGTCTCTGACCTCACGTGCAACTTTCTTCAAATCAATCACCTTACTTTCTAATTCTTCCTACTTTCTTACTCATCTATATGTTACAACTTTGCCTTACCCCTCACTACCAATTATAATGTTCTAGTACATATTGTGTTGTCATTGCAAGTAGTATACCATGCCATACTGTGTATTGTTGTTGAAATATTTTTACTGCTGTAATTGTCTATTGCTCATGTTTGATCTATTCTTACTGTACACCGCCTTAAGTGAATTCCTTCAAAAAGGCGGTAAATAAATCCTAATAAATAAATACAGAAATGTGTTAGAAATTGACCTATCTCTGCTCTCGGGGGTTTGCACTAGATTTTCTTGGCCTCATGCAAGATGTTTCTTCTGCTTCCCCCCCCCCCCCCCCTTGAGTCACAATACGCAATAGATTTCCAATGTGTTATACATGTGATGGGGGGGGGGGGGAGAGGGAGAAGAGCCAAAAGTTGTGATAAGAAAGGAAGCAGCACAGACCATTCAGAGGAATTGCTGGATGGAGATTTAGTGAAAGACACATCCGTCTGAAGAGTGGAGGAGAAGCTGCTGCTGGGGGGGGGAGACTTTTTCATCTGTAGAATCCGTTCTAAGTAGAAAGATCTGGGACTCCCTCCGGACGACTCTCCTCAGGCAGACGGCAGTGAAACGCAAGGTGGATGGACAATACTAGATTCGGTCCATACAAAAGTCCAGGTAGGTAGTTATCTAAGCTCTAGTGATTATCGCTTTAAGAAGACTGACTTTGTTAGGATGAAGGAGTCCCTTCGAGAGGGGATGACAGAGTGTGAAGATCTGTGGAAGAAGAGTGGGCTACAGCGTAAGAATAACAAATCTATTTTTAGAGAAGTAAAACAAAAATAAGAGAATAAAGAAAGCAATTTAGTGGAGGAGTGGCCTAGTGGTTAGGGTGGTGGACTTTGGTCCTGGGGAACTGAGGAACTGAGTTCGATTCCCACTTCAGGCACAGGCAGCTCCTTGTGACTCTGGGCAAGTCACTTAACCCTCCATTGCCCCATGTAAGCCGCATTGAGCCTGCCATGAGTGGGAAAGCGCAGAGTACAAATGTAACAAAAATAAAATAGATACTATTGGAGATTCTACATGGAATGTTGCTACTATTGGAGATTCTACATGGAATGTTGCCACTATTGGAGATTCTACATGGAATGTTGCTATTCCACTAGCAACATTCCATGTAGAAGGCTGCGCAGGCTTCTGTTTCTGTGAGTCTGATGTCAGACTCACAGAAGCAGAAGCCTGCGCGGCCACATTGGTGATCTGCAAGGGCCGACTTCTACATGGAATGTTGCTAGTGGGACTCTGGGCAAGTCACTTAACCCTCCATTGCCCCAGGTACAAATAAGTACCTGTATACAATATGTAAGCGGCATTGAGCCTGCCATGAGTGAACATAAATTTACTACATTGTAGCTTCATCGCATGCCCCCTAGTCCTAGTATTTTTGGAAAGCGTGAACAGACATTTTCGTCGCCCTTCTCTACACCTTTTCTAATTCCACTATATCTGTTTTGAGATGCGGCGACCAGAATTGAACACAGTATTCAAGGTGCGGTCGCACCATGGAGCAATACAAAGGCATTATAACATCCTCATTTTTGTTTTCCATTCCTTTCCTAATAATACCTAATATTCTATTTGCTTTCTTAGCCGCAGCACCACACTGAGCCTTTTATAATTCTGCTACACCTTTTTAAAGATACAGTGTGTGGTTGCAGCATGGAGTGATACTGAGGCATTATAATACTCTTTGACTTATTTTCCATCCCTTTCCTAGCATTCTGTTTGATTTTTGGTCACTGCCACAAACCAGCACAGGCAAAGAACAACTAAGGCCTTGGAGGTGAAGGGTGAGACTTTTTTCACCCAGGCGGGAATGCAAAACTCTGGAATCTCTGCTGATGGAGCTCAGCAGGCTTGGACCAGCCTGTCATTCAAAAATCAGATGAGATCACTGAGCAGCACCAGACTCAGAAGAGGGGAAGGGAAGTAAGAGAAGCAGAACCAATTCAGATTTTCAAAGTTCACTTTAATTACAAGCTCCAGAGTGCATTGGGATGGCCAAGAACGATGCGTGGCCTGACACAGCCTCTGGCTGTTCTCCAAAGGCTACGTAAAGCCGGCTCCCTGACAGGTGACCTTTGGAAGCACTTGTTCTAGGACAGATGCTAACAGTTCGGAGATTCATGCTGTTCCAGCTCTGACAATCCAACAGCAGCGTCTACAAGCCTCAGCCAGGTTACAGCATGGCAATGCAAAAGAGAACAGAGGTTCTGCTGCCCTTCATTTCATTCTCTCGTTTGCCCTTTACACTCCATGTTGTTCATATTCACAAATACAAAGATTTGGTTTTCTACAGGAGGCTTAAGCTTCCTGCTTCACAATGGTTATAACTTAACTGTGTTCACTGTGGGTGCACCTTATGCCTGGAATAGACTCCCTGAGCCGGTACGTCAAGCTCCATCTCTGGCCGTCTTCAAATCTAGGCTAAAAGCCCACCTTTTTGATGCTGCTTTTAACTCCTAACCCTTACTCACTTGTTCGGTACCCATATTTTATCATTCCCACCTTAGTAATTCCCTTATCTCTTATTTGTCCTGTTTGTCTAGCCTGATTAGATTGTAAGCTCTGTCGAGCAGGGACTGTCTCTTCATGTTCAAGTGTACAGCGCTGCATACATCTAGTAATGCTATGGAAACGATAAGTAGTAGTAGTAATAGTAGTCCTTGGGATTCCGGAGTCTTGCTACTCTTTGGGATTCCAGAATCTTGCTACTCTTTGGGATTCCAGAATCTTGCTACTCTTTGTCCCTATCCCTTATTTGTCCTGTTTGTCTGGCCTGATTAGATTGTAAGCTCTGTCGAGCAGGGACTGTCTCTTCATGTTCAAGTGTAGTAGCGCTATAGAAATGATAAGTAGTAGTAGTAATGGGTGTCAACTCTAAGGGTGCTTTAGCAACCCCAACATTGAACCAATTCCTTTGCTCTGTTGTGTCATTAGCACCCCAATCATTCTGAAAACCTGAGTCTTATGGTGTCCTCAACAGAGTCAGGTAGCAGGGTGTCAAACCCTTCTGTACAGGATCTCAATCTCAGCTCGTAGAGTGCACCCTGCAAACCTGAACTCAGGCCCAGTTTATTCGGTCTGAAGAGAAAGTGGAGACTCAGGCTTTATGGTTCATAGCGTTACAAAGAAATCTTCTATCTGTCCGCTGCTGCTGTTTTAATGTCTCTTTAGTCGTTCTGCTCAAATAACTGTTCACACACAATTACTGTACAAAGAAAATGAATTTTGGAGATCCAGATGCATTTGTCTCTGTATAAGCGACATTTAATTACCAAGCCAAGGGAGAAACACATCTGGAGCTTCGGTCTCCATTTTCACTGCACCACAACTGTGTACATGCACAAAGATTGTAACGATTAAAATCACAGGGCAACCACAGAAGGGCACTAAGGTTTCATGTTTACTAACTGACGTTATCACTAGGGGGATATTGTAGGAGCAGATGGTTCAGGTGTGTTGTGTCTGTGAAGCGTATTGATTATGCTAAGTCAGGGTGCAAATTATAGTAATACTCTGGATTTAAACCCGTCTATTGAGCTTTTTCTATGATCATCTCATCACAGCTGTAGTGTCTTATAATCTAGAGTTTATTCAGCTCTAAGAACTCAGGTTAGGGTGTGGGGAAGGGACAGCTGCAGCCTTCAGTCTTCATGTTGTCATCTCGCCATCAAGCTGCATTACAGACAACTTTCTTCATTCTTCAGTTTCAGGCCTAGATTAAATGTAGCTTGAAGAGGGGCAAAGCCCTTTCAGCAAATTCTCCCTTCTGCCTGAAGACCTGTTCCTTCACTTCCTTCCAGCCTTTTTCCCTCTGGTCTATAAACAGTCCTTCCAGCTCACAAGTGTTTAACAGCTTTTGAACTAGGGCCGCCGAGAGCAGGGGGGGAGGGGGGCAGGGGGGAAAAATTCCCTCGGCCTCCGAGGGGGGACCGGAATCGGGGTCTCTCTCTCTCCTACTTCTGACAGGAGCAGGAAAGAGAAAAAACTCCGGCGCTGGGCCCCCCTTCCATTGCCTGCCTAACAGCTGCTGGGCCTTCAGGCCGCGCATACTCGGTTTTGAAACTGAGTATGCGCGACGTGAGAGAAAAGCAGCCGCAGGGGCAGGCAATGCGGCAGAAGAAAGAGCAGCACTGGAGGAAGACCACTTCTGCTGGTAGGGCCTCAGGATCTCTGCCAGCCAAGATATTTGCAGTTCCAGTGGGCGGGTGGGGGGGGGGGTGGCAGTGGCGGCCATCCTGGGGGAGGGCGGCAGCAGCAGTGATCCTGGAGGAGGGATGGCCCTGCCCCGTGCCCAGCTCAGGCCCAGATGCACTAAACCTTAACAACCCTTTAACGGCCCTTTAACGAAGAAATTCGTAACTGTTGCATGCATTGAAGGCCTTTTTCCGACGAAGCAAGCAGCTAACGAAAACGGAATACAAACGAGTAACTACCATTGTAATGTGGACGATTCGGGATGCACTAACAATACCAACGATTACACCGAATCATTTACCGCAACATATTAAACGTATGGTCAGAGCTGTCATCTCCCCGCTTCCCCCTGCACCTCAAAATTCCAAGCTGGCACGTTGGAAAAACAAAATAAACACAAACATGTGGCTCCCCCCCTCCCCCCCGCTTCCCTCTGCATACAATACAAATGAAATGAAAACAAAATCAAATAAGGACTGGGAGGGGGCAAGGGTGCCCGTCAGGAGTGTCCTGTATGGACGGCCTTGCCCCCGCCCCCCGCCCCCCCCCCCCCGAGGTCGCTGCTGCTCCCCGCTTCTGCATGTATTAAATAAAAAATAAAAACGCCTTTGCCCCTTTTATTTTCAATGTGTTTTTTGGGGGGGTTTTGACGTTTGTGGCATGCGCAGAGCAGCCAGCATAACGCTTGGCTGCTCTGCGCATGCTTTACGGGCAGATTAACGACGGCGATTACACTTCTGTAATGCATTCGACTTTCAAAATACCGAACCGAACGTGTGGGGCTTCTGTTTTTAGTGCATTCTTCGTTTTTTCACCTTCGGTAAGGACTTTTACGTTTTTGATTTTTTTTAACCTATGGTTGATGCATCTGGGCCTCTGTCTCTAAAACCCTGCAGTGCTCAAAAAAACATTTGTTCCCCTGGTGAGATCCATGCCCTCTCCTCCCTTTTGTTTTACAAGTGCAGCAGCCACTAGAAAAGCAGCAAATCAACATTTTTAAAATCAAAGAACGAGAAAATAGAAGCAGATCTTGTTACGGGAATTTGTGCCGAGTTTCTCCGTGGGTCAAGTCCTTCGTAAACAGAACCTCTGCTGGATTCTTCCTTGGGACACTGAAACCTCTGCTGGATGCCTTGTGGACCAGTCTCAGCATCTTTCCCGGCAACGCGTCCTACATTTCAGGGTTGTTTGAACCTGGTCTTGTCCAAGCCTAGAGTATCTTGCCTCATGCAGCAACACTGAATGATAACATCCTGCCAAAAATACTTCCAGTATTGAGTTCTTACTCAATTGCATAGAGAGAAGATGTCTTTAATTTATCACATTTATCATTTGCTCAATACTTTAAGTGAATTACAATTTGGCCAATGTCATTGAAATAACATAACTGTGGAATACAAGTGATTTGCCCAGGGTCAAACAAGAGTCAGTGGCAAATTGGAATTAGATCAGAGACACAGAAAGAGGATGTGATTTGCGCAGCATCACACAGAAACCCCAGATTCTGTATAGGTCACCCACATTTGGGTACAGATCCCAGGTATGCATAAACTAATTAGTCAATTAGACTCTAACAGTCAATCATTGGAGTTAAAAAAAATAATTAATTTGGCAGTAATTAGGAGTTATACGTGGATCTGCCCTTTGCCGTATTCTAGAACATGCACGCCTAAATTTCATAGCACACAACTGCAAAGGGGATGTGGTGATGGGAGGGGCATGGGCATTTCTAGAAATTACTACTACTACTACTTATCACTTCTATAGCGCTACAAGGCATATGCAGCGCTGTACACCATACATAAACAAACAGTCCCTGCTCAAAGAGCTCACAATCTAAATATGGAATGTTGCTAGTGGAATAGCAACATTCCATGTAGAATTTCAAATAGTAGCAACAGAATCTCCAATAGTAGCAACATTCCATGTAGAATCTCAAGTAATAGCAAAATTCCAGAATCTCAAATAGTAACAACATCCCATGTTCCACTGCACTAACCACTAGGCTACTCCTCCACTAGCAACATTCCATCTAGAAGCCTGCCCTTGTAGATCAGCAATGCGGCCGCGCAGGCTTATGTTTCTGTGAGTCTGACGTCCTGCACATACGTGCAGGACGTCAGACTCACAGAAACAGAAGCCTGCGCGGCCGCATTGCTGATCTGCAAGGGCAGGCTTCTACATTACTACTACTTATCACTTCTATAGCGCTACAAGGCATACGCAGCGCTGTACACCATACATGAAAAGACAGTCCCCGCTCAAAGAGCTCACAATCGAAAAATGGAATGTTGCTAGTGGAATAGCAACATTCCATGTAGAATCTCAAATAGTAGCAACATTCCATGTAGAATCTCAAGTAATAGCAACATTCCAGAATCTCAAATAGTAACAACATCCCATGTTCCACTGCACTAACCACTAGGCTACTCCTCCACTAGCAACATTCCATCTAGAAGCCTGCCCTTGCAGATCAGTAACGCAGCCGCGCAGCCTGCAGGACATCAGACTCACAGAAACAGAAGCCTGCGCGGCCGCGTTGCTGATCTGCAAGGGCAGGCTTCTACATTACTACTACTACTACTTATCACTTCTATAGCGCTACAAGGCATACGCAGCGCTGTACACCATACATGAAAAGACAGTCCCTGCTCAAAGAGCTCACAATCTAAATAGGACAGACAAACAGACAAACAACTAAGAGGTAAGGGAATTAAAGAGATGGGGATAAAAGGGTACAGGGCAAATGAGTAGTGGTTAGGAGTCAAAAGCAATGTTAAAGAGGTGGGCTTTTAGCCTGGATTTGAAGACAGCTAAAGATGGGGCTAGACGTACAGGCTCGGGAAGTCTATTCCAGGCATGAGGTGCAGCGAGATAAAAGGAACAGAGTTTGGAATTAACAGTAGAGGAGAAGGGGACAGACAAGAGAGATTTATCCACAAAACGGAGTACCCGAGGGGGGGGCGTAGGGAGAGACAAAAGTGGAGGGGTACAACATTATAGAATACGTATATTTGCACGCCTAACTGCCATCAGGTCAGTGCCCGCATTTATACC
This sequence comes from Microcaecilia unicolor, assembly GCF_901765095.1. Taxonomy (NCBI): domain Eukaryota; kingdom Metazoa; phylum Chordata; class Amphibia; order Gymnophiona; family Siphonopidae; genus Microcaecilia; species Microcaecilia unicolor. The sequence goes on from NC_044036.1 coordinate 338,575,590, forward strand.
AGCCTTTGGGAAGCTCACATCCAAGGTTAAACGCCGACCTCCAGACTCTATAAACGGCGACTAAAGTTGAACATGCAAATAAGCACGTGTAGCAGATTTGCACACACAACTTAATTGTTTAACAAGCTAACCTGCGCCGATAATTGGACAATAGCAAGCAATTATCAGCATTAATTAGCACTAATTAGAATGTTCGCACGCTAACTTTCTAAGCGTATTCTGTAAAGTGGGCCATGTACAAAAAGGGCATGGCCATGGGACGGGCATGGGTAGGTCACGTGAGTTTCTTGAAATTACACGCTCTGTTACAGAATATGTCCGATCCTTGCCTAAGCACTAGAGAGTCAAGTGGCATCCACAACAAAGAAAATGTTCCACTCAATGTGGAAACTCAAACGCGTGAAGCAATTCTTCCCCGAGGGAAACATTTCGCAACCTGATACAATCAATGGTACTAAGCCACTTAGATTATTGCAATGGAATTTATGCGGGATGTAAAGAACAAACCTTAAAGAAACTTCAGACCGCTCAAAACACGACAGCTAGGCTTACGTTTGGTAAAACGCGATTTGAAAGCATAAAATCCCTCCGCGAAAAACTACACTGGCTCCCAATCAAAGAGCGCATCGCCTTCAAAATCTGCACCCTGGTTCACAAAATCATCTACGGAGAAGCCCTCGAGTTACATGACAGACTTGATCGACTTACCAGTTAGAAATACATCCAAATCAACACGATCTTATCTAAATCTGCACTACCCAAGCTGCAAAGGACTTAAATACAAAACAACTTACGCGTCCAGTTTTTCCTACATAAGCACACAACTGTGGAACGCATTACCTAAAGCCTTGAAAACGATGTACGACCACCTAAAACTCCGGAAATCACTAAAAACTAACCTGTTTAAAAAGGCATACCCTGCCGATCCAACTTAAATGCCTAATCTCTGCAACACGACCAAACTAAAGCACGTAATGGACATAACTCAACTCTTCCATTCTCCGATTCCCTAATGTGGCTGTGCCACATGAACTTGATCTTACCACAATATCACCCTGTATTTGTTCACACCGGAGCCTGCAAAGGCCTCTTCGGTACTATGTAAGCTACATTGAGCCTACAAATAGGTGGCAAAATGTGGGATACAAATGTAACAAGTAAATAAATAAATAGACCAGGTTTCAGTTGGCATACAAGGTTGCACCTAAATTTTAGTTGCGGATGGCTGCTACGTGTATTCTATAAATCACGCCTAACCTTAGAATACTAGTAGGCACAGTTTTGTTTGGCACTGATTTTTTTTTTTTTTTGAGCCATGCATAGAATCTCACTCAAAATGCAGACTACGCAAGTATTCTGTAAAGGACGCTCCACACGCAGCACCCGTTACAGATTCCTAGCTTAGAGGGTCTTTTACAAAGGTGCAGTAGCGTTTTTAGCGTGCACTAACGATTAGCACTTGTTAAACCCTAGGGACGCCCATAGGAATATATGGGCGTCTCTAGCGTTTAGTACACGTGTAAGTTTAGTGTACCTAACATTTATTGAACCTGGCCCAAAGAGTGTATGGCAGAGCCAGGATTAGAACTCAAACGCTAAGGGCAGGTCTGTATTATGTCTGCAAGTGTGGCCTGATTATTAGGCCACTTGAGGCGGGGTGATACTCTTCAGGAGCGGCATCTCCCCAGCGTTACCCGGCAGTGGCACTGATTCCCATGCACTACCCTGCTGCCGGCACCCGCCTCTTCCCTTTACTGTGGCCATCTCTCTGATGTAACTTCCTGTTTCATGAGAGGCTCAGGCAGCCGCAGTAAAGGGAAGAGGTGGGTGCCAGTGGCAGGGCAGCGTATGGGAATCGCTGCCGCTGCTGGATGACATCATGAAGTGGAGATGCCGGGTGCCAGCGGCAGCTAGGAAGGGGCGCAGTATCTCGTCCGGGGAGGGCGGCATCCTAGCTCCGCCTCAGGCAGCATCTTGTCTTGGGCTGGCCCTGTACGTATGCATATGAAGCAAAGGTTAATATTTAAAAGCATGATGTCCAATTATGCATTTTTTTCTTTTTCTTTTTTGTTTTTCGAAATATCATGGCGGACGGGGATGAGGGGGACAAGTGGGCACATGACTGAAGAGTGCTAATCCTTGCTTGGGTCCTGGCCTCTGCACAATGTTGTGTCTTTTCATTCCTTCTCCACTCAATCGAACAAAAGACCATGCAGAGGAAATAGACGGGGGGGGGGGGGGGGGGGGGGGAAGGAGCTCTCTGTCCTATCTGCTGGTCTCGTGACCCGCACACTGTCTTCCTATTACTGGGATCAAGATTTATTAATCAGAGGGAAGTCAATAAAGTTCTGGATATAAACCATTGGAAAATAAATTAAAAATTGGTTTTTCAATAGTCCCTGATGAAATTCTTTCAGTTCCATTTCAATTCAATTCAGGATCATAATTCTGGCTGAGGAATGCAGCTGCATATCTCATATCCGGTCCCCCATTAATTCCTCCTGTCAGATTCGCAGATTGGGAGGCAGGATTGATTTCACCATTAGCTCACATTGTACAACCGTTCCTCCTCCACTTCCCCCACCCCCCCCCCCCTCAACTTCACTAATGGGTTGTTAGGAAATTGGTAATCCAGAAAGGATCATTAATGCAGCCGAGGGAACGGTGATATTACAGAAAAGGGTTATGTTTTTTTGTAATGTGCCTTCTCTCTTTATGAATGTGTTGATGTTGCTGTCAGAGAGGGAAGGAGGGGAAGACGAGGAGATGTTCCTTGCTTGGCCAAGAGCAGAACTAACAAGCGATGGGGGGGGGGGGGGGGGGGGGAGCAATCAGCAGGTTGGTTGCTTCTGTACACGCAGTGAAGTCTTTCACGTATGCCTATATTAACCTCAGGACAGTGTTGCCAGATGGGAAAAAATTTTCCACGCCCAAAACCAGCTCAAAATCATTTGCATACGAATGACATTGTTAATAAATATTAATGATGTCCATTTGCATATGAATGACATCATTAATAAATATTAATGAGGCCATTTGCATACAAATGGCATCATTAAGCCCGCCTCCGTGGGGCTTCTATTGGCCGCGGCCCCGGGAAAACGTGCCAACCCGCGGCCGTGCAAAAAACCCGCAGCGGGGCAAAAAAAAAGCCGCCCAAAATCCCGCAACCTGCATGCGGCGTAAAAAAGCCGCAGCAGGTCGCGGAAAGGAGCCCAATTGGGCAGGAAACCCGCAGCCCTGGCAACACTGCCTCATGATGAGTCAGCACTGGACACAATTGCCACCCCTGTCTTTGTGTCTGCACTAGGGTTGTGCAAGTTTCTCTTCTCTTACCCTATCTTGGTCATTGTAACTCTTTATATGGGGGTTTAACATCAAAGTTATTACGAAAATTTCAGCAGCTTCAAAATACGTTGCTATCCTGATTTGGGGAGTCAATAGGGGGTCCTTTTACTAAAGTGTGCTGAAAAATGGCTTGTAGTAGCATAGGCGGGGGTTTGGGGCGCACGCCGATCCATTTTTTAGCACGCCTGTAAAAAAGGCCTTTTAATAATTTTTGCCAAAAATGGATGTGCGGCAAAATCAAAATTGCCGCGTGTCCATTTTGGGTTTACGACCTTACTGCCAACAATTGACCTAGTGGTAAAGACTCATGCGGTAATCAGGCAGTAATGACCTACACGCATCAAATGCCACTTGGCGCGCGTCCGAAAATAATTTTTCAGACATGCATATCAGGCATGTGCCAAAAATGAAATTACTGCAAGAGCCATGCAGTAGCCGGGTGGTAACTCCATTTTGGCGCATGTTGGGCGCACGTAGATGCTTACTGTAAGGTATCCACCACTGGGAGACTCTTGGAAAAGTCTCCTGTACCGGGAGACTCTTGAGTCACCTCGGCCCTTTAGCTGAACTGTGTGCTGTAATCCACTGCTAAAGAGCACACGGCAATCCACAGGGTCAGATCATTATACTTTATTGTAATCCCTTTGTGTCAACTGCTCCTCCAAAGGCAGTTCCCACCATAGCATTTCTCAAGAAGCATTGCAGTTTAACAGCACAGTATTCAAAACAAAAACAAAAAAAATCAAAAGGTTCCATAATCTCAGCAGTTCATATAAAGCAGTTATGCAAAGCAATTCTTCAAACAAAGTAGCTCAAAAAGGGCTCAAACTCCCAGCAGTTCATGTATAGCAGGTACACAAAGTAATTCTCCAGAAAGAGTTCAAACCCTCCCCAGCAGTTCATGTCAGCAGTTAGGCAAAACAATTCCCCAAACGCAGCAGTTCAGAAAGGGTTCAAACTCCCAGCAGTTCATGTATAGCAGGTATGCAAAGTAATTCTCCAGAAAGGGTTCAAACCCTCCCCGGCAGTTCATGTCAGCAGTTAGGCAAAACAATTCCCCAAGCACAGCAGTTCAGAAAGGGTTCAAACTCCCCGCAGGTCATGTATAGCAGTTATGCAAAGTAATTCTCCAGAAAGGGTTCAAACCCTCCCCGGCAGTTCATGTCAGCAGTTAGGCAAAACAATTCCCCAAGCACAGCAGTTCAGAAAGGGTTCAAACTCCCCGCAGGTCATGTATAGCAGTTATGCAAAGTAATTCTCCAGAAAGGGTTCAAACCCTCCCCGGCAGTTCATGTCAGCAGTTAGGCAAAACAATTCCCCAAGCACAGCAGTTCAGAAAGGGTTCAAACTCCCCGCAGGTCATGTATAGCAGTTATGCAAAGTAATTCTCCAAACACGGTAGATCAAAAAGGGTTCAAACTCCCCAGCAGTTCATGTATAGCAGTTATGACCATAACCATCACTCTCCCTTTCAAAAGAAATCAACCTAGGGAGAGTGGCAAGGGTCCCTCCCCAACCAGGCCAGCATTATACCCTGACCACCACCCACATGACCCTTCCGTGGTAAACCTGTTCTCTCAGCCCCTCATGGGATAGCCACCTTTTCCCTTCTTCTACCAGGCTCTCCTCCCGAGCAGCCCTCTCCTGTTTCACCTCCTTTCCTTCCAGTTTAGTCAGAGCAGCAATCTCCATCGGCTCCTCTTGCTCTACTTCCTTCCCCTTTTCTTCCCCTTTGCCAGTCCATAGGTTCCTCCCCTCACCCATTGCTCAGTAGCTCTCCATTTGCTTGATTGGGCAGGTTCAGAACTCCTTCCCTCATCCTGGCTCTCTGGGACAGGTTTTCCCAACTCCCTTCTCTTGCCCTTCACCTGACCTCCTCTGGGGGCTGTTGGGGATTGAAGTCCCTGTTTCTACCATGGGACTTACTCAGGGGCTGCTGGGAATTGTAGTCTTTTCCTTTTCTCCAATCCCCCAGGGGAAAAGACTCCTTCCTTTCTCTACCCAGTCTCCCTCCCTCTTGAGCCTCCTCAATCCTCCGTGTGCCTTCATTCTCCCTCTCACCCTCATATTCCTCACATTATGCAACTTAGTAAAAGGGCCTCTAAATTTGAAAGAGTGACTCCTCTTTTCAAAAGGTTGAATTGACTTCTGGCCCATTTGCATATCAAGTTTAAAATAGCCTTTATGGTTTTTAAAACTTTGGTGGGACAAAATTCAGTCCATTTTTGTAAATATCTGACCTTATTGTCTGCTGGACGAGCTTATCGTTCTATTCATTTTAATACTTTGCTGTTTCCATAAGTACATAAGTATTGCCATACCCGGGACAGACCGATAGTCCATCAAGCCCAGCATCCTGTTTCCAACAGTGGCCAATCCAGGTCACAAGTACCTGGCAGAAACCTAAAGAGTAGCAACATTCCATGTAGAACCCCAAAGAGTAGCAAGATTCTAGAATTTTAAAGAATAACAAGATTCCATGCAGGATTTCAAAGTGTAGCAACATTCCATGTAGAACCCCAAAGAGTAGCAAGATTCCATTCAGCATCCCAAGCACATAAGTACATAAGTGTTGCCATACTGGGACAGGCCAAAGGTCCATCAAGCCCAGCATCCTGTTTCCAACAGTGGCCAATCCAGGTCACAAGTACCTGGCAGAAACCTAAAGAGTAGCAACATTCCATGTAGAACCCCAAAGAGTAGCAAGATTCTAGAATTCTAAAGAATAACAAGATTCCATGCAGGATTTCAAAGTGTAGCAACATTCCATGTAGAACCCCAAAGAGTAGCAAGATTCCATTCAGCATCCCAAGCACATAAGTACATAAGTGTTGCCATACTGGGACAGACCAAAGGTCCATCAAGCCCAGCATCCTGTTTCCAACAGTGGCCAATCCAGGTCACAAGTACCTGGCAGAAACCTAAAGAGTAGCAACATTCCATGTAGAACCCCAAAGAATAGCAAGATTCTGGAATTCTGAAGAACAACAAGATTCCATGCAGAATTTCATAGTGTAGCAACATTCCATGTAGAACACCGAAGAATAGCAAGATTCTAGAATCCTAAAGAGTAAAAAGATTCCATTCAAAATCCCAAGTACATAAGTGTTGCCATACTGGGACAGACCAAAGGTCCATCAAGCCCAACATCCTGTTTCCAACAGTGGCCAATCCAGGTCACAAGTACCTGGCAGAAACCTAAAGAGTAGCAACATTCCATGTAGAACCCCAAAGAATAGCAAGATTCTGGAATTCTGAAGAACAACCAGATTCCATGCAGAATTTCATAGTGTAGCAACATTCCATGTAGAACACCGAAGAATAGCAAGATTCTAGAATCCTAAAGAGTAAAAAGATTCCATTCAAAATCCCAAGTACATAAGTGTTGCCATACTGGGACAGACCAAAGGTCCATCAAGCCCAGCATCCTGTTTCCAAGAGTGGCCAATCCAGGTCACAAGTACCTGGCAAGATCCCAAATTTCTGTGGATTTAGGTTTCAAAGCTATTTGAGCAATTCCTTTCAATACCTAGTGGTAAAAATCTGGAATGATATTCCACATCAGAGTAGATTGATTTGGTCCTACGTTTTGTTTAGAAATCAGTTAAAGGATGTATGGTTATCAGGTATAGATTCAGTTTAATTTAAATTGTACTGCTATGATTTTGTAATTCCGTCTGATTGAGATGTTTTTTTGTTTTTTTTTTTTGGTACTCCGCAATGAATCCCATGGAGGTAGAGCGGAATAGAAGTTATGAATGGAATGGAATTTCATTTGGGGGCCATGTCATCAATGTTGCACAATAGGGGCTCCTAGTAATGCATAATGGGTCAGATTCGGTAAATGATGCTCAATGTTAACTGCCGATATGATCAGCAGCTAAGATGGTATTCTGTAAAGGGCGCTGTCTGCGAGGAGTAGTGCTGTCCGATTCACTCAAAAAATGTTTGATTTGATTCAATTCCATTTGCTCATATGAATTGGTTTTTCAATTCAATTTGATTTGATTCAGCTTAACTGAAATATAGGGGCCCATAGCCTCAGACCTATGCTGATATTATAAACTAGTAAAAAAGGCCCGTTTCTGACAGAAATTAAATGGGTGCTAGCAAGGTTTTCCTCAGAGTATGTATGTTTGAGAGAGGGTGTGTATGAGAGATGGAGTGTGTGTGTCAGAGAGAGAATGAGAGAGAGACAGAGTGTGTGTGTGTGTGTGTGTGTGTGTGTTTGTGTGAGAGACAGAGTGTGTAAGAGACAGAGTGTGTGTGACAGAGAGATAGAGTGTGATAGACAGAGAGTGTGTCAGAGAGAGTGTATGTGAGAGACAGTGTGTGCCCCCCCTGCAGCCATCCATGTCCAGCGACCCTCCCCCTCCCCCCTGCCCCCCCTCCAGCCACCCATGTCCAGCGGCCCTCCCCTCCCCCCCGCGCATCAAACCCCCTCGCCACCCGCAGCTGCCACTGGTAACGCTGTCCGGCCGCTGCTGCTTCTCCTGTTGAGCAGCAGCGGCCGCTACAAAAAGAAAAAAAAGCCATAAATGTTTTTAAACATCAACCGCGACACCGCAGACAGTCATCAGGCATTGGCTGTCGGCTCTGCAGCTGCTCCTCCTCTCGCCTCTCACATCGCTGCGCTCCTCCGGGGTCTTACTCCAAGACACTTGAGCGCGCAGTCCACAGCCGCTGCCTTGATTTTCTCTCCTCTCATGCCATCCTTGATCCGCTTCAATCCGGTTTTCGCCCTCTTCACTCGACAGAAACAGCACTTTCTAAAGTCTGTAATGACCTGTTCCTTGCCAAATCCAGAGGCCACTACTCCATCCTCATCCTCCTGGATCTATCCGCCGCTTTTGACACTGTCAATCATGACTTACTTCTTGCCACACTGTCCTCATTTGGGTTCCAGGGCTCTGTCCTCTCCTGGTTCTCCTCCTATCTCTCCCACCGCACCTTCAAAGTTCACTCTCATGGATCTTCCTCCACCCCCATCCCCTTATCTGTTGGTGTTCCCCAGGGATCGGTCCTTGGACCCCTTCTCTTCTCAATCTACACCTCTTCCCTGGGCTCCCTGATCTCATCTCATGGTTTCCAGTATCATCTCTATGCTGATGACACCCAACTGTATCTCTCCACACCAGACATCACCGCGGAGACCCAGGCAAAGGTATCGGCCTGCTTATCCGACATTGCTGCCTGGATGTCCAACCGCCACCTGAAACTGAACATGTCCAAGACCGAGCTTATCGTCTTTCCACCAAAACCCACTTCTCCTCTTCCTCCACTTTCTATCTCAGTTGATAACACCCTCATCCTCCCCGTCTCATCTGCCCGCAACCTCGGAGTCATCTTTGACTCCTCTCTTTCCTTCTCTGCGCATATCCAGCAGATAGCCAAGACCTGTCGCTTCTTCCTCTTTAACATCAGCAAAATTCGCCCTTTCCTCTCTGAACACACCACCCGAACTCTCGTCCACGCTCTCATTACCTCTCGCCTGGACTACTGCAACTTACTCCTCACCGGCCTCCCACTTAGCCATCTATCCCCCCTTCAGTCTGTTCAGAACTCTGCTGCACGTCTCATATTCCGCCAGAACCGATATACTCATATCACCCCTCTCCTCAGGTCACTTCACTGGCTTCCGATCAGATACCGCATTCAATTCAAGCTTCTCCTTCTTACCTACAAATGCACTCAGTCTGCTGCCCCTCACTACCTCTCTACCCTCATCTCCCCTTACGTTCCCGCCCGTAACCTCCGTTCACAGGATAAATCCCTCCTCTCAGTACCCTTCTCCACCACCGCCAACTCCAGGCTCCGCTCATTCTGCCTCGCCTCACCCTATGCTTGGAACAACCTTCCTGAACCCTTACGCCAAGCCCCCTCCCTGCCCATCTTCAAGTCTTTGCTTAAAGCCCACCTCTTCAATGCTGCGTTCGGCACCTAACCCTTACCGTTCAGTGAATCCAGACTGCCCCAATTTGACTGCCCCTATCGGACCGACCGTTCACTTGTCTATTAGATTGTAAGCTCTTTGAGCAGGGACTGTCTCTCTTTGTTAAATTGTACAGCGCTGCGTAACCCTAGTAGCGCTCTAGAAATGTTAAGTAGTAGTAGTAGTAGTAGTATCAAAAACAGGCAGCAGGAATTGAACATTTTAAACATTCAAGAAAGCATTTGCAATGACAGCTTAAACTGCACCAGCCTCTACTTCTTTAAATGTCTATACTATCTCCACAATTATTGTTCAGTACTATAAATTAAGTTCAAAACATACCCCACCACCACCTCAAAAAAGGGCCCTGCATGAATAAGTAGGGCATGATATCAAATTCAAATATATGTTTTCATAAAACAGTGATCCTAAAGCTAACATATTGCCAGAGGAGACCAAGAATCAAAAACACCAAGCAATCCAGCATGTAAGGACCGGATAAAGGACAGAACTTCTGCATGAAGGGAAAGGGGAATGGGACTTGATATACTGCCTTTCTGAGGTTTTTGCAACTACATTCAAAGTGGTTTACGTATATTCAGGTACTTATTTTTGTACCTGGGGCAATGGAGGGTTAAGTGACTTGCCCAGAGTCACAAGGAGCTGCAGTGGGAATTGAACCCAGTTCCCAGGATCAAGGTCCACTACACTAAGCACTAGGCTACTCCTCCACTAGCAACATTCCATGTAGAATCTCAAATAGTAGCAACAGAATCTCAATAGTAGCAACATTCCATGTTCCACTGCACTAACCACTAGGTTACTCCTCAAGCTCTTTGTATTAGGGGCAGGCTCTGTGCAAGTAACTGATCTGTTCATGGGATTCAGGCCTGTTCCGTCCCTTACACCTGACTTTCTGCCCATACCCCTTGGCAGAGCTTCTCTCCTTCTTACTGCACTAACCACTAGGCTACTCCTCCACTCATTCCACCAATAAGAGCCAACCTCATCAGTGATGTCTCAATGGCTTGATTGCCCGATACTTGGCTCACTTCTGATATTGTGATGTCATAAGGGAAAGGGGGAAAGAGAAATAGGACTTGATACACTGCCTTTCTGAGGTTTTTGCAACTACATTCAAAGCGGTTTACATATATTCAGGTACTTATTTTGTACCAGGGGTAATGGAGGGTTAAGTGACTTGCCCAGAGTCACAAGAAGCTGCAGTGGGAATTGAACTCAGTTCCCCAGGATCAAAGTCCGCTGCACTAACCACTAGGCTACTCCTCCACTAGCAACATTCCATGTCTGCACCCTTCTCCTCCACTGCTAACTCCAGACTCTGTTCCCTTTAGCTTGCTGCACCATATGCCTGGAATAGACTTCCTGAGCCGGTACGTCAAGCTCCATCTCTGGCCGTCTTCAAATCTAAGCTAAAAGCCCACCTTTTTGATGCTGCTTTTAACTCCTAACCCTTAATTAACTTGTTCAGAACCCTTATTTTATCATCCTCACTTTAATATTCCCTTATCTCTTGTTTGTTCTGTCTGTCTGTCCTACTTAGATTGTAAGCTCTGTCGAGCAGGGAATGTCTCTTCATGTTCAAGTGTACAGCACTGCGTACGTCTAGTAGCACTATAGAAATGATAAGCAGTAGTAGTAGTAGTAGTAGAAGCCTGCCCTTGCAGATCAGCAATACAGTCGCGCAGGCTTCTGTTTCTGTGAGTCTGACGTCCTGCTCACAGAAACAGAAGCCTGTGCGGCCGTGTTGCTGATCTGCAAGGGCAAGCTTCTACATGGAATGTTGCTAGTGGAATAGCAACATTCCATGTAGAATCTCAATAGTAGCAACATTCCATGTAGAATCTCAAATAGGGAAATGGAACTGGGACTGAAGGTTTTGCAACTACATTCAAAGCGGTTTACATATATTCAGGTACTTATTTTGTACCAGGGGCAATGGAGGGTTAAGTGACTTGCCCACAGTCACCAGGAGCTGCAGTGGGAATTGAACTCAGTCCCCCAGGATCAAAGTCCATTGCACTAACCACTAGGCTAGCCCTTCTTCCCTCATTATTCAATAGCTCTCTATGAAATAGTAGTAATAAAAAAAGGCAAGAGCATTTTTATAATACACCACTGCTTTCCACAAAAGGAGCAAGTTCCCACATGCCATCTTTTCGTTTAATGCAGTCCATTTGTGAGCGTGAATCCTGATGCTATGAGCTATTCTTTAAAGTGCACCGATCCCGCAACACCCATTATAGAATTCTGTTCAGCAGCATTGAGTTTTTAGCACAATTTATAGAATTTTTCCCCTTTGTGACTTCTTTATTAATATTAAAATTATAGCTATACTGTTCGTGGCATGGGGCCACGCTAGTGACTCAATAATAGTCCTGGATATATACTTGCAGAAGACCCCCAGTTCCATGTGCAAGTTGAGTTTTCCACGTTCTGGGTTGGCTGGGGCTGGGGCTACCTTGAAGAAAAAAAAAAATCCCTGTACATTAAGACTCAGCCACCAAGACAGCAGCTTAAGAAGCAGAAGGAAACCACTGGGCAAAGAATTATTTTATACATGTCCATGTACTCACTCATTCTTTAAACATCTTTTATTGAGCAATCATTAAACAAAATTCCTGAAGGCATTAAATAGAGAACTCTTTTCTTTGCCAAACTATGAGCATTACCCCAGCATTTAAATGCCGTGACCTGCAGCTATTCTCCAAAATTATAGAGCTTGGGAAGCGGATGTACCAGTGAGATACCAGCGAGAGAGAGATGTGTTAGCCCTCCCCAAATAAAGCAATGATTAACAAGGAAATAAAAGGCATGAAAATCAAGGGGAAACACAAAATTTTGAGTTTCTTTTTCCCTCGTTATATAAAAGATGGAACATCTGCAGTGCAGGGGCGTAGCTAGGTGGGGCCATGGGGGTATGGGCCCCATAGATTTAGCCCTGGCCCCCTCTACTTTTGACCCTCCTGCCGCTTTCAAACCCCCTCCCGCCACCGCTGCCGCCAGATACCTTTGCTGGCGGGGTTCCCCAACCCCCGCTAGCTTTAGTATTCTTCAGCGCCGGTCTCCGGCTCGTTCGCTGATCTGTGCTGTGAGTCCTGACTGACGTCCTGCATGCACGTCCGGCGGGGTCGAAAGTGGCGGGGGAAGGTCGGCAGCTGGGGGAGGCGGCTAAAATGTGCCCTCCCTTGAGCTCTGGACCCCCCTCCCGCCGAGGTCTGGCTACGCCCCTGCTGCAGTGGTAGAAACTATTTGGATGAGCTCTAAGGGGTCAGCAATTCACATTGGGCCCCCTCCCCCTTTTTACTTAATCTATTTTTGAGTCCACTGGCAACCCTCATCCAATCCTCTGGGATTTTGCCTTACTTTTATGCACACGACATTCTCATTTTATTTCCAATCACTCCATCCTCCCTCGTGATTTCCACCCTTCAGTCTCGTTTGGGTTCTGTTGCACAAAGGCTTTCTGATCACCAACTCGTGCTTAACGCAAACAAAACCGTTGCCTGCTGGTTTTCTGTCTCTATGCCCCCTCCTTCCTTTCCTATTACCCTTTTTGGTGCATCAATCCCTCCAGTTTCCCAATTCCGTTATCTAGGGATGACTCTTGATTCATCTCTTTCATTTTTACCCCATATTTCACGCATATCTAGACTCTGTTTCTTTACTTTCCATCAGTTAAGGGATATTTGTCACTTTTTCAAACATGATAGCTTCCATTCAATTCTTCTTTCCTTGTTTACATCATGTCTGGCTTACTGCAATAGGAGTGGCCTAGTGGTTAGGGTGGTGGACTTTGGTCCTGGGGAACTGAGTTTGATTCCCACTTCAGGCACAGGCAGCTCCTTGTGACTCTGGGCAAGTCACTTAACCCTCCATTGCCCCATGTAAGCCGCATTGAACCTGCCATGAGTGGGAAAGCGCAGGGTACAAATGTAACAAAAATAAAATAGATACTATTGGAGATTCTACATGGAATGTTGCTATTCCACTAGCAACATTCCATGTAGAAGGCTGCGCAGGCTTCTGTTTCTGTGAGTCTGACGTCCTGCACATACGTGCAGGACGTCAGACTCACAGAAGCAGAAGCCTGCGCGTCCACATTGGTGATCTGCAAGGGCCGACTTCTACATGGAATGTTGCTAGTGGAATAGCAACATTCCATGTAGAATCTCAAATAGTAGCAACAGTGGAGGAGTGGCCTAGTGGTTAGGGTGGTGGATTTTGGTCCTGGGGAACTAAGGAACTGAGTTTGATTCCCACTTCAGGCACAGGCAGCTCCTTGTGACTCTGGGCAAGTCACTTAACCCTCCATTGCCCCATGTAAGCCGCATTGAGCCTGCCATGAGTGGGAAAGCGTGGGGTACAAATGTAACAAAAATAAATAAATATTCGGGTTTTAGCTTAGTTTCCAGTGCCGCAAGAAATTAAACAATAATGCACTTCCACTTTCTATAGATGCTGATGACTTTCACCCTTGTATTCTGGGGAGGAGGGGCACATGAAAAGAGGAAGACAGGAAAACAGATGGAAGGATGGGATCCAGAAGGTCAGTGAAATGCAGGATGTGGGAAGCAGGTAGGTCATCTTGGAAAGAGCTGGTCACCAGGAGCTGAAACCCCAGGCCAGGCCCAGCTGCCTGTACTGCTGCTCCCAGATAAGGGAACTGGGTAATTAAATTGTTCCTTCCTAATTTATGATGTGTAGGGACCTGGGAAATGAATTATAGCAGCAGCTCCGTGTGCATTCGCAGCCAACTTTCCAGTCCATAGCTGACTTGCAGAGAGTGGGAGATGGCACAGCAGGGAGACAAAGGGGGTGTAGGTTTCACTGTAGCCCTTGTGCAAATATGAGTTTTTCACCCTTTAAGGACTTTTGTACATTTAATATGGTTAGGTAAAAACATCTTGGGATAGACCGAAAAGGTAGAGAGGAAAAGCTGCTGAACACTTCTACTATCTGCTGAATACTAACAGCTCGGGTTTATGGAGACGTTTTCTTCCATGTGGGTTCACCAGGGGCTTAAGCATTATAATGGCCCCATGCAGCCGTTTCTCAGATTGAAGTCTAGTAGCACAGTTTGGTGCCTGAACTGCAGAAAACCTTGTGAAGACAGGGATGGGGGGGGGGGGGGGGGGGGAGGGAATAATATTCTCATCATCAAGTTGCAGATGGACAATTTCAGGAGCTAGAAGATAGTGATAGATACACAGACACACAGACGTGGTGTCAGGCTTTGAGTGCGGAAAGGTCATGAGCCCCTGAGTCTTCCAAGAAGGGAACAGACAGTCCACAAGCCCCAAGGTTTTCACCTGCCGTGACCGCCGTTCCCCGAGAGTTGAGCCCATAGGTTCGAGTGGCCAATAGGACTTAGGCGACGAGGAGGGCAGCGGTGGACACAGGGGGGGAGCTTTGAGATGGATGTCCAGCGGGTGACCTCTTGCTCTCTCTGATAGAGGCAGCACGGGTCGAGTTCCAGGTTCAGACAGGGTCAGAGGCAGGCGGCAAGCAGGTCGAGTTCCAGGTCCAGACAAGGTCAAAGGCAAAGAGTAGAACGATGAAGGCAATTAGGGAAACCCACAGCACCAGGAACCATAAGGACTAGCAGTAGCTGAGGCCCCAAGCAGAGTGCAAGGTCATGAGCCCCTGAGTCTTCCAAGAAGGGAACAGACAGTCCACAAGCCCCAAGGTTTTCACCTGCCGTGACCGCCGTTCCCCGAGAGTTGAGCCCCCAGGTTCGAGTGGCCAATAGGACTTAGGCGACGAGGAGGGCAGCGGTGGACACAGGGGGGGAGCTTTGAGATGGATGTCCAGCGGGTGACCTCTTGCTCTCTCTGATAGAGGCAGCATGGGTCGAGTTCCAGGTTCAGACAGGGTCAGAGGCAGGCGGCAAGCAGGTCGAGTTCCAGGTCCAGACAAGGTCAAAGGCAAAGAGTAGAACGATGAAGGCAATTAGGGAAACCCACAGCACCAGGAACCATAAGGACTAGCAGTAGCTGAGGCCCCAAGCAGAGTGCAAGGTCATGAGCCCCTGAGTCTTCCAAGAAGGGAACAGACAGTCCACAAGCCCCAAGGTTTTCACCTGCCGTGACCGCCGTTCCCCGAGAGTTGAGCCCCCAGGTTCGAGTGGCCAATAGGACTTAGGCGACGAGGAGGGCAGCGGTGGACACAGGGGGGGGAGCTTTGAGATGGATGTCCAGCGGGTGACCTCTTGCTCTCTCTGATAGAGGCAGCATGGGTCGAGTTCCAGGTTCAGACAGGGTCAGAGGCAGGCGGCAAGCAGGTAGAGTTCCAGGTCCAGACAAGGTCAAAGGCAAAGAGTAGAACGATGAAGGCAATTAGGGAAACCCACAGCACCAGGAACCACAAGGACTTAGCAGTAGCTGAGGCCCCAAGCAGAGTGCAAGCCACATGG
The DNA here is from genome assembly GCF_901765095.1 of Microcaecilia unicolor. Taxonomy (NCBI): domain Eukaryota; kingdom Metazoa; phylum Chordata; class Amphibia; order Gymnophiona; family Siphonopidae; genus Microcaecilia; species Microcaecilia unicolor. The sequence continues at coordinate 338,591,306 of NC_044036.1, forward strand.
ATAAGGGCTCAATCTGGCCTCCTTTTTCTGGAGCCATATGGTAACCCTACCCAGGCATGGCCACACAGTAAGAGCAATCTTACCGTAAAGCCATGTCTTTTATCAGCCTTTTTACCCACTGTGATAAAAAGGGCCTCAGCACATTACAAAAAATGGCCCCCACTGCTTGCACAGGGCCTTTTTAACTGCAGCTTAGTAAACAAAAGGCCCCACAATGCAGGAAAAACAGACTTAGCATCAAACACGCGAATATGTTTCTCAGTAATTTGCTTGTTAGTGAGCGCTAATCTCGCACTAATTAAATTTTGGGTTATTTTGTTTTCAGGGGAGAGCGCATCATGGGCTTGGAAGCGTTATCCAGCCAGCGTGTTCACATTAGCACATGGTAACTGGATAATGCATACTTAACATGGGAGCACTCAGCGCTTCCTAAACAGGAGGTGGTAATCACTTCTGCGTTAATGCTTTTAGAGTGGAGGAGTGGCCTAGTGGTTAGAGCACCAGTCTTGCAATCCAGAGAGTGGCTGGTTCAAATCCCACTGCTGCTCCTTGTGATCTTGGGCAAGTCACTTAACCCTCCATTGCCTCAGGTACAAACTTAGATTGTGAGCCCTCCTGGGACAGAGAAATATCCAGAGTACCTGAATGTAACTCACCTTGAGCTACTACTGAAAAAGGTGTGAGCAAAGTCCAAAAAATAAAATTTTTTACTGGTCCCACGTACTAATGGAAAAATTTGCATGAGAACTGCAAAAAGAACAAAGCCGGTGGAGCTACATATTACATTTAAATTATGTTGTCTAGTATTTAAAACATTATATGGAAATGTGCCTGATAATTTTCCTCTTTTAATTGGGTTGTTAGGTGGTCAGATTGGGAATCGTAATTATGAACGATTAATATTACATTTTCCATCTGTTAAAGGTATTAAATATAAGTGAGTATATTGTGTGGTCTGGAATTCATTACCCTTATACCTTCGTCAGAGTTCATGTTACGATGCTTTTCGAAAGAGGGTTAAGACGTGGTTATTTGATCTTTTTTTTTTTTTTTTAATCAGATTAATACGTGTGGGTAACTGGGATATGTAGGCTGTATTTTTAAGTTCTTGCGTAACCCAGTCTGACCCTGAATAAGGAATGTGGCAGGACGTAAAGCTCTAATAACATAACCCTATTTTAGGGCTACGTTAAAAATGGGCTCAGCACAGCGGTTCCCAAATTCTCAGGGGTGCCACAGGGCATCGCTCCCTAGTTTCCCCTCCCGTCCCGCAGGTCCAGCATCTGCCGCTTCCTGCTTCTTCCGCCGCCGCTGCAGTGCTTGCAGCTTACATTTTCGGGCGTCCGCAATTCAAACAGGCACTGCGAGGACTTCCCTCTGCCGCGTCCGGCCCTTGCAACAGGAAGTTGCATCAGAGAGGGCCGGACGTGGCAGACTGGGAAGGCCCCGCAGTGCCTGTGTGAATCACGTCTGCCTGTTTAGCTGTTTCCAGCTGGACTCAGTGCTCATCAACTCTCTACTTTTGCTAATGCCACAGTCCCAGCCCCTGCTTCTAGAACAGGTGTTCCCAGGCTTGGCAGACCTGTGGGTGCAGCTTTTCCTTCCTCAGACTCTGGCACTGATGAAGTAGCACATATGAATTTATCTTCTTGGGCAGACTGGATGGACCGTGCAGGTCTATTTCTGCCATCATCTACTATGTAAGACAGTGAATATTTATCCTTGCCAGTGAAATGTGTAAAGGAAGAGCAGAATCAGCCCATCCCAGAAACCAGCAGGGAGAGGCAAAGTAAGAGCAAAATGGAGGTTAGGCTGGAAAGAAGAGGGGGAGGGAAGGGGTGCAGAGGAGGAGGTGGAGATAATGAGAAGAGGAGAGTGGTCAATAGGGAACAGGATTGGAGCAGGGCCGCCGAGAGGGGGGGACAGGGGGGACAAAAGGGCCCAGGCCTCCGGGGGGGGGGGGCCCGGCGCCGCCACAGTCCGGCCCACCCACTCTCCATCGCTCCCACAACTAACCTGTAGCGCCTTCATCTTCGACGCAAGCAGCAGCAGCAGGGCAGGCCACTCCTTCCTTCCGTGGACCGCCCTCGCCTGACGTAACGTCCGCGAGGGCGGGGCAGGGAAGTAAGGAGAGGTCTGCCCTGCTGCTGCTGCTTGCGTCAAAGATGAAGGCGCTTCAGGTTAGTTCAGAGGGCCCGGCACTGGCAGCGGGTGGAGGGGGGCTCGGCGACCTCGGGTGAGGGGGGGGCGCAACGCGACGTGACCTCGGGGGGGGGGGAGCTCGGGAGCGGCCTTGTCCCGGGCCTGGCCCCGGCTCTCTGGATAGGGGGCTGAAGAGAGAGAAAGAGAGAGAACAGAAGACAAGAAATCTGCACTGAGTGGAGGGGAGGAAGGCCGGGAAGTGACAGGAGTCCGTCCAGCCCTAGATCCACGGTCTGCTCTCTCTCTCCCTCTGATAAATGAGTGCCATTTCAAGGCAAACGTAATTTCCTTAATTTATGAATCTGAAATACAATCAACTCCATCATAAAAATAATGAAAAGGTCTACTAATTCTGTTTTAACAGCCCTTACAGATACTTTGCATTCCCTTTGTCAGCTGGCTCATTTTGTTAAGTTTCAAGGGAAATATTTTGCCAACGAGTATTGTATTCCATCACTATTAATATCTCCAGAGCCGTATCTGCAGATGGCTGGGTGGATCCTTCCTGTCTACCATTTCCCCATGACCCCAGGCTGTCGCTGGCCCAGGCAGCAAAATGCTGACCATGTGTTCCCCCTAGGCAGGACAGGAGAGCAGGGGCACCTCCAGAAGACTGGCTGTATAATGCTTCAAATTAGAGCAACACATCAGTTTTAATAATAAAAATGATAAATATTAACAGGAAATAGCATGGGGAGGGGCACTAGGGCCACGACCCAACTAATGTTTTCTCCGACAACTAGAGATCTTAGGGGCATGGCTGGAGACTAGTTTCTTCGGCTCCTCCAACCACAAAGATGTTCACCCCCCCCCCCCCCCCCCCCCCCCGATATTAATCCAATCAGCTCTCTATTGGCAATCAAAGAAAACAGCTGCAAAGCTCCATATTGATACAATCTTTTCTCAGTTTTTAGTTCAAGTGCCTACATAGTCGCCCCTGTGTAGATTATTACTAGACTCCCCCCCATCCCCACCTCCCCAGGCATCACACCCATGCTGGCAAAAGCATGAATACAGCACAAAGAGCTGGAGAGCAGGTATTCATTAAAGCTCTGCGTCAAGCATGAACACAGCATGGAGAACTGTGTGAAAGAGAAGGGAAGGGGAAATGTTATTTATTTCCTTAATTTCTAAAATTGTCTTTCTGGAAGAAAAAAAAAACAACCCCTCAGGGCGATGAACAATAAAATCAGGATGGAACTATAAAAAATATTCCAAATGAATGTAAAATGTTATAAAAATGGTAGGAAAGCACTGGAAGAGTTATGAATATGGCCAAGGCCTTGTAATATTGCTTTTGATTCTTTGACTGTCTCATACTATAACTGCAACAGTCTGACCTCACAGGCTCAGTTGGCATCAGAAGTCCAGAAGGACTGGCACAAGTTCCTTCAGGTCTAATTCAGTCCCTTTGTGTGCCCACTGTCAGGCAGAGGCGTAGCCAGATAGCCAATTTTGGGTGGGCCTGAGCCCAAGGTGGGTGGGCATGGAATTCACCCCCCCCCCCAGTACCCCTCTTGTTTGGTCCTCTCTCCACACCTCCCTGCCCCAAAACCCCAAGTATTTTTTTTGTTACATTTGTACCCTGCGCTTTCCCACTCATGGCAGGCTCAATGCGGCTTACATGGGGCAATGGAGGGTTAAGTGACTTGCTGTTTAATATTTTTCTGAGTCCTCCGGCCCTTCTTTTGTAAGATTTTAACATTAAATTCTTTTTTATGCAGGCGATATTGTTCTGATCTTCCCAGTTGATAGATGCCCTCTCCACATGGTTCAATGCTATTGTAACTCCACCAAAATGTAAATTGTAAGCCACTTGGAACCAACATTTGTTTGTGGATAATAGTGGGATACAAGAATGCATAAATAAATAAAATAATGAATAAATAATATGTACTCAGGCATTTTACATCAAATCAGAACCAGCCAACTAACTCCAGGTCGTCAGTGTCACCAGGAACCAGATTGGATTTTCAGAACTGCTCTTGTCCTAAACTTTCTGCTGAGCAAAGCAGAATAAACCACAGAAGTCTAAGGGAAGGGACGTTTTTAAAAAGGCAGGATGGACTCGAAATGCTCCTTTCCGGATAGTGCATCTTTGTGTGAAGGCTGGAATCATGCTACTCTTTGGGATTCTACATGGAATTGCAACTATTTGCATTTCTGAATGGAATCTTGCTATTCTTTGGGGTTCTACATGGAATGTTGCAACTATTTGGGTTTCTTCCAGGTACTTGTGACCTGGATTGGCCACTGTTGGAAACAAGATACTGGGCTAGATGGGCTATTGGTCTGATCCAGTATGGCTACTTTTATGTTCTTATATTTCCACATGTGTGGACTATCTGGGAAAAAAAACTGTTCAATCTTTGCAGAGTGCACACTATATCAGCAAATGAAAAAAAAAAAAAAATCCCACAACAGGCCCGATATTAAGCTGGCAGCAATCAGTGTTTTGCTGACGTCTGCCAGCATTAAACCTGGGAATTAATGAATATTCATTGTGGATATCCTGAAAGCCGGATTGGCTGGGGTGCCTCCAGGCCCAGATTTGGGAACCACTGGCCTAGCTGGTTAAAGAGGTCTTTTACTAAGTCACAATAACATTTTTAGCTAGAAATCAGCTGGCGGTAAATGCCGAGATGCCCACAGGAATATAACAGGCATCTCGGTGTTTACCGCCAGCTGATTTCTACCGTGAGCTAAAAAAACACTACCGCAGTTTAGTAAAAGACCCCCTAAATGCAATATTCAGCACTTAACCGGCTATGAGTTACCGCATAAAGGGGCCTTTTTACTAAAGGACGGAAGGGGTAGCGCAGGCTTGGTGTGCGGCAAATCAGGTCTACTGCTGGGCTCTCCCAGGAGGCCGGCAGTAGCCCCGCCTTTGCTGTGCGTCTCTTGCCTGAACGCATGTGATCCTCAGCTCTTTTCCTCACCCCTATATTTCCTACTACTACTACTTATCATTTCTATAGCACTACTAGACATAAGCAGCGCTGTACACTGGACATGAAGAGACAGTCCCTACTCGACAGAGCTTACAATCTAATTAGGACAGACAAACAGGACAAATAAGGAATAAGGACAAAGAGTAGCAAGATTCTGGAATCCCAAAGAGTAGAAAGATTCCAGAACCCAAAGAGTAGAATCCCAAAGAATAACCAGATTCCAGAATCCCAAAGAGTAGCAAGATTCTAGAATCCCAAAGACTACTACTACTACTACTACTTATCATTTCTATAGCGCTACTAGACGTATGCAGCACTGTACACTAGACATGAAGAGATAGTCCCTGCTCGACCGAGCTTACAATCTAATTAGGACAGTCAAACAGGACAAATAAGGAATAAGGACAAAGAGTGGCAAGATTCCAGAATCCCAAAGAGTAACAAGATTCCGGAATCCCAAAGAGTAGCAAGATTCTAGAATCCCAAATCGGGCTGCGCCACACACTGTCCGGTTACCACCGAAGTTAGCTGTAAATGTGCGGCAACATTTTGCTTACCTCATGACCGTTTATCAGTCCTCCTGAAAAAAGGCTCTTTTACTGACAGCAGTAAAAGGTGGCCTGGGCACGCGGCAGACCTGCACGCCAACGCCACCGCAGGCCACCTTTTACTTCTGTTTTGTAAAAGGGTCCCAAGGATAGGACTGAGTTTGATGCAGTTAGACTGGTCAATTAAGTGCTGATTCCACCCCAAAACACCCCTAAAATAGCTGGTTTTCAATTCAGCACTAACCGAGTAAGTAAGTACCACTGAAAATTAACGGTTAGTCTGAATAGGGGATTTAACTATCCAGGAGCCCTTTCTGGCCAGTTAAATTACTTTAACTATGAACCTCAAAATGTTTTTTCTGCTTGTTTTCATTTGTTAATGACAGGGAATTTCCCATATGATTGCAAATAACAGCCCAATCCCTAAAGGAGAAAGGGAAATGGGACTTGATATGCTGCCTTTCTGAGGTTTTTGCAACTACATTCAAAGCGGTTTACATATATTCAGGTACTTATTTTGTACCAGGGGCAATGGAGGGTTAAGTGACTTGCCCAGAGTCACAAGGAGCTGCAGTGGGAATCGAACTCAGTTCCCCAGGATCAAGGTCTGCTGCACTAACCACTAGGCTACTCCTCCACTAGCAACATTCCATGTAGAAGCCTGCCCTTGCAGATCAGCAACGCGGCCACGCAGGCTTCTGTTTCTGTGAGTCTGACATCCTGCACGTACGTGCAGGACGTCAGGCTCACAGAAACAGAAGCCTACGTGGCCGCGTTGCTGATCTGCAAAGGCAGGCTTCTACATGGAATGTTGCTAGTGGAATAGCAACATTCCATGTAGAATCTCAAATAGGGAAAGGGAAATGGGACTTGATATACCGCCTTTCTGAGGTTTTTGCAACTACATTCAAAGCGGTTTACGTATATTCAGGTACTTATTTTGTACCTGGGGCAATGGAGGGTTAAGTGACTTGCCCAGAGCCACAAGGAGCTGCAGTGGGAATTGAACCCAGTTCCCAGGATCAAAGTCCACTGCACTAACCACTAGGTTACTCCTCAAGCTCTTTGTATTAGGGGCAGGCTCTGTGCAAGTAACTGATCTGTTCATGGGATTCAGGCCTGTTCTGTCCCTTACACCTGACTTTCTGCCCATACCCCTTGGCAGAGTTTCTCTCCTTCCTACTGGCCCACCTGATTGGTTGGATGCAGGGCTGGCATTAGGGGGTGGTAACCAGGGCAATTGCCCTGGGCCCCCCCAAACCTGCCTTAAGTTAAAGAAGGCATAGGCTAAAGACAAGCTTTGGGGCCCCCTCCCCACTTTCTGCCCTGGGCCCCTGAATGTCTAACAGCAGCCCTGCTTGGATGTGTTGCAGTGCTTTTATGACAATATTCTAGCACAGGAGTTCCGAACCCAGCCCTCGGACACACCCAGCAGGATATCGACAATGAATACGTTATGAGCTAAATTTGCATGCTCTACCTGCACTGTATGCAGGTCTGTCTCATGCATATTTATTGTGGCTATCTGAAAACCTGACTGGCTAGATGAGTCCTGAGGACTGGGTTGAGAACCTCTTTGCTAGCATATGGAATCTTTCCCCTTCACTGAGCAATGGCGTTATGATCCAATAACACCTCACTGCCATCTTTAACTGATCCTGTGTAACATCGCCATCTGCTGACTGTTGTGCGTCATGGTCAGTGGTCCTGAGAACAGAAAGATACTGGCTGTGTGTCTACGACATAAATCTCCAATGTAGGAAGAAATCTTCAAACCAAGCTCTTACAGTGAGACAAAAAGCTCAGAAACTTTTGTCACCTGAATGAATGTGACAGTCTCTCTGCTTGGGTCTGAGGTATTAAGTTTTCACGGTACAGTTTTATTATTTTCAAGAATCAAAGAAAGGTTGAGGACCCAAAGAAGGGGGAATTCATCGAAATATGCCTGGAATAGACTCCCTGAGCCGGTATGTCAAGCCTCATCTCTGGCCGTCTTCAAATCTAGGCTAAATCCCACCTTTTTTATGCAGCTTTTAATTCCTAACCCTTACTCACTTGTTCAGTACCCATATTTTATAATTCCCACCTTAGTAATTCTTTTATCCCTTATTTGTCCTGTTTGTCCTGATTAGATTGTAACTCTGTCGAACAGGGACTGTCTCTTCATGTCCAGTGTACAGTGCTGTGTACGTCTAGTAGCACTATAGAAATGATAAGTAGTGGTAGTAGTCTTTGGGATTCTAGAATCTTGCTACTCTTTGGGATTTCGGAATCTTGTTACTCTTTGGGATTCTATTCTTTGGGTTCTGGAATCTAGCTACTCTTTGGAATTCTGGAATCTTTCTACTCTTTGGGATTCTGGAATCTTGCTACTCTTTGTCCTTATTCCTTATTTGTCCTGTTTGTCTGTCCTAATTAGATTGTAAGCTCTGTTGAGCAGGGACTGTCTCTTCATGTCCAGTGTACAGCGCTGCTTACTTCTAGTAGTGCTATAGAAATGATAAGTAGTAGTAGTAGGAAATATAGGGGTGAGGAAAAGAGCTGAAGATCATTTGCATTCAGGCCTCAGGCAGTGGCCAATCTGGTTAGGTGGGTGACTGTCTTCTTATCTGAATGTTCATCCAGCATAATTTCCGCACAAAATGGATCCTTCAAAAAGGGTTATCTTTAGCTCCCCACGCCCATTTGAGCTCATATGTGCACAGAATCACAGACCTTCTCATAAGAGCAGCATGGCCCCCCCACCCCCATCCATAGTCATTCTAGTTGCACCCCTTGTGACAGCCATCTGAGGATTATCCTTGGAACTGACAGGTACTTTGAGGACTGATGGCTCAGTGGATTCGTACCAGGTTATTTTTGGAGCTAAGTGACCAATTTAAATCAATCTTGGGCTGGTGACCAAAAGTTATTATCAACTGAAAATCATTTCGGGGGCCCTTTTACAAAGCTGCGGTAAAAAGTGGCCTGCGGTAGTGTGGGCCTGTGAAAATTGCTGCCCACTGAGGTCACGTTTACCGCAGCAGGAACTGGAAATCGTAAATGGTCGTGCGCTAATAAAAACATCGGCGCGTGGTGATTTACTGCCTTAGCCCTTACCGTCTTCTATTTAGGAGGCGGTCAGGGCTCACGTGCTAACCCAGTGGTAATCAGACGGCGTGCGCCAATAGCCAATCACCGCAGGGCACGCCTACTCCCCGCCTCATGCTAGAAAATAGAAAAGTATTTTCTGGCGTGGGAAACGCCGTGTGGCAAACACAGAAGTACCACAGGGTGCTGCAGTGTTGCATGTGGTAGTTGTATGCGCTCCCCGTACGGTAGCCTTGTTGTACCTTTGTGAAAGGTCCCCTCGATGATCAGTGTGAAAAGAGCTAGCGGTGCTGGTGCAGAAGTGAACACGTGGTGTATCACAGTTTGGTTAATATCTGTATAAATATAGCAAAACTTAAAATAGGGAGAGCATTTGGGGGTTGTGAGGTGGAAGCTGTGCTTTGGAGTAAGACAGAGGGTCTTCTTCCTGCCAGGCAGAGATAGGAATGCCCTACGATTACAGGAGGACCTTGCGAGACTGGGAGAATGGGCGTGCAAGTGGCAGATGAAGTTCAATATTGACAAGTGCAAAGTGATGCATGTGGGTAAGAGGAACCCGAATTATAGCTACGTCTTGCAAGGTTCCGCGTTAGGAGTTACGGATCAAGAAAGGGATCTGGGTGTCGTCGTCGATGATACGCTGAAACCTTCTGCTCAGTGTGCTGCTGCGGCTAGGAAAGCGAATAGAATGTTGGGTGTTATTAGGAAGGGTATGGAGTCCAGGTGTGCGGATGTTATAATGCCGTTGTATCGCTCCATGGTGCGACCGCACCTGGAGTATTGTGTTCAGTACTGGTCTCCGTATCTCAAAAAAGATATAGTAGAATTGGAAAAGGTACAGCGAAGGGCGACGAAAATGATAGTGGGGATGGGACGACTTTCCTATGAAGAGAGGCTGAGAAGGCTAGGGCTTTTCAGCTTGGAGAAGAGACGGCTGAGGGGAGATATGATAGAAGTGTATAAAATAATGAGTGGAATGGATCGGGTGGATGTGAAGCGACTGTTCACGCTATCCAAAAATACTAGGACTAGAGGGCATGAGTTGAAGCTACAGTGTGGTAAATTTAAAACGAATCGGAGAAAATTTTCTTCACCCAACGTGTATTAGACTCTGGAATTCATTGCCGGAGAACGTGGTACGGGCGGTTAGCTTGACGGAGTTTAAAAAGGGGTTAGATAGATTCCTAAAGGACAAGTCCATAGACCGCTATTAAATGGACTTGGAAAAATTCTGCATTTTTAGGTATAACTTGTCTGGAATGTTTTTACGTTTGGGGAGCGTGCCAGGTGCCCTTGACCTGGATTGGCCACTGTCGGTGACAGGATGCTGGGCTAGATGGACCTTTGGTCTTTCCCAGTATGGCACTACTTATGTACTTATGTACTTATGTACTTTCTAGCGAAAATGGTGCTGGTACTCAAATTTAACATTTTACTACTATTTAACATTTCTAAAGCGCTACTAGGGTTACACAGTGCTTAATCCTACTCAAATGCCCTTCAGGGATGGGACGATCACTGAGGGACCCACCCCAGAATAGCCAGGCCCCCTGCAACTAGTCACGGAATCTATGACAAGGCAGCAGTGGCGTAGCTACATGTGGGCCTGGGTGGGCCAGGGCCCACCCACTTTAGACTCAGGCCCACCCAAAATTGTGACACTTGCTGTGGCTGGTGGGGATCCCCAAACCTTGCCATGCTGAAATTTTCTCTCTTTGGGCAGCCAGCGCTCTTCCAAATGTCAGCCAGCAGCACTTGCCTTGAGCTGACACAGATTGGCCCTTCTGCACATGCTCAGTTTTCACACATGGAAAAGCACTGAGCATATATGGCCTGCCAGCATCAGCATCAGTTTGAGGCAAGTGCTGCTGGCTGCCGTTTGGAAGACTGCTGGCTGCTCGAGGAGGAAGAAATCTTCAGCTGACCGGGTTTGGGAATCCCCGCCAGCTCACGTATTTAATATTTGTTTTTTTTGGGCAGGGAGGGGTGGAGAGAGGAGCAAACCAGAGGGGGACCGGGGGGGGGGGGGGGGTGAATTCCATGCCCGCCCACCTTGGGCTCTGGCCCACCCAAAATTGGCCATCTAGCTACACCCCTGCAAGGCAGAATCGTTGTGTAGAGCCTGAGCTCTTTCATTAAAACTTGGGAACCATGGGTCAGTTTTAGCAGACAATAGAAAAGGTGCCGGTACTCAGTACCCCCTCAAAAAAGAGCCCTGACTACTCAACACTTTTCAAAGCCATGCACTTTGCCACATTTTAAGAGTGTCCTACCTACGTGGCTTTGCCTGCTGAACAGGAAGAGGCGGGCACTGAATGCAGCTGTCCCAGGAAGGAATAAAGGATCTGCTTTTCACTCAGGTGACTATGGGGATGTCAGCTCTCCCTAAGCCTCAGCTTGGTCTTCCAGCACTGGTACTGAAGAGAAATTAACAATGGTCTCCATTACACTTATCTTTTTCTCAGAGAGCATTTGGGTGGGTTTTTTAAAGCAGAAACAAAAAGTGCAGCAAGCCTCTAATATTACACTGAGGTGAGACCTTGAGACCCGGGTGCTAATCCCACATCCACCACCCATCTTTAACTAGGTTTTGAACCTTCCTGTGGCTTTTGCAGAAAGATGTTCCCAGGCTTGTGCGGTTTCCCCCATTATTATTTCCTGCACCTCGTGGCGTCCAGGAGAAGATTTAGATATGTTCTTCATTTCTCCCTGAAATATTCCAGCTCCTGTACTTAGGTCATGTATAGTTTATTTTCTACAGTGCTGTGTACCTTTGGTGTGTGAATACACACCACAACACACACTGCAGCAGCAACGTCTGATAAAGACCGGTTGTCCTATCCAGTCTGCCCACTTATTATTATTATTATTAGCATTTGTATAGCGCTACCAGACGCACGCAGCGCTGAACACCTGACATAGAGAGACAGCTCCTGCTCAATAGAGCTTACAATCTAAAATAATACAGACAGACAAGACAATTAAGGGCGAGGGAAGTACTGGGTGAGAAGGAACAAGGATAGGGAAATTGAGTAGTGGTTAGGAGCCAAAACATTCCATGTAGAATCTCCAATAGTAGCAACATTCCATGTTCCACTGCACTAACCACTAGGCTACTCCTCCCCTGGCAGCATTCCATGTAGAAGCAAGGCGGCCGCGCAGGCTTCTGTTTCTGTGAGTCTGACGTCCTGCACGTATGTGCAGGACGTCAGACTCACAGAAACAGAAGCCTGCGTGGCTGCGTTGCTCATCTGCAAGGGCAGGCTTCTACATGGAATGTTATTCTTATTATTAACATTTGTATAGCGCTACCAGACGCACGCAGCGCTGAACACCTGACACAGAGAGACAGTCCCTGCTTGACAGAGCTTACAATCTAAAAATACAGACAGACAAGACAATTAAGGGTGAGGAAAGTACTGGGTGAGAAGGAACAAGGGGGGAGGCAAATGAGTAGTGGCTAGGAACCAAAAGAAGCAGTGAAAAGGTGGGTTTTCAGCACAGATTTGAAAACAGGTAGAGATGGAGCTAGACGTACAGGCTCAGGAAGCTTATTCCAGTTTACATTGCAAGAGTATTTCCCAACTGCTAGCCCTAGACGTGTGGGCTGCTCTCAGCTGTTCCTGCTTATCCAAGCCAGTTCCTGTTATCTTCCTTTTTTCATTCTTAGCATGGTGAGTAGACGAGGGCACCTTTCCATACATAATCCAACTATTAATGCCATCTGATGACCAGAGAACGGTTTCCTGAGAACCCCCCCCCCCCCCCCACCGAGATGGACCATTAAACCCTAAAGGTAGGGAAGTGTCTGAGATCCTGACAGGGATCATTAATCCCCAGGGTTAAATGAGTCCCTAGAGAGATAATTAATCCCTAAGGTTAGAAAATGCTATCGCTAGCTGAGAAAGATTATTAGTTTGTTACATCCAGGTATCTCAGAGATTCCGCTGGTGGTTTATCTGATGATCAGTTCTAATGTGTAACCAACTCTTCACTTGCTTTGCTATAGGCAGTAAATTATATAGCTTTTTCATGTTTTCCATAAGAGGCAAAGAAATTGTTTTAAAAACACACACACACAAATTGAAAAGGTTTGCGTTTCATCTTCCATGATTTCATTTACAGTTTGTCAGGTTAATTAAGTGAAAGTATACTTTCAGTTGAAGAGTTACTACATTATTGCTTACCTACCTGAACAGAACAGAAATTTAATTATTGACTAACTCGCTAAATAATCTCCATATTTCTCTTTGCTTCCCCCCCCCCCCCCCCCACCCCACACCTTGAATGTACAATACTTTAAAATGATTTCCTCTGAAAGATTTTCTTTCCTTCCTCCATAACCCTCCTCTCTATCCATCTCACTCTCTCCCTCCCTTGTCTCTTTTCTCTCTCACTCCCCCCAACTCTCCCTCTTTCTTTCTGCTCCGTTCCTTCCCTCTTTCTCTCTCTCTCTCTCACCTGCTCCTTCCCTCCCTCCCTCTCTCTCTCTCTCTCACCTGCTCCTTCCCTCTCTCTCTCTCTCTCTCCCCATCTCACTCTCTCCCTCCCCTTGACTCTTTCGCACTCCCACCCACATCTCCCCATCTCGTTTCTGCTTCCGTTCCTTCCCTCTTTTCTCTCTCTCTCACCTGCTCCTTCCCTCTCTCCCTCCCTCTCTCCCTCCCTCTCTCTCTCCCCCTCTCCCTCTCTCCTCCTTTCTTTCCCTCATCTGTCTCTCTCTTCCCCTCTCTTCCTCCCTTTCTCTCTCCCTCCCTCCTTCCTTCTCTCCCTCCCTCTCTTTCTCTCTCCCCATCTCCCTTTCTCTCATCCTCTCCCTCCTCCTTCTGTCTCTCTCTCCTCCTCTCCCTCTGTCTCTCTCTCTCTCTCTCTCTGCCCTATTTGCTCTCCCTTTCTGCCATGATGTCTGTGGAGAATATTCTTCTGGTTGAAATGGAGAAATGGACCAGCCAGGCCCCAGACTTCTGCTGGGAAGGGGGCGGGGCAGGGGGCTAGCTTGTTTCATGTGGACAGGGGCTGATTTCTGGATTGTGTCACACAAAGGTAGATGACCAGCTGGGCTCTGAGCAGAAATTTGAGAAAAAGAGACTCCAAAGCCTGTCAGCAGGCTTTGCCTTCAGCTTTGGGCAGGCTTGGACCCTGGACATTTGCCCTGGTGTAGCCCCCTTAAAACTGGCCCTGTTCATAAATAAGCCTGTGACAAAACAGTGGGTTTTAAGCCTGTAAACTGTATTGATTATTTCTTGAAGTGTGTGTCTCTATTTTGGCCAGCAGGTGATGTTTAAAGCTGCTACAGAGAAAAGACTTTTCCTTCTTTAGTTAGCGCACAGAGAAGAAGTTAAACTGCAGTGATATGTCCAGCTACTTTTAAAATTTGCTGTTCTGGGTTCTGATTGGCCCAGGAGCTCAAATTTATCTAGGATGTACTGGCTTTTGCCCCAGTCTTAGCCAGGGAGAAGAGAGAGAAAGATCTCTTTGCTGAGGCCCTGCAAACAGTTATATTTGATAACCTGTGAACAGCTATATGTTCTGATCTCCCCAGGTACTATTTAGATAGTATACAAATGTTTAGATAGTGTTATAATTGATCCATATTTCAGTTACTTGTTACTGTTTGCTGATTGCACCTTTTCTGTTCATTGTTCTAATTTTTCATGACAATAAACATTTTTAGTTTATTACCTCTGCTTGTCTGGACTGACTAAGAATCCTGATGGTTTGTGTGTTGGGTCTATGGGTGCTTTCTAGGAACTGTGGGACCACTGGGGTGTGTAACCTAGAAATCACTGGGGAACACCTTGAGAGTGGGAGACTTACCCAGAGATGGTTGGGACCCAGTCAGTGGGAGGAGGGTGCTAGTGTACAGCACAAGTGGCAGGTGCAGGCAGACCTGAGCTAAGCTGAGCTGGGGATAGACCCCTTAAGTGGCCACAGGGTAGCCCCATGTGGGTGACTAGATGTTTCTTGAAAAGGCCTATTTTAGAATCATGGGATCTAACATTTAAAGGGTTTATGTTATCTTTGAGATTTATGTTCTTAAATTTCTCTCTCTGAAAATGTATTAGGGCTGAGTGCCTTCATTTATGCTCAAAATTTTACTAAACTCCTATATTTTGGAGCATTAAAAAATGGGTGACAGCAAGGATGGATATAGCAGTGAAAAAAAGTTATGATCGTAGCACTGATTCTCAGCAATAGGCTCATAAATCTAGACAAATTAATGGCAGGTCTAAATTTATGAGCAAATTTTTAAATTACTAATTTAAGATGGATTTTCAAGCTAAAATCTTGCCTGAAAATACAGCACAGAGTTAAGAGTCTAAATTTAGGAGCTCAGCTTTGTTTGAAATCGTGGCCTTGATATTTCAATCAGATTTTAATGATCCCAGAAATCAGGTTTAAAAAAAAAAAAAAGGAAGAATATTCTGTGATCAAAATATAGGTCTCTGTTTCCTTTTCTCGGGCCTTGTTTATCCAGAAGCACATTCAGAATAACATGAAGATCTCAATTGTTCTCTCTACACAGTAAGAGACTCTCTTCTCAATCTAAAAAAAAACACACATTTTCGTTGCTACTACTTATCATTTCTACAGCAGTACCAAATCATAATATTGAAAGTCCTCATAATTATTCCAAATTTCTGAAAGCAGCCAGGTTGAGAACAGTTGGCACAACATTTAACTCCGTGCTCCGCATTTGTTTTAAAAGCCATCCCAGCGTGATAATGTCTAGTAAGTTTTGTCTCTTTGCAGATGATACCAAACTCTATAATAGGGTGGACACCCCAGAAGGTGTGGATTGAATGAATAAGGATCTAATGAAGCTTGAAGAATGGTCCGTTAACTGGCAACTAAGATTTAATGCTAAGAAATGCAGAGTGATGCACTTGGGCTACAAGAATCCAAAGAAACAGTACAGTATGGGGGGGAGGGGAGTGCTTCTGTGTACGAAAGAAAAGCAGGACTTGGGGGTGATTGTGTCTTGATGATCTTAAGGTGGCCAAACAGGTAGAAAAGACAACGTTCAAAGCCAGAAGGATGCTCGGGTGCATAAAGAGAGGGATGACCAGCAGGAAAAAGAGGCGATAGTGCAGTGGCGTACCAAGGGGGGGGGGGGCGGTGGGGGCGGTCCGCCCCGGGTGAGGGTGCGCCGCGCGTGCCTGTCCTTCGTTTGTTCCATGCTCCCTCTGCCCCGGAACAGATTACTTCCTGTACCGGGGCAGAGGTAGCATGGAACGAACGAAGGACAGGCATGCAGCACCCCCCCCCCCCCCCAGCGGTGTGCACCCGGGGGGGGGGGTCTTTTGTAGGGGGGTGTCCTTTCACCAGGGGGGGTCACGCTGCATCCGGGAAGGGCGCTGCACCCGGGGGGCGTGGCGCATCGGCAATCCGCCCCGGGTGTCAGCCCCCGTAGGAACGCCACTGCGATAGTGCCCTTGTATAAGTCTCTGGTGAGGCCCCATTTAGAGTATTGTGTGCAATTCCGGAGACCCTCACCTACGGAAAGATATAAACAGGATGGAGTCGGTCCAGAGGGCGGCTACAAAATTGGTTAGTGGTCTCTTTCATAAAGCATATGGGGACAAACTTAAGGCTCTCACTGTGTATACACGAGAAGAAAAACGGGAGAGAGGGGATATGGTAGAGACGCTTTAAATACCTCTGTGGCATTAATGTACAGGAGATTCATTAATGCCATGTTTTTCAAATGAAGGAAAACTCTGGAATGAGAGAGGGCATAGGATGAAGTTAAGAGGAAATAGGCTTAGGAGGAATCTAAGAAAACACTCTTTCACGGAAAGGGTGGTGGACGCGTGGAATGGCCTCCCAGTGGAGGTCGTGGAGACGAAGACTGGGTCGGAATTCAAGAAAGCTTGGGACAGGCACGTGGGATCCCTTAGGAAAAGGAGCAGTTAGTGGGTACTAAGGAAGTAGAGGTAGTCTTGTGTTAAGCAAAGCCTTTCAGGCAGTGCATTCCAGAGTGTGGGGGCTACTCTGGAGAAAGCTCACTTGCAGGTATCACATCATGTGATGTCTTTTGGAGAGGGTGTGGTCAGGGATACCCCTTAGGAGGACCTTAGTGTCCTTGGAGGTGTATAGAGGGTCATCCTGTTCTTCAAGTACTTGGGGCCATTTCCTTTAAGGGCCTTAATATCTGCAGAAGAATTTCACGGGAGGAGAACTCTCATCCACTCTCTCATTACCTCTCGCCTTGACTACTGCAACCTACTCCTCACTGGCCTCCCACTTAGCCATCTATCTCCCCTTCAGTCCATTCAGAACTCTGCTGCACGTCTTATCTTCCGCCTGGACCGATATACTCATATCACCCCTCTCCTCAAGTCACTTCACTGGCTTCCGATCAGGTACCGCATACAGTTCAAGCTTCTCCTACTAACCTACAAATGCACTCGATCTGCAGCCCCTCCTTACCTCTCTACCCTCATCTCCCCTTACGTTCCTACCTGTAACCTCTGCTCTCCTTTCAGTACCCTTCTCCACCACCGCCAACTCCAGGCTCCGCCCTTTCTGCCTCGCCTCACCTCATGCGTGGAACAAACTCCCTGAGCCCATACGCCAAGCCCCCTCCCTGCCCATCTTCAAATCACTGCTCAAAGCCCACCTCTTCAATGTCGCCTTCGGCACCTAACCACCACACTACTCAAGAAATCTAGACTACACCAACTTGACATTTTGTCCTTTAGATTGTAAGCTCCTCTGAGCAGGGACCGTCCTTCTTTGTTAAATTGTACAGCGCTGCGTAACCCTAGTAGCACTCTAGAAATGTTAAGTAGTAGTAGTAGTATTTTCCATATCATATCGCATAACACCCAAAGGAGCATCACTCGATCAGACAGACAGGGGTAGAAATCAGATATTGAGTAGATGCAGCAGGATGAGGAGCTATAGCACAGCAAGGATCCAGCTTTCTAAATCGGCACTGCAAAGCAGTCCACCCACTAATGGTTAGTGTAGCGGATTGTGGACCTGGGGAACTGGGTTCAATTCCTGCTGCTGCCTGATGGTTCGCAGTGGGTTGAGATCCTGGAGAACTAGGTTCAATTCCTCTGCAGCTCTGTGTGACCCTGGGCAAGTCACTTAACCTTCCATTGCCCAGGGCTGCCGAGAGAATGGGCCGGGCCCGGGGCAAGGCCGCCCCCAGGGCCCAGTTGCTGTTGCCCTCGCCGCCTCACCCCCCCCCCCCCCCCCCCCGAGGTTGCCGCTGCCGCTTCCCCCCTCCTCCCCCCCAAGGTTGCCACCGCTCCCCCCTCCCCCCCCCGGGGGTCACCACAGCCACTGCTCCCCCCAACCCCCCTGAGCGCTGCCACCGCTCCCCCCTTCCATCCGCCACCGGGCCGGGCCCCCTGCATTGAAATCGCAGTCTCACCTCCGTGAAAGCAGCGCTGCAGGCAGCAGAATGCCTCCCTTCGGCCCTCCTTCCTTCCTTGTGTCCTGCCCTCGCGGAAGTTACGATAGACGAGGGCGGGACACAGGGAGGGAAGGAGGCCTGAAGGGAGGCGTTCTGCTGCCTGCAGCGCTGCTTTCACGGAGGTGAGACTGCGATTTCAATGCAGGGGGCAGACCGTCGACGATGGAGGGCGGGTGGGAGTGCGGCACCGGGCCCCCCTTGGAGGCCCAGGGAATTTTGTCCCCCCTGCCCCCCCCCCCTCTCGGCAGCTATGCCATTGCCCAGATACAATAGTAGTACAATGTACTACTTAGACTGTGAGCCCACTAGGGACAGACCCAGTACCTGTAAAATGAAACTGTAAGCCGCTTAGGTGTAAGCAGTATATAAACACTGAAATGAATGAAATGATCTGTAACTTTCTAAGCACCATCTGAATCAGGGTGTACAGCTGTTCCACATCAGTCTAAGTGCAGCACAGCTGCATCATGATGTCATCAGGTGTTGCCCAGGCTGCATTTTCATTGGGTGATGCCTAAGCAGGTATGCAAATGAAGAAGAGAGATGCTGAGACCTGTAAAATTATATTCTCCTGCTTCAGATTGGACATATTAAACATTTAGATGGTGGCTTCCCACCTCAAAATAAACCTTGCTAAGATGAACATTTACCGTGTGTGTGTGTGCGCGTAATTTATTTTGCTGCTGCTCAGCCTGATCATCAATCTTGCAGTCCCCTGGCAACTGTGCAGATATGAAATGTGGTGAAAAATTTCTCACTGCAAAATACCAGAGCTGGGAAATTAATGTCCTGAGATCACGACTGCCCATTATACAGAACTAAACGCAAGGAGCACATCTGCATGTTCCACTGTCAAAACATTCGTAAACAGCCTCCACTGTCCTCTACTGAGAAACATATCAGCTTGTAGTTAACTATTTCACTACCCAAAAGACCATCCTCTTCTCTCTCCCTCTTTATTCACCTTTTTTTTCCAGTTGCATCTCTTCCTGAATTCTCTCTTTGTCTTGCCATCATTCTTCTTTCCCTCCTGTTCCACTCTTTTGTCACTGCCTTTTGTTTTCCCTCTGTCATGCTGTTTTTACCAAAGTTTGGAAGTCTGCATTGCTAGTCCACAGAAATCAGAGGCAAAGGCAGCCTGTGGGGGAGGGAGGGGGCAGGGCCATGTTCAAAGACTGACAGCAGGATGCACAAATGACCCCGAAAAGAACCGCCCGGTATTTCCACCTCGGTAAAATTACCGATTTAGAAATACAGAGCGATTGATTCCCAGAGCAACTCGCATGCAAATGAGCTGCTCGAAAAAGCAGTGAGCAGTTCGATAGGGGGGGGGAAGCCAGTTGGTCAGCTGAGTATGCGCAGAACAGCCAGTCGCCAAGCGTGGCTACTCTGCACATGCTCAGAGCAGTGCTTGTATACAACTTTCATGCACTCAAAGAAGCTGTGTGAATGAAAGTCAGTGCAGCTTTATTTTTCCTCAAAACTGCTATGGACCTCCAACCCCACTTCACTGCTGTGGTCAGCAATCTTAAACGAAGTTATATGATAGACTTTTGTTCTTGGGAGGGTGGTGAGGTGAAGGGTGGGTGCCAGCAGGGCTGCTTCAGGTTGTCTTGTTTCTCCCTGTGGGGGTCCTTCTCTATTTGCAGGAATGGCAGAGGACCCTGGAGCGGTTGTGGAGTACTTGTGACAATGAAGAACTGTCAGGACCGACAGCTCCAGACCTCCCTTTAAATTTTCCACGGTAAAGGTAGGGGCTGCTTCTGTTCATCACTTGGAAAATGGTTGTGCATCACTTTGCATGCACATTTATATAGTAATTAGCTCATTATGGTAACTTTGCATACAGTTTTTGTTAGCTGCTACCGTGACAGGAAAAGAGTTTGCAGAACTCTTTTGCGCATGTCTCACTGAACTCTGTGCTCGCTAAACCGGCTACAACCAGTGTAAAAATCACATTGCTGGCCCATTAGGTTTTGTGCATCTGTCTGTCATTTTGTAGCCTCATTTCCACAAATATTTGTTATGTTCATACAGGCCAAAGGCAGGCTATCTCCTTCACTCTTGCACGCACAATTTACGCCAGCTCAGATTCTATATATAGTGCCCAAGATGCGGGCACAACTTAGCTAGCTATTAATGAACAATAATTAGAGGCTAACAACCAATTATTAATGTTAATGGGCACCGATTCTGTAACACTAAGCACCCAAATCCCATAGCGCTTAACCTTTGAAAAGGGGGTGTGGCCATGGGAGGGGCCATTCCGAACAGTTGGGTGCAGTGTTCTAGATCAGATAGATCCACACTCAACTCGTAGGCCAGGATTTACACCAGGTTTCAGCTGGCATAAGTCCGGCACCCGTTGCTGGCTGTGAGAATCTGCTGTAAACACTATTCTATGAAGGACACACACCGTTTATAGAACAGCACCGTTTTCTTACAGCGACAAATTTTGAGCACCACTTAAAGAACTCCCCAAAAACTAAATTGTGTGCGCAGGGCCGCTGAGGAGGGGGCAAAATTCCACGGGCCCAGGCATCCAAGGGGGACCTGGCGCCAGAGTCTCTGATGGGACCAAGTGATCGCGTCCTGACAGAAGCAGGAGAGAGAAAACTTTGGTGCTGGCCCCCCCCCCCCCTTGGAGGCTGGGGAGGACCTGAAGGAGCAGACACTGTGGGACTTTGGGCCAGGGCCTCTGGTTTGGTCTCCTCCAGGTCCCGCCAACAGAAGAGGTCTTCACTCTGCCCATTTCCTGCCAAGCAGCTGCTTTTCCCCTCAGGCCACACATGCTCAGTTTTGAAACCGAAAGAAAAAGAAGGCCGGCGAGCTGCATAACGAACAGCCGCAAATAACATGGCGGCTGCCTAGCGGTAGCTCCTCCCGGGCTCGCACAGCATTCCGGCTTCCCCGCCTAAGATGGAGTGATGTCACAGGAGACACCGGCATGGATTTGCGGGGAAGCCGGGAAGGGGGGTGGGATCATGGCCTGGCAGCGTGAAAATTTCAAATAAAGGGCTGCCGAGGAGGCAGGGAGGCCTCTTTGGCGGCAAGCAGCAGAACTTTCCCTCCCCTCCCTCCCTTAACACTAGGTGGGAGGTGTCATGATCACATGATTTATTGCTAAGTAGGTCTAACTGTTAGACAGTCCTCCCACTCATATTCTGCTATGTCTTATAGTAGGTGTAGATGACAGCCTGTTAATTTTTCCTAGCAATATTCTGTAACATTAATCTCTGTCGCACTTATGTCGCAATAGGGGACGAAGTTACTTCTGTTTGTTATCTTCTCACAGGATTGCTGTACATGGTTTCTATATTGTCGCAGCTGCGGAGGCACCCGAGCCCAGGAATTGCTGGAGGCGCTGGAACACCAACTGAAAGGGAGTGTGGGAGCTTGAGGCAAGGACATGAGCACTCACGGGTGGCAGGCTAAGCACCTCGCTGGCTCAAAATGGCAGGTGCAATGCTGGGCGGGGAGCGCAGTACAAAGCAGACAGACATGTGGCCACGCTGGAGGCAGGCATACGGCTGGCCGACACATGAAATGTGCTCCTCAGCTGGAAAGGCATGTGGCCACGCTGGAGGCGGACTTATGGCTGGCCGACACACGGAATGTGCTCCCCAGCTGGAAAGGCATGGCGGGGATGGAAAGCCTCTACAGCATAGAACTTAGGGCTCGGGTGCTTCCTAGGGGTTATGGTGATGTATTATAATAAAGCTACAGCCATTTATTCCCAAAAGAAAATGTGTTTGACTTAGTCATTATGTGTAGTATGCGTGTGAGACGGGGACGAGAGCGTGTGCAGCCTGCCCATGTTAAAGCAGCCGCAGGGGCATTCAACAGGCAGAGTGAAGAGAAGTGATGGAGGAAGACCTCTTCTGCTGATGGGGCCTCGGGATCCCCGCCAGCCAAGGAATGTTTTGCATTGCAGTTGTGGTGGTGGTGGCAGCGGTGTCGGCGATCCAGTGGGGCGGCAGCAGTGGCGATCCTGGGGGGGCTGCAATGGCGACGATCATTGAGGGGGGGGCGACCCTGCCCCGGGCCCAGCTCAGTCTCTCGGTGGCCCTGGTTATGTGCATAACTTAATTGATAAATTAGCTGCTAATTGGCACTAACAACTCATTATTGTTGATAATTGATGTTAATTGGCACTAACGTGGGGTTATGAGCATAACTGCACTTAATCTCAAGAAAGATATAGTAGAATTGGAAAAGGTGCAGCGAAGGGCGACTAAAATGATAGCGGGGATGGGACGACTTCCCTATGAAGAAAGACTAAGGAGGCTAGGGCTATTCAGCTTGGAGAAGAGACGGCTGAGGGGAGACATGATAGAGGTATATAAAATAATGAGTGGAGTGGAACAGGTGGATGTGAAGCGTCTGTTCACGCTTTCCAAAAATACTAGGACTAGGGGGCATGCGATTAAACTACAGTGTAGTAAATTTAAAACATATCGGAGAAAATTTTTCTTCACCCAACGTGTAATTAAACTCTGGAATTCATTGCCGGAAAATGTAGTGAAGGCGGTTAGCTTAGCAGAGTTTAAAAAGGTGTTGGACGGTTTTCTAAAGGACAAGTCCATAAACTGCTACTAAACGGACTTGGAAAAATCCAAAATCCCAGGAATAACATGTATAGAATGTTTGTATGTTTGGGAAGCTTGCCAGGTGCCCTTGGCCTGGATTGGCCGCTGTCGTGGACAAGATGCTGGGCTCGATGGATCCTTGGTCTTTTCCCAGTATGGCATTACTTATGTACTTATGTACAACCTTAGCACACAAATTTTTTAGTGGTAACTGCAAGGGTGTGTGGACTTGGGAGAGGCATGTGTGGGTCAGGGGTCTTCCCAGAACTTGTGCACTAAGGTTACAGAATACCAACAGTTACACACGCAACTGTAACATTTAGCCGAGAAGATTCACACCGCCATTAACTTGGTGTAGCAGCCACGCCTAAAGGTTGATCCATACCTGTGGACGTAGGCTTGTGTTCTATCATTTATTTTATTTATTTATTTGTTGCATTTGTATCCCACATTTTCCCACCTATTTGTAGGCTCAATGTGGCTTACATAGTACCGGAGAGGCGTTCGCCGGCTCCGGTGAGAACAAATACAAAATGATGTTGTGGTAAGATCAAGTTCATGTGGCACAGCCACACTAGGGAATCGTAGAACGGAAGAGTTGAGTTATGTCCATTACGTGCTTTAGTTTTGTTGTGTCGCAGAGATCAGGCATTTAGGTTGGATCGGCAGGGTATGCCTTTTTGAATAGGTTAGTTTTTAGTGGTTTCCGGAAGTGTAGGTGGTCGTGCGTCGTTTTCCAGGCTTTTGGTAATACGTTCCACAGTTGTGTGCTTATGTAGGAAAAACTGGATGCGTAAGTTGTTTTGTATTTAAGTCCTTTGCAGCTTGGGTAGTGCGGATTTAGATAAGATCGTGTTGATTCTGATGTGTTTCTAGTTAGTAAGTTGATCAAATCTGTGATGTAACTCAGGGCTTCTCTGTAGATGATTTTGTAAACCAAGATGCAGATTTTGAAGGCGATGCGTTCTTTGATTGGGAGCCAGTGTAGTTTTTCATGGAGGGGTTTTGCGCTTTCAAATCGCGTTTTACCAAATATAAGCCTAGCTGCCGTGTTTTGAGCTGTCTGAAGTTTCTTTAAGGTTTGTTCTTTATATCCCGCATAAATTCCATTGCAGTAATCTAAGTGGCTTAGTACCATTGATTGTACCACGGGAAGAATTGTTTCAAGCGTTTGAGTTTCCATAGTAATTACCCATGAAACTGCTGTTATAGAATTCGTATTACGTACACAGCATCTAACTTTTGATGACTTGTAAAGAATTACCCCCCTTTGTGCAAAAAAACCACAGTCACTCATGCCCCGATCAAAGAGCTGCCATAAGAACCAGGTTTTAGGACAGGGGCCTGATTCTGAGAACCCGCGTCCCGATGCAAGTGCTGATTTCAAATAGCAGATGCAGGATCTCTACAGATACCACAGCATCCTGGGATGTAAATTCAAAGAGGACGCCTAGCCAAAAAAAATCTCCTTCCTTGAGCTGGGTCTCTTGGCAGCTCTGCAACGGGGCACCAGGTTGCCACAGCGAAAGAGCTAGAGGCAGGATTATCTCGCCTTGATTACCCCAGCGATGAGGTGCTCATACCTTGAACAGCATGTACACAGCAAATTACAGCAACAGGACACCATCAACAACTTTAATTTCCTTTGTGCTGTTTCCACTAAGAATCCTGAGATGAGAGTCTCAGTCGGGTTATTTACCACAACGCCTGCACAGCTAATTAAATTTGACTAGAAATTCAAACTCAATATGCTAGAAACTTCTGTACTGCACCTGAGCTGACAAGTACATTGCAAATTAGATCCATCCCTGTGAAGGTTAGAGAGTTGCATTATAGCATTTAGTTCTTTATGGCACTTAGTGGTTCTGCTGATGTGGAGGCCTGGCTCTGCATCTG
Source organism: Microcaecilia unicolor (assembly GCF_901765095.1). Classification (NCBI taxonomy): domain Eukaryota; kingdom Metazoa; phylum Chordata; class Amphibia; order Gymnophiona; family Siphonopidae; genus Microcaecilia; species Microcaecilia unicolor. Next base: position 338,616,012 of record NC_044036.1, read on the forward strand.
GCCTGAGCGAGTCTCACGCCAAACGGGATTCAAGGTTGGAAGCAGAATACCTCCAGAAACATAGTTTCTCCCCTAACACTGCAATACACTAGAAGAACAACATCCCCAGCAATGCAGTACTTCCACTAATACTGTCCTGCACTGAAACAGCAGCATACCCAGCAGTGCAACACAGTGGGGCAACCATAGGGGGACCTTGGGGGCCTGGGCCCCCCCAAAGTTTGCTGGTTTGGCTGGCAGAGGTTCCCAAGTCCCGCCAGTAGAAGCTTTCCTGCACTGCCTGCTCAGCTTCCCTCTCCCTCGTACACGTTTGATTTTAATGAAATTAAGCATGCGCAAACTTCACAATGCTCAATTTTACTAAAACCGAGAATGTGCGCTGGGGCGGGAAAGCAGGGGAGGCAGAACAGCACTGAGTATCACCACAGGAAGGCTTCTTTCAGCAGTGCTCAGGGATCCCCGCCAGACCAAGTATGTGAGGTTGCAGCAGGGGCAGAGGGCAGCAGGGGAGCAGGGCAAAATGTGCCTCCTCCCCACTTTGGACTCAGGGCCCCCCCCCCCCAAATCAAGATCTGGTTACACCTCTGTAGTGTAACACAGTAGTGCAACACCTCCACTAACACTGTCCTGCACTGGAAGAACAGCACCTTTAGTAGTGCAACACCTACTATGTCACTAACACTGTCCTGCACTGGAAGAACAGCACCTTTAGTAGTGCAACACCTCCACTAACACTGTCCTGCACTGGAAGAACAGCACCTTTAGTAGTGCAACACCTCCACTAACACTGTCCTGCACTGGAAGAACAGCACCTTTAGTAGTGCAACACCTACTATGTCACTAACACTGTCCTGCACTGGAAGAACAGCACCTTTAGTAGTGCAACACCTCCACTAACACTGTCCTGCACTGGAAGAACAGCACCTTTAGTAGTGCAACACCTACTATGTCACTAACACTGTCCTGCACTGGAAGAACAGAACCTTTAGTAGTGCAACACCTCCACTAACTGTCCTGCACTGGAAGAACAGCACCTTTAGTAGTGCAACACCTCCACTAACACTGTCCTGCACTGGAAGAACAGCACCTTTAGTAGTGCAACACCTCCACTAACACTGTCCTGCACTGGAAGAACAGCACCTCCAACAGTACAGTTCCTTTCCATGCCTCTTCTGGCGCTGCACTGTTGTATATTTCTTATATGTCTGCAGCCATCAGTAAGACTAACAGACTCTCAGTTGGAATCTGTTTCACTCATTAATGCCAAGGTGATCTTTTCACATCAGTGGTTCCACTGCATATGAGGATTCAGACACAGTTTAATGAGCGTGCACATTTGTTATGGTCTGATGCTCGGAAAAACAACGTGAGGGGTTATCTGTGGTTCCAGAGGGTGGCTGCTGCCATGTAGGGAGGGTGTGCTGGGCCTCCTGGTCAGGTCAGCTGGGTGTGAGCCTGGAGTGGAATTTTCCTTTTCATACACATGGGCGAAATTGTAAAACAGTTTCAATATTTGAAGTACCCTCATTTCATCTCTGGCCAAACGATAACCCTACGCTTTATTGAAAATGCCCTCAAGAGTGGCCAGTGTACGTCTTAGTGGACACTTGCACGCAGAGTTGTGTACACAAAAGCAGAAGTAAGGAGGAGGTTGGGGACCTCAGGCTGATTAGTCTGATGTGGGTGGTCAGTAAAGTACTAGAAACACTTGTAACCACTCGCCTCCACCTACCCTCCTCTCTTCCTTCCTGTTCACATTAATTGATTTGATTTGCTTACTTTATTTATTTTTTGTCTATTAGATTGTAAGCTCTTTGAGCAGGGACTGTCTTTTTGTGTATGGTGTACAGCGCTGCGTATGCCTTGTAGTGCTATAGAAGTGATAAATAGTAGTAGTAGTAGTCTCTTGTAACCAGAGCTAATATTGTGATGTCATAATGCCTCAGGCCACCAATAAGAACCAACCTCATCAGTGATGTCACAATGGCTTGATTGTCCTATACTTGGCTCACTTTTATTACATAGCTCTTTGAGCAGGGACTGTCTTTCTTCTATGTTTGTGCAGCGCTGCGTATGCCTTGTAGCGCTATAGAAATGCTAAATAGTAATAGTAGTAGTAGTAGTAAAATAGTGAGGTTTCTGGAATCCAGTGGATTGCAGATCTGAGGCAGGTCTTATCAGATTAATTTCTTTGGGTGACCAGAGACTCAGATTGATGGAAAGTGCTAGGTATGGTGTATTTAGTCATGGTGGTAGTAATGGCTGAGTGGTGAAGGCCAAGATGGAATTGAAATCCATTGGGGGGGTCTCCCCACATAGTTTCAAATCCTGCTGACTATGGGGCAACAAACTTGATGAGTGGTGGAGTGGCCTAATGGTTAATGCAGCATGCTTTTTATCCTGGCAACCTGGGTTCAATTCCCACTACAGCTCATTGTGGCCTTGGGTAAGTCCCATAACCCTCTATTGCCCCAGGTACAGAAACTTAGATTATGAGGAAAGGAATGGAAAAGAAAAATGAGGATGTTATAATGCCTTTGTATCGCTCCATGGTGCGACCGCACCTCGAATATTGTGTTCAATTCTGGTCACCGCATCTCAAAAAAGATATAGTGGAATTAGAAAAGGTGCAGAGAAGGGCGACGAAAATGATAAAGGGGATGGGACGACTTCCCTATGAGGAAAGGCTAAAGTGGCTAGGGCTCTTCAGCTTGGAGAAAAGGCGGCTGAGGGGAGATATGATAGAGGTCTATAAAATAATGAGTGGAATTGAATGGGTAGATGTGAAGCGTCTGTTTACACTTTCCAAAAATACTAGGCCTAGGGGGCATGCGATAAAGCTACAATGTAGTAAATTTAAAACGAATCAGAGAAAATGTTTCTTCACTCAACGTGTAATTAAACTCTGGAATTCGTTGCCAGAGAATGTGGTAAAGGCGGTTAGCTTAGCGGATTTTTAAAAAGGTTTGGACAGCTTCCTAAAGGAAAAGTCCATAGACCATTATTAAATTGGACATGGGGAAATCCACTATTTCTGGGATAAGCAGCATAAAATGTTTTGCACTTTTTTTGTGGATCTTGCCAGGTATTTGTGACCTGGATTAGCCACTGTTTGAAACAGGATGCTGGGCTTGATGGACCTTTGGTCTTTCCCAGTATGGCAATACTTAAGCACTTATGTAGCCCTCTAGAGACAGAGAAAGTACCTGTATATAATGTGTACAGTGCTGCGTGCATCTAGTAGCACTATAGAAATGATTATTAATAGTAGATTTTAGCAAAGCCTTCAATGTGGTTCTGCATAGACAACTTATAAATAGAGTTAGTGCCTTTCTGTGTTGGCCCTAAACTGACTGACTTGGTTAGAAACTGGTTGAAAACCAATAAAGGGTAGTGATGAATGGGGTTCACTCTGAGGAAAAGGGTATCAGTGGTATGCCCCAGGGATCTGTTCTTTTCCTGGTTGTTCTAAACATTTTTGTAATATTAGAGAAGGGCTGTTTGGTAAGCATTGTCTCTTTGCAGACGATACCAAAATCTGCAATGGGGTAGATGCCCTTGAAGGAGTGGATAAGACGAGGAGGGATCTAATAAAGCTGGAAGCATGGTCTAGAATTTGACAGCTAAGATTTAATGTTTAAAAAATGCAGGCTCTTGATTTTGGGCTGCAAATCCCTGAGGAAGTGGCACCGTATAGGGGGGTGAAGTACTTCTGTGCTCAAAAGAGCAGGGAGACTTGGGGGTGATCATATCTGATGATTTTAAGGTGACCAAACAGAAAAGGCAACAGCAAGAGACAGAAGGATACTGAGGTGCATAGGGAGAGGAATGGTCAGCAGTTGAAGTGTCATGTACAATTCTGGGTGAGTTTTCCCTTCAAAAAGATAGAAACAGGATTGAGTCAGTCCAAGAGTGGCCAGTTAAGTGGTCAGTGATCTTCATCATAAATGCATATAGAGTAGACCTAAAGATCTCATTATGTATACTTTGGGAAATGGAAGATATTCTAGAGGTATTTATATAGGAGACAGACCTCTTTCAATTGAAAGGAAAGTCTGGAATGATAGGGTGTAGGATGAAGGCAAAAGGGGATACACTCAGGAGTAATCTAGGGAAAATATTTCTTTATGGAAAGGGTGTGAGGGATGTATAGAGCAGCCTCTTGGTGGAGGTAAATAAGTACATAAGTAATGCCATACTGGGAAGACCAAAGGTCCATCGAGCCCAGCATCCTGTCCCCGACAGCGGCCAATGCAGGTCAAGGGCACCTGGCAAGCTACCCAAACGTACAAACATTTTATACAAGTTATTCCCGAAATTGTGGATTTTCCTCAAGTCCATTTAGTAGTGGTCTATGGACTTGTCCTTTAGGAAACTGTCCAACCCCTTTTTAAACTCTGCTAAGCTAACCGCCTTCACTATACTCTCCGGCAATGAATTCCAGAGTTTAATTACGCATTGGGTGAAGAAACGTTTTCTCCTATTTGTTTTAAATTTACTACACTGTAGTTTCATCACATGCCCCCTAGTCCTAGTATTCTTGGAAAGCATGAACAGACGCTTCACATCCACTCCACTCATTATTTTATATATCTCTATAGGTAGGGGAGATGTGGACTGTATCTGAATTCAAGAAGGCATGGAACAAGCACAGAGGAACACCAAGGGACAGTATTAATTTATTTGTTTGGATTTTGCTCACACCTTTTTCAGTAGTAGCTCAAGGTGAGTTACATTCAGGTACACTGGGTATGTCTCTGTCCCTGGAGGGCTCACAATCTAATTTTGTACCTGAGGCAATGGAGGGTTAAGTGACTTGCCCAAGCCCACAAAGAGCAGCAATGGGATTTGAACTGGCCACCTCTGGATATCAAGACTGGTGCTCTAACCACTAGGCTACTCCTCCACTTGTATAGTAGCATGGATGGGCAGACATTATCCACCTTCATTTTTAATATTTATCTACTTTCAAGGTTCCCACCCCAAAGAGCTTACAAATAGGAATACTGAGAGAGAGAGAGCTGAGGTCACAATGCGAATTGGAATCTTAATGTTTGACAGTCTTGAGCTGCAAGCTGTAGTTGTTTCACAGAGCTCATGTCATCCAGCCAGATCCATACTCAGGAAATGTTGTTTTTCCTTTTAACAGCTTTGGCTCTTTAAAAGAGATTCATGTAGTCCTGAATTAATATAATAAGCTGAACTCAAAAAAGGCACTTGGCAGCCTTAGAACTGCTGACTCAAAAGCTAATTTCTACATGCCTTTTCTTTGATTTGTTTTATTTTCCTGCCTTCAGTCTCTGAATTCACTGGTCTAGCCTTAAATCTCATTACCAACACATTTAAAGTCATTAAACTACAATAAAATAGAAATTAAGCATAATTACTCTTTAAAAGTATAACTAATTGAAACATGAACTGTAATTTCTATGATCTACATTAGATATGTGATATTTCAGTGTGGACAGAAAAACATAATTGTTGTAGAGTGTGAGTGTGAGTGTGTGTGTGTGTGTGTGTGTGTGTGTGTGTGTGTGTGTGTTACATGCACGTATGCATGTGTGGGTGTATAAATTATTCATGCACTTAAACAGTTAACAGGTCAGATAAATTGGTGCAGTTAACACCATTCTGTCTTAACTGAATAGAGCAATACTGGGAAACGCCCCCTACGGTTAATCTGGAGACTTTGCAGTTACTTGTGTTCATTTTGTCAATTAGTGCATGGTAAAAACCTTACCACACTTTAGTAAATAAGACCCACTGGGGTTTTTTTTTTCAATGTTATTGCATTATGATAATGGATTCTTTCGGGTTGCAATGTCTCCAGATGGGCTACGAATCTCATGCAGTGTTCCTTCCTAAGACTGTATCATTAGACGACGCTTTTGTTATTGGCATTTTATTTAAATTTACTATCAGAGACCCACAAAACATTTGCACTCGTTAATAGCAAATCATTCTCACCATTCTCTACCCCTCCCTCCTGCAACCCCCAACCTGTTGCAGTAGCCAGCATGCGGAGAATAGAGGAAATGGTGGGTTTTGTGCAGATTATCAAGCTGCCCCTGTGAAGCACTGCACCTCACTATCATGCGGGGGGGGGGGGGGTGGAAGGAACCCATCCTGGCCTTTCTATTCTGTTTTCAATGCAGCATCCACAGCTTCGAGCAAGAGACTGGACGGATGCGTGCTGGCATGCAAGGGTTAAACAGCGTGCAAGCAGCGGTGGGGATCCTAAAGGCAGGGTTCATCTGTGAAGGTTCCTACTGGGCAGACTTCATTTGCTGTAATTAATTGGCGTCCGCTGCTTTCTCCTCCTATTGATGGCGCTTGTCCAGCAATGGAAACCGGCGGGAGGCGGCCAGGAGCTGTCCATCAGCACCAAACATTTCTTCAGCAGCAGCCTGCTGAATTATTAAAACCTACAACTGCAGATTGCTTTCTGTGTGTATTGATGACCTTTGGTGAATGGAGTCAGGGACAGAGCATCGTTTCGGTTAGAGGAGATCAAACACCCATTCTTGCCCCATGAACTTCCTAGTTGCTGTTCTGCAAAATGTTGCTAGGGCCATGGATCTGCCCTACTAGTGGCCCACCACGTTCCACTGCCTAAGAGTGATACCACTTCAGCACCACAGAATTATATTTTGGATCAGGACACCTTGCTTTCAGTTCCAGCATACATCTCCATTCAATCCAGGTACCTGCCCTGGGTGTCCTCGGGAACAGGTCTGCAGGGAAACTTCTGGCCATTCCTGTTTTTTGAACTTATATCTCCAGCACAAAAGGCCTACAAAGAAAACACATAGCCTACAAAATTACCTCAACAAACTACACAGTTATTACAGTTCACCTATATCCTACCTAACACCTTTTGTCTATTTTCCCCTACCTAATCTTCAAACTTGTACCTGTTATCATGAATTGATTATGTCTATCCTCCCTTACCTAATCTTCAAACATTACTACTACTACTATTTAGCATTTCTATAGCGCTACAAGGCGTACGCAGCGCTGCACAAACATAGAAGAAAGACAGTCCCTGCTCAAAGAGCTTACAATCGAATTGTACCTGTTATCACGAAATGATTATGTCATAACCATACTCTGTAAGCCACATTGAGCCTGCAAATAGGTGGGAAAATGTTGGATACAAATGCAATAAATAATAATAATAAATAATTATGGGTTCACAGTCCCTGGTTCTTGGACGATGGTGTCAAGAAGCCCAGATTAGCCTAAAGGCTCTGTCCTCAGTCTGGGTCACTAGAGAGTTAATTCTATAATGAGGCATCTCCATCTGTCAAGTGTGCTAGACCTAGTAGACCATGTAATACTGATGGCCCTGCTCAACAATATGGGAATCAGCAATGCAGTGGCAACATGATTCAGCGGCTTCCTAAGGACCAGATCCTACATTGTAAAGATGATTTAACTAGCTATCAACCTCTTGGACTTCTGAGTGTGGGGTACCACAGAGCTCTCCAATATCACACATACTGTTCAATCTTATGGCACCACTCGGCAAAAAACTAGAATTAATGGGCTTCAACCCATTCATATATGCAGATTATGTAAACCATCTAAATACCTTTTAGCCATAGCATCACAGAAATAATAGACAAGGTAAAACAAGGCCTGGTCCTCATGGAAAACTGGGCCACAATCTTCAAACTCAAACTGAACAGAGACAAAACCAAATTCCTGTTTCTATCCATCCCACACAACCTCACATCCTAGCAAAAATTTACAATCAACAATCAAACATACCAAATCGAAACACAACTAAAAATATTGGGAATCATTCTTGACAAACATCTGTCCCTAGACAGTCAAGTATCTGCAGTCACATCAAAATAAGTACATGAGTACGTAAGTAATGCCACACTAGGAAAAGACCAAGGGTCCATCGAGCCCAGCATCCTGTCCATGACAGCGGCCAATCCAGGCCAAGGGCACCTGACAAGCTTCCCAAACGTACAAACATTCTATACATGTTATTCCTGGAAACTGAAAAGGATTAGAGACTACTTTCATAGACAATCATTCTGTCTAACAGTGCAATTGATGAGCTTGTCTAAACTAGACTATCGTAATGCAGTATATGTAGGATGCAAAGAAAACATAATAAAATCATTGCAAACTGTCCAAAACACGGAAGCAAGACTGATATTTAAAAAGTTGAAATATGAAAGAGCAACCCCAGTGCTTGAAATGCTACACTGGCTACCAATCAAGGCAAGACTATTCTGCAGAATTAGCACCCTCATTTAGAAAATACTATTTGGAATGTCTCCAGAATATATGCTAGATCTGATCAAATTATCCCCAAGAAACCAGAGGCTACCAAGTTCTCTACCTACCCAAATGTAGAAACATAATTTACAAAAACCATCTACAGAGCCGGATTCAGCTATCTGGGCTCCAAATGGTAGAACTCAATACCCAAGGCCACAAGAAGCATATCAAAGTTTCTACTGTTCAGAAAAGAACTGAAGACCTATCTTCTTCAAAGTTTCTATGACTGAAGACACAATCCAAAGATGGTTTATGCCACTTTCTAACTAAGAATTTTACCTAACTTTTTAGTTGAAAAAACCCCGCAACTGTAATGTCACCTAACTCTAAATTGTCAGCCACTTTGAACCAAAACTTGTTTTTGGAAAATAGTGGGATACAAGAATGCATAAATAAATAAATAAATAAAATTACCCCCCCCCCCCCCCCAGATGGTGTGAAGTCTATTCTCTAAAGAAACCTGAGCACCTGGTTTCCATTATAGAGCTGGTGTAAGAGCAGCAGGGGTGCAGATAGCTTACAGTATTTTCTGTATAGAAGCGAGAGACACATCTGTGTCCCACCCATGATCTTCCCCTCTATAAGCCCCTTTACAAATACCTGCTATATAAGTTAAGCGGGTGCTTCCATAATAGCTGAATTTTGGCATTTACACATGTGTGTGCACATACATAAATGCCATTAGTCTAAACATGTAGACATGTAGAGACAGATGCAGTACATGGTACTCACATTTAGATGCCAGGAAAACTCCACACTAAGCCTTATTCTAGGAAGGAAGCTCCAGGCTGAGCAGATTCCCTCACCCAACTTTGGGCACAAGGATTTCCACAACTGAAACCTAGTGTAAATCCTGGTACACACATTGGGTGGGTAACCCCAGCATTCTATACCAGTGTGCCTAAATCTTTGGAATGCCCCTGACTCACCCTTGCCTCTCCCATGGCCATGCTTCCTTTTGGGTTGCACATGAGATATTTTGAGCACACAGCATTATAGAATGGCGAGAAGGCAGATGCGTGCATGCGTAAATCCAAATTAGTGCCAATTAAGTGCCAATCAATTCCAATAATTGGTTGTTAGCACTTGATTGACCAATTAGACTGTGTGTGAATCTGGCCTCCATATACATCTATATAGAATCCACCATATAAAACCATATGAAACCTAGGTCATAAAATTGTCCTTGAATTGTCTACATTTCTTTCTATCATTTCTGCACCCTAGCACTGGATTTTATCCAATCCTGCTTTTATTATTATTAGTATTATTTGTTACATTTGTATCCCACATTTCCCACCTTTTGTAGGCTCAATGTGGCTTACATATAACCGTTAACGGCGTTAGCCGATTACGGTCTGAACAGGTTGTTCAGGGCCTGAGCATATGCGTATTTTCAAGGCCCTGCACCAACCCAGCGCATAACTAACTTCGTCCGCATCAGCCAAAGGGAAGGAAGAAGGTAAGAAGAAACTGCCAGTAAAATGAATGTAACAAGGGGGAGGGGGTATGGAGGAAATAATGACGGTGTCGGGTGTGGAGGAGAGACTTGAATATGCCTTTTTTTGGCCCAAAAATCTCAGTTTATATTCGAGTAAGTCATGAGAGGGTGGTGGATATGTGGAATGCCCTCCCGCGGGAGGTGGTGGAGATGAAAACGCTAATGGAATTCAAATATGCGTAGGATAAACACAAAGGAATCCTGTTGAGAAGGAATGGTTCTGTGGAATCTTAGCGGAGATTGGGTGGCGACGCCAGTAATTGGAAACAAAACGGGAGCTGGGCAGACTTCTACGGTCTATGCCCTGATTGTGACTAAATAGATAGGGATGGGATTGAGTGTAAATTTTAAGGGGCTTCGATGTTAGCTTCAGAACTTAGTACAAGAACAGTGCTGGGCAGACTTCTAGGGTCTGTGCCCTGAGAAAGGCAAGGACAAATCAAACTCTGGTATAAAGTATCCCATACCATGTAAAATGAGTTTATCTTGTTGGGCAGACTGGATGGACCATTCAGGTCTTTATCTGCCATCATTTACTATGTTACTATGTAAGTACATGGTATGAATGAATACAAAGTGATATTGTGGTACAATAAGGTACATGTAAGGTGGGTACAGTTGGGGGGACCTTAGAGAGGAAAAGGGGGAAGAAGAGACAGGTAATATTCGTTATGGTCTTTGGTTACATTGTGTCACAGGTATCCAGGTATTTTTATGTTGGGTCAGTGGGGTATGCTCTTCTGTCTTTAGTGCTTTCTGAAAATTTAGGTGGTCGAACATAGTTTTTACTGCTTTTGGCAATGCGTTCCATAGTTGTGCGCTTAGGTAGAAAAAGCTGGCTGCATAGGTGGATTTGTATCTGAGTCCTTTGCTGCTTGGGTAGTGGAGGTTTAGGTACGATCGTGCAGATTTTGCGGTGTTTCTGGTTGGCAGGTCGATGTGGTCTGTCATGTATCCCGGTGCCTCGCCGTAAATAATTTTATGAACAGTTGTGTATATTTTGAAAGTGATAAGTTCTTTGATTGGTAGCCAATGCAACTTATCCAGTGCTCTTTCAATCCGAGGGACTTCCCATGACTTGGATCCCAAATCAAGATAGACAAAAAGCAGAAATGGGGTCTGAGGAAAATTGTTGAAAAGAATGTGTTTCTCTGTCTTTTTTTTTGTCTTTCTTAGTTTACTATTGGCAAATGTCATCTCTTGCCAGCAGCCATCTGTTTAGACAGGTGGTCTGCTCACCCACTGCCCCCACCCCAGCATTCTGGATGAGTTTTCCTAGGACAAATTCAGTTACTGCAGAAAACCTGCAGAGTTATCAGCAGACTGTTTATTTAATACCAGAAACTGTCCAAGATTAGAATCACATGGGGTCCTGCTGAAGAGAGGAGTTGCATATATTGAGACCCACAGGTGATCACTCTGAATGTATCCTTCATAATAATTCAGGACCAAGTACAAACCGTGCTTTGGCCCGAGCACCAGGGGAAAGAGAAAGGGACACACACACACACCCCAGCCACAGGATAAACCAGTGTCTACAGAAGCCTCCCCCCAGGTGTTATAGACACAATGGGTCAAAAGCTGGACCAACAATTCTCCAAAATAAGTAGATTAGTAAATAAAGCGTGGCTGCCTGATTGGAGCTCATTCTACACAAAACAACTCAGCTGGTCTCCTCAGTTAATGAGACCAAAGTGGAACAGAGAGTGGGGGAGGGAATAGAAGACAAAGCCAAAACAAAAATCAATGGCCAAAGGCTGCCTTTTTAGGGTATATATCTAAAGGATGTAAGAGTTTTCTTGCTTTGTAAATGAAAGAAGCAACATCAAATATTTACCAGAAGGATACAGACAGAGAGTGGAGGCAGTAGAGGACAATTTTCAAAGGAATTTGCCCAGGTAGCTAAGAAGTTATCTGGGTAAATAACATAGGCAGCCGAGAGACCTCGGTTTACACTTTTATAGCAGTAACCAGATTAATACATCACAAGACACCATGTATTTGTTATGGCACAACTCGGCCGCAGCTTTATTTATATACATACATCTTACACATGGGCATACCCAAGCCTCTCACAGCCTCAGGCTCAATGTCCATCTTCAGTCCGCCGTCCTAGCAAGACTGAGTCACCGTAACTTGAGCTCCCCGCCGTCTAGCAAGGGAGCTCCCCCCGTACTCGCAGCTCCCCAGCTGCCTATTTTACACCATCAGGCTTGGGTACCCCGCCAAAGCTGCGACAATATATCACATGTATAGTAACCTACAGTATTTGGGGGAGGGGGGGGCTGGGGCACCTGAAGCCCGGACGCTAAAGAGGCTGTCCGGGCTCCTCCCCGGGGCTTTTAAGCCCCGTTTCCTCTCCTCCCTCTCGCAGCGGGGTGCCCCTCTTACGACGGGATCGAGCACACCTTGCTCCTCCCAGGGCGCCCCGCTGGCATGAACGCGCGTGCCCCCCTCGGTGCACGGCGCCATGTTATCTTCGGCTCCGTGCACCCGAGGGGGCACTACGCCTCTCTTTAACATAGGCAGCCGAGAGACCTCGGTTTACACTTTTATAGCAGTAACCAGATTAATACATCACAAGACACCATGTATTTGTTATGGCACAACTCGGCCGCAGCTTTATTTATATACATACATCTTACACATGGGCATACCCAAGCCTCTCACAGCCTCAGGCTCAATGTCCATCTTCAGTCCGCCGTCCTAGCAAGACTGAGTCACCGTAACTTGAGCTCCCCGCCGTCTAGCAAGGGAGCTCCCCCCGTACTCGCAGCTCCCCAGCTGCCTATTTTACACCATCAGGCTTGGGTACCCCGCCACCAGGCCGGGGTAGCATAGCTTGCCCCGGACCTCCCATCCTAGCCACTGCGGCCTGTTGTGCCATAAATATCTCTTCTAACACAGTCTGCAGGTCATTGTTCAATAGGTCATTTCCAATGGCAGATAGGTGCGTACCGTCCTTCCAGAATAATCCCTCGCATAATTCATCGGCCCATGTGTGTGTGATCTGGCTTCCGCCCCTGCCCGTTACCCCCGCTGCGATCTGCCTGTTCACTTTCTTTCTGGGCCTGCCCCATATCTTCCAGTGTCTGTGTCGCCATCTAGAGATTATATCAGACCATACAATGTGGGTATTGGGAAACATTTGCGAGATTAGTGATAAGTTTCGCTCGGCCACACGGACTAGATCGATGCATGGGAGTGTTCCTATGTCGTTTCCCCCTAGGTGAATGATTACAACTGCGGGTGAGGCCAGCACGTCGGCTTTGCGGCGGAGTAGTGGCACCAGCTGGGGCCATTTCATGCCTGGCACTCCCACCCAATGAATTCTCACTCCTCTTGTAGCCAAGCCTAAATGGGCGCCACCTGGTCTTGCCTCGGCTCTGCGCGCCGCCCACTTAATGAACGAGTGTCCCACAATCCACACGGTAGTAAGTCCTGCAATATAGAATAATGTGTATATAATATATATATAATGTGTATATTATACCTATAACTATAGAATACAGTGTATATTACATGCCCCCCGGAGGGCTCAGACTACCCAGTGACTTATCCCTTATGTAACCCCTGAAAGCGTCGGACTTCCATCTGCCTAATTTTTGAATGGATGTCGGTGGGAAGCCTAGCGCTGCTGCGCATGTGGCGGCTCCTATCCTAAATGAATGTGTTCCAAAGCTCTTTGGGTCGCGTCCCGTCTTCAGCAAGCACTTGCGCAACACAGCGGAGAATTGGAATAGTGTCAATGGGGATCTATCTTCGTGTACTAGCAAAGCTTCGCCACCTGTCGGCCTCATTGCTAGATACTGTCTGACATTTTTTACGGGACATGTCTCTAAACCGTCTACCTGGGTTAAGGTGACTGACTGCCCCCTACCCAGCTGGTCCGTCTTAGATCTGCGGATTACCATCCGCAATATATTGTCTGATATCTTGACCCCATCTAGTGGGAGGCCCGCTCTATTGGCGTCTTTTTTGGATGTAGCTACCAATTCGCACACCCTCAATGCCCCGAAGAATGCCAGTGTGAATGCTGCTCGGAAGAGCCGAGTCTCGAATTCTGATGTGCACAACGACTGCAGTGCACGCCAGATCTCCCCTAGCAAGTCGTGCGTGATTGGTAGTCTCCCATCGGGCCTAACGCCGCGTTCGCGCCGCCACCCTTCCAGCAATTTTTTGGCTAGAAACCTGTTTCTCGGGTCACCCCATCCCGCAATCTTGGAGAAGAATGAGAATGCGGTCAAGTGTCTGGCTACGGAACTGTGGGACCCTCCCGCCTTTTTTGCACTTATTATGTAGTCCGCAATCGCGCTGTCTGACACTGGTCCGTCTTGCCATCCCTGTGTGTTTAGGAAGGCGCTGACCCTCTGATAGCCTGCTGTGTAAGTTGCCCATGTTCGTGGTGCCAAGGATTGTTTCAACAATTGCCAGGCCTCGGGGCTCCGAACTTCCATAGGTAGTTGGGCACCGGCTCTCCCTCCGCCGCGGCTTGTGGCGCCATTTTCCGGAAATCTTCCCACTTTGAACGAGAAAGAGCGTCAGCAATTGGGTTACTAGCGCCTGGCACGTGTCTCGCGCGCAGCAATATATTATTGAATATGCACAGCATGACTAGCTCGCGCGCTAGGTCCACCACTTGCGGACAGCGTGCGTTTTGCCTATTTAATATGTCTACTACTGCCCTGTTATCTGACCAAAAAACTACCCTCTTGTTGCGCAATCTCTCTCTCCAAATAGCTACTGCCACTACTATCGGGAATAGCTCAAGGAATGTGATGTTTCTAATAATGGGGCGTTCTTTCCAATTCGGCGGCCATACGTCCGCGCACCATTCGCCCTGAAAGTATATCCCGAAACCGATGCTGCCAGCCGCATCTGTATACAGCTGCAAGTCGGTATTGGATATGGGGGCGTCTAGCCAGACTACTCTGCCATTGAAATCTCTCAGAAACGTGTTCCACACTCTAAGATCTTCTTTCATGGGCTTCGTCAGCCTGATATGGTGTGATGGTTTACGCACTGTTGACATCGAGCTGGATAACCTGCGCAGGAACGTTCGACCCATAACGATCACTCTGCAAGCAAAATTGAGGCTGCCCACTAATGATTGCATTTCACGCAGTGTGACCTTTTCCTTAGTCAACGCTCTCGATACGAGTGCTTTCAGCTTTTCAATCTTATCCCATGGGATTCGTGATACCATGCAACGGGAATCCAGCTCGATGCCCAGGAACTGCAGACATGTAGTTGGATCACATGTTTTTTCACTCGCTAGCGGTATACCGAATGATTTTGATATCTCACAGAATTGCGTAAGTGTGCTCTGACAAGCTAGGCTGGCCGCTGGACCGACAAATAGGAAGTCGTCCAGGTAATGTATGATGTTCTTTCTCCCAGAGGCTATCTCAACTACCCAATGCAAGAATGTGCTGAAGGTTTCGAATATAGAGCAGGACACCGAGCATCCCATGGGCATGCATTTGTCATAATAGTATTGCCCTTCGAACTTAAAACCCAGAATGGGGAAGTTGTCTGGGTGTACCGGTAATAGCCGGAATGCTGACTCGATGTCCGCTTTGGCCATGAGTGCTCCCTGTCCTGCTTTCCTCAGTAGTTGCACTGCCATGTCAAAGGTGGCATACTGCACTGAGCCAGCCTCGGGGGGCAGGAAATCGTTCACCGATCCACCCGCCGGATAAGATAGATTGTGTATGAGCCTATATTTTCCTGGCTCTTTTTTGGGAATGATTGCCAGGGGGGATACTATGAACCTTTCGAAAGGCTGGTGGCGAAAGGGGCCCGCCACTCTCCCTAAGCTCAGTTCCTTAGTAATGCGCGCTCTGGCTTCCAGCCTCAAGTGCATTACTGAGGGGGAGTTCCTAGCAATTCTCCCTTGTCGTGTGCCGTAGTATGGAATTCTAAATCCGTGTGCAAAACCCTCTTCGATATCTAATGCTTCCTTCCTGCGTGGGTATAATGCTAACCAAGGCTTCATGGCAGCTAGGTTAACCGGGGAAGGAGCTTTCACTCTGTTATGTGTGTCATATTTGGGCAGAGGTTCTATCAGGGGCTTTCTTAACGCATTTGCTGGCGGGGTGTGGTGCGCCGCATGCGGTACAGGCATGCTTGAATTTGCAGCTCGGTAAGGTACATGTGGCTCTGTTGAATTTCCAGCATGTTCCGTCATGTGAACCAGCTGCTCTCCCTGCTCCGTGTAACCCCCCAGGCCGAAAGGGTCTACTTTGTGTGCCAGCTACCACTCCTCTGTTAGTCATAGTGTGCATCCATAGGTCCGCGTCTTTCCACCCCCACCCCAATGTAGAGTCACCGTCCATCCTGTCTCTATATTCCTCATCATATTTTAGCCATCTGTACCCCTCGTAATCCCTATAGGCTAGCAATATGTTGTGTGCATATGCTAGCATCGGGCTAAATTGTTTGGGGTCGGCATGACCCGCGGCGTCTATTACCCTGATGAATGCCAGTATCCAGTTAAATATCGTTCTTGGTGTGCTGCTAACTCGTGTCACTGTATTTTCTTTCGCATCTTTCCTCCTTATCTTACTCTTCTTTCTCCCCTCTAGTACCTGAAACATATCAAAGTATTTTTTGTTCTTTATCTTTCTTTGGGTGGACTTGGGCACGAGCCTGTTGGAATGTAATTGTATTTTGCATGCATTGCCTGTCACCTATTATTTCTCTGTGATTACTCTGTGACCTCTGATGTGAATTACTTAGAGAGGTCACACAGCTATGCAACTTCCTGTAGGGGATAGATGCAGCACATGGAGCACATGGAGCACATGGAGCTCATGATCTCTCCTAACCTGAGAGGATCTATGGTGGTGTGAGCATCCATTACCATCTAAGCACATGGAAGGAGCTGATAATACAAATGTATAGTAATATGTATATATAAGCCTGTCTGATTATAATCTAACTGCAAACTGTGAGTAAACAGATGTTTTGTTACTTCAACTTTAAAGTGACTCAGCAGTGAATTATTCAGGGGTGAATGAGAGAGAGATGAAGAAAGAAATTAACATTTCTAAAGCTGAAGCTGTGTGTACTAAAATCTGCTAATTATTTACTACAAATAATCCAACAAAAGGGTTATGGGCCCAGGGCTCAGGAATTGAAAAAGAAGAGAAATATTACCAGGCAGAAAAAAAGGCCACATTTTTCTCTTAAGTTTTAAAGGAAAGATTCAGTCTGTCTCTCTCTCCCCCCACACAGCAGACAGAAGGCTAAGAAAATGGCTGAGGGAAGAAATTCACCATTGTTCTATTCTCTCAAGGTGCCTAGATTAACTGAGTTTAATTATCAGCAGTGGGAATTAAGATTCATATGTTTCCTTCGAGCAAAAAGATTAGATATATGCTTAGACCAAGACAGAACAGCTGAAAATATGGCTGAATGGGACAATGCAAACTATTATGTGAAGTGCATGCTTTTGGAAGCTCTCTCAGAGAAACAAGCCATATTAGTGGAGGGAAAAGATACACCAAAGGACATTTTATATAAACTGAGAACTATGTATGCAACTACATATGCAAAGCAGCAACCAATTTGGTTGGCAGAGTTGAATGAAACCAAATTAAGGGATAAAAGTAAATGTAATGATCACATTATGTATCTTATGTCTTCATTTCAAAAGCTAGAACTTTCTGGAATTCCCATGTGTGATGCATTGAAAAGAGCATTTCTTTTTACCTCACTATCAAAGAAGTTTGATGTTTTTAGGTCTGTAAATGAGGCCATTGAAGGGCAATCTTTTGAACAGACAACATCAAAACTAAGGCAGGAATGCATAATAAATGATTCTGAGGAGATGTGTTCTCAAAGTCAGTCAGAGAGAAATGAAACAAATTTCTTGGCAAAGAACAGAGGAAGGCGGAGCTATGGGAAAACTCCACCCAAGGGCAAGCTGATTTGCTACTCATGTGGAAAGGAGGGACATGTATCTAAATGGTGTAAGGAAACACAAAACACTCCCTCTAGCTCACCTAAGCCAATGGAACTAAAGAATTTTCAAACCAGGAAATGTATGAAGGACAAAGATAAACACAAGGGCTTTCTAATGGCAGAAAAATCTTTGACTATGGTAAATAATAATTCAAATGAAAGTACTTGGATTTTGGATTCAGGGAGCACATGCCATTTAACCAATTGTAAGAATTTCTTTCAGGAAATGTGTCCAGAGGAAGGTATTCTTAAAACTGCAAACGCAGGGACTGCTAAGATCCAAGCAAAAGGTATTGGATTCTTAAAATGCAAAGTGTCTAATGAAGTTAAAGAAATTCCTGTAAGTGATGTCTTGTATATTCCCCAAGCAGTTTGCAATATGCTTAGTGTATCTACATTAGATAAGAAGGGATTTGTGATTCATTTTGAAAACAGTAAGTGCACAATCTCTAAAAATGATGAAGTGTATGCTGAAGCTTTTATGCATAATGATGTTTATAAGCTGAACATTTCAGGTGAAGCCTCACATATGGCGCAAGTAAGGAAGAATGATGGTAAATGTAGTCTGGAAATCTGGCACAGCCGCCTGGGACATCGTGATTCTAAGGTGATCCAGGATCTTTACAGTAAGCAACTGGCCACCGGCATTCAGATAAGTGCAGATGCTGGTAAAATGGAGAAATGCATAGACTGTGTTACTCAAAAAGGTGTGAGACCCTCATTTCCTGCATACACAGGAAATAGGAGTAATAAAGTACTGGACTTAATACACAGTGACTTATGTGGACCGTTTAATATCCCATCATTGGGAAATAACAGATTTGTGCTAATATTCTTGGATGATTTCTCTAGATATTGTGTGGCCTATTTGCTGAAAGAAAAAAGTCAAGTCACAGACATGCTGAAGAAATACGTAACCATGGTGAGCAATAAATTTGAAAGAAAACCAAAGGTTCTTCAGACCGACAATGGTGGTGAGTTCACTTCACAAAGCATGCGCACATTTCTAGAACAAGAAGGCATTCAGCATATCACAACAGTAGCTTATACACCAGAACAAAATTCTGTTGCAGAGAGAAAATTTAGGTCACTTGTGGAAATGACCAGATGTATGCTGTCAGATAGCAATCTCCCTAAAAGACTATGGGGGGAAGCCATTCTCACAGCAGTGTACCTACAAAACAGAATGCCAACTAAAGGCGCTGAGCGCACACCACATGAGACATGGCATGGTAGGAAGCCAAACCTGTCACACATAAGAACATTTGGAAGTACAGCATATGCTCATGTACCAAAGCAAAGAAGGCATAAGCTGGATTCCACAACAGAAAGGGGCATTTTAGTTGGCTATACTCCAGGACACAAAGGATATAGAATTTTGAATCTGAAAACTGGCATTGTTGGCATAAGACATGTTACATATTTTGATGAAAACAAAAGGGTTGATAAAGGCTGGATTATCCCAGATGAGCCTTATCATCCAGAATATGAAACTAGAACCATAATAGACATGCCAGTGTATATAAATGCCATACCAAGGCAGATGTCTGAAAGCAACTCATCTGTATCTAACGAGGAACAGGCAGAGGAAGCAGACACAGAAAGGATCATTGAAGAAGACAGTACAGTTGGAGAAGGGGAATCAATTGGAGAAGAACTCTCAGATTTAGAGGATGCGGAAAGGTCAGACCAACCTGTTGTCAGACGCTCATCCAGGGAAAACAAAGGTATTCCACCCCCAAGACTGTCTTACCTAACAAAGTCAGCAGAAGCTCAAGAGCCCTTAACATGGGATGAGATTGAGAAAATGCCAGCAGAAGAAGCTGCTGAATGGCATAAAGCTGCACAAGAAGAAATTGATGCATTGGATAAAAATAATACTTGGATTCTTACAAAATTACCTCCTGGCAAGAAAGCTATAGGATGCAAATGGGTATTCAAGTTAAAAAGGAATGCACAAGGAAAAGTGGAAAGGTATAAAGCCAGATTAGTCGCAAAGGGATATCTTCAAAAATATGGAGAAGATTTTGATGAAGTGTTTGCACCTGTAGTGAAACACACGACAATCAGAACACTTCTGAGCATTGCAGTCTCAAAAGGCATGCAAGTCAACCACATTGATGTGAAAACAGCGTTTCTTCACGGAGATATAACTGAAGACTTGTACATGGAACAACCAACAGGTTTCATAAATACAAAACAAAGACAGCTAGTGTGTAAATTAAACAAAGGTCTTTATGGATTAAAGCAAAGTGCAAAATGTTGGAATGATAAATTGCATGAAATATTGACAAATTTAGGATTTAAGCAAGGTGAAGCAGATAAATGCTTGTACACTAGGTGCACAAATGGACAATATGCATACATTTTAGCTTTTGTTGATGATCTGCTCATTGCAAGCAAAAGTGAGCAAGAGTACAAGGACATTGTAAAGTGTTTAAACCACAATGTTGAGATAAAAGAACTTGGTAATGTGTCATACTATCTTGGTATAGAAATTGAGAAACAAAATGATGGTTCTTATCTTCTAAGCCAGAAGCAGAAAATAAATGAGCTTATTGAAAGTTTAGGTATGCAAGATGCCCAAGTTGTAAGCACTCCCATGATCACTGATTTTCTGAAGGATGAAACAGTAAGAGAACCTTTACCAGATAACATCCAATATAGATCAGCCATAGGTAAGCTTTTATATCTAGCTACCACATACAGGGCTGATATAGCAAATGCAGTAGGAATTTTGAGCAGAAGGGTCAGCTCACCTACCAAATCAGATTGGACTGCAGTTAAAAGGATGGTAAGGTATTTAAAGGGTACCATTGATTGTAAATTAAAGATTTCAGCCAATAGTAATCCAAAACTAATATGTTACTGTGATTCAGATTGGGCAGGGGATCATTCTGATTATAAATCCACAAGTGGATATGTGTTTATGTATGGAAATGTACAAATTTCATGGGCCAGTCATAAACAAAGTATTGTGAGTTTGTCTTCTACAGAAGCTGAATATGTGGCCGTATCGGAAGCGTGCAGAGAACTGATGTGGATTGAAAAACTTTTGCTGGATTTCGGAATAGCTGAAAAGAGACCAATCCAGTTAATGGAAGATAATCAGAGCTGCATCCGACTGTCACAGAATGACAAGGTTCAGTCACGTACCAAGCACATCGCAACGAAATACCACAACGTGCGAGAGCTGGCGAAAGAAGGGGTCATCAGTCTACACTATTGTCACACCAGTGAGATGACAGCTGACATCATGACCAAACCGTTACCCAGAAAACATTTTGTGAATCTGCGTATAAAGCTTGGACTTTGTATGAATAAATAATTGCATGACAGTTATGCATGAGAAGGGGTTTGTTGGAATGTAATTGTATTTTGCATGCATTGCCTGTCACCTATTATTTCTCTGTGATTACTCTGTGACCTCTGATGTGAATTACTTAGAGAGGTCACACAGCTATGCAACTTCCTGTAGGGGATAGATGCAGCACATGGAGCACATGGAGCACATGGAGCTCATGATCTCTCCTAACCTGAGAGGATCTATGGTGGTGTGAGCATCCATTACCATCTAAGCACATGGAAGGAGCTGATAATACAAATGTATAGTAATATGTATATATAAGCCTGTCTGATTATAATCTAACTGCAAACTGTGAGTAAACAGATGTTTTGTTACTTCAACTTTAAAGTGACTCAGCAGTGAATTATTCAGGGGTGAATGAGAGAGAGATGAAGAAAGAAATTAACATTTCTAAAGCTGAAGCTGTGTGTACTAAAATCTGCTAATTATTTACTACAAATAATCCAACAGAGCCTCCATATGTGCGGTAATGCTGCTAGGGGGGGTGGTCGCTCGTCCCTGGCTGCTGCTAATTCAGCGCTCTGCGCTTCGTCGTCCTCATCCGACGAAGAGGAAGATGAGGACGACGAACTCGAGCTGCTCTCTGTGTCGGAGTCTCCTCGTCTACTCTTTTTCTTTCCTTTCCCTTTCTTTTTCTTCTTCGGTTTTTTGTCAGTTGTATTCTTAACCACGCTAGCAAGCGCAACTTGTCCTGTGTTGTAGCCCTCTCTTTCGTTGTGTGCGCCCTGCTCCCCTACCATCGCTGCCTTGCTCCCTCCAGACAAACCCGCTCTATCCCCAGTATTCACCTCAATAGTTACATTCTCATGTGTGCTACCGGACGTACCTGCAGCGTCCGGTATCTGCGTTTCGTCTCTCCTAGCTGGTTCCTGTATCGGGTTACCCGATTTAGTGTCCTCGTGAATAGGGTCTGGTTTGCCCGAGGCTGCTGTGTGTTGGGCAGCACCTGTCGCCTGCCATGGCTGGTGTGGGGGGGGGCCACAACCTGGCCACGCCCCATAGTATGGTGGCTGTTGGGGGTAGCCCCATCCCGTCCCATACGGCCATGGGGGCGCGATCGTGTGCTGCCCGTGCCCCGAGCTCCCCTTCGCCTGATCCGCTAAGTTCTGGGGCATTGCCCATCCAGGGAATGCTGGTGGGAACGGCCACATTCCTGAAGCGGCTGCCTCTTGTCTCGCCTTGGCTTTCTTTTTCTTGTCTTTCTTGGCCGCTATGGCGTCTTCGGTGGCGGCTGCTTTCTTGTTCGCTTGCTTCTTTTTGTCTGTAGTGCTCGGTGGTGGCGTCTCTGGTGCATCGTACCCCGTCTGCTCGTCTTCCCGCGTGGGTGACGCGCTGTGTCCATCCTCCGCTTTGCCTTCCTGTGCGGGACGGGTTTCAGTCGCTTCTATACCTGCTTCCATTCTGATGGGGGAGGGAATGCAAGGTGTCGACAGACAATGATCTAGATGGACTTAAAAGATAAAAGTTAATATCTGCCTCACTGGGGAATTACATAATTGCCTAGAGCCCCTGGCAAATCTTCGGCCAATGTCCTACGCCACCATTAGCTGCCATACTTACGGCCAATGTCCTACGCCACCATTAGCTGCGTACCATACTTATAGGTTCTTATATCTTTATATTATTATTTTATTTTATATTATTTTATTTATTTATTTATTTTTATTTATTTATATATGTATTTTTTATATTCCCACTTCTGTTTTCTCTCATTAGGATTATCTGCCCTCACCAAGATGGCCGCCCTCTAATAATACTATAGACTCTCTGCTCTGCCCTATCCAAGATGGCCACCCCCAGTAGGAAAGCATGCTCTATCTAATATGGCTGCCCCCTGACAGCAGCATGCAGTACCTTAGATGGAAGTCTACCTTCTGCTCTAATGGCCCCGGACCTTCGAAAAGCAGCACAAGGTGCTGTAAATACGCCTCTTTTTTTTTTTTTTTTTTTTTACTTACGATTTCGCAGGTCGCCCGGCTCTCTCCTCTCTGCGCTTTGGGGGGGGGGGGGTTGGCGGTTCAAAACTTGCCGCTTCTCCGATCCACGCTGCAGGTTCTTTGGAGCGGTGCGAGGGCCTGGATCGCCGGTGCCTGGGATGGACGGTCGCAGAGCCTTACTCTTCCTCCGCGTCTTCTTGGGGCGGTACGAAGCGACTTCTATGGGCTGTCCGGGGCCTGAATCGCCGATCCCGGAAGTGAAAGCAACGCGGCAGAATTCACCGAGGTAGGCAGGCTCTTACAGTTGAACGCCGCCGCCGCTGTCCGAAGGTCTGCACCTGCAACCTGGACGCACCTGAAGCACCTGAAGCCCGGACGCTAAAGAGGCTGTCCGGGCTCCTCCCCGGGGCTTTTAAGCCCCGTTTCCTCTCCTCCCTCTCGCAGCGGGGTGCCCCTCTTACGACGGGATCGAGCACACCTTGCTCCTCCCAGGGCGCCCCGCTGGCATGAACGCGCGTGCCCCCCTCGGTGCACGGCGCCATGTTATCTTCGGCTCCGTGCACCCGAGGGGGCACTACGCCTCTCTTTTCTCCAGGCTGAAGGTTGTCCTCCACTCTGTCCTAGAAAACTTTCAATCTTGTATTCCCCCCCCCCCCCCACACACACACACACACACACACAATTATCTTTCAGGCCAAAGTCTGCAGCTCCCCCCTCCCCCAACGATTTTGTTAATTAAACTTAACAATCATAGTAAGATAGTAACATAGTAGATGACGGCAGAAAAAGACCTGCACGGTCCATCCAGTCTGCCCAACGAGATAAACTCATATGTGCTACCTTTTGTGTATACCTGACCTTGATTTGTATCTGTCATTTTCAGGGCACAGAACATATGTCTGCCCAGCACTATCCCTCCTCCCTACCACCAGCCCCGCCTCCCACCACCAGCTCTGGCACAGACCGTATAAGTCTGCCCAGCACTATCCCCGCCTCCCAACCACCAGTCCTGCTTCCCACCACCGGCTCTGGCACAGACCGTATAAGTCTGCCTAGCACTATCCCTGCCTCCCAACCACCAGCCCCGCCTCCCACCACCAGCTCTGGCACAGACCGTATAAGTCTGCCCAGCACTATCTCCGCCTCCCAACCACCAGTCCCGCCTCCCACCACCAGCTCTGGCACAGACCGTATAAGTCTGCCCAGCACTATCCCCGCCTCCCAACCACCAGCCCTATCTCCCACCACCGGCTCTGGCACAGACCGTATAAGTCTGCCTAGCACTATCCCTGCCTCCCAACCACCAGCCCCGCCTCCCACCACCAGCTCTGGCACAGACCGTATAAGTCTGCCCAGCACTATCTCCGCCTCCCAACCACCAGTCCCGCCTCCCACCACCAGCTCTGGCACAGACCGTATAAGTCTGCCCAGCACTATCCCCGCCTCCCACCACGGCTCTGGCACAGATTGTATAAGTCTGCCCAGCACTATCCCCGCCTCCCAACCACCGGCTCTGGCACAGACTGTATAAGTCTGCCCAGCACTATCCCCACCTCCCACCACCGGCTCTGGAACAGACCATATAAGTCTGCCCAGCACTATCCCCGCCTCCCACCACCGGCTCTGGCACAGACCGTATAAGTCTGCCCAGCACTATCTCCGCCTCCCAACCACCAGCCCCGCCTCCCACCACCGGCTCTGCCACCTAAACTTGGCTAAGCTCCCAAGGATACATTCCTTCTGAACAGGATTCCTTTATGTTTATCCCACGCATGTTTGAATTCTGTTACCGTTTTCATCTCCACCACCTCCCGCGGGAGGGCATTCAAAGCATCCACCACTCTCTCCGTGAAAAAGTACTTCCTGACATTTTTCCTATAAAAATGCAGGTTAAAGGACAAGCTGATGGTGCTTTGAGTTTGGTGGCTGTCAGGTCCTATAGTTTTGCTTTGACTGCAGCTGCTCATTGCTGCCAGCCCTGGGGCGTGGTTTTCATAGCATGGCAGGAGGGGGCAAAACACACACACACACATACATGAGAAGAAGAAGACACAGATGAAGAAATACTAAGACAGTAAGGAAGATCCACACAGATGGAAAGAGGCACACGTAGACACAAACTTACAGTAGTTGGAGAGGAAGAGAGATACAGATAGGGCTGCTCCAACCACTAGATGGACTAGACAGCTGCCTAGGGTGGCAGGAGTCAGTAGCACAGCACCATTACAGGCAGCTAGACAATGGCTTACATGCACTTAAGGCCTGCCTGCTCTGCCCCTCCCCTTTCAACAGGGAATTTGCATCGGAGAGGGTGGGACCTGGCAGTCCCGGAGTGCACACAGTGCTGAAAGCCCACTGCTGACTTGCATTTAATTTTGATTCAGGATTGGCAGAGTTGGCTTAGGTGGATGATGGAGGCAGTGGTGGCGGAGAAAAGGGAAGGGGAAGAGATGCTGGACACCTGGGGTAGAAGTAGGAAAGGAAAGGGGAGATGCTGAGCCCTCATCTGCTGCCCAGTTGCCCAAATGGTCAGCCCACCCCTGCTTAGCGCCTACCATTTTGTTCACATTTTGGCACCTACAGAATTTCCCCCATATCTTTTTTGTGTTGATCAGAACAGTACACATTACCAGGGGCATAGCCTTAGGGAGCCATGGGGGCCTGGGCCCCCCAATTTGTGTTCAGACCCCTGGTTGGCTGCCCCGCCAGCCGAAGTGCTCCTCCGCTCATAACTGCTGCTGCTGTTGCCATGCTGGGCCTTCTCTCATCACATATGCTCAGTTTTCACAAAACTGACCATGCACAGGGGGTGGGGCTCTTCCGCGCACGCTGTTTCACGTAAACTGATCTTGCACTGTGGGGGGAAAGGTCTGGTACGGAGGTGGGAGCGGCCGCAGGTGGGAGCAGCACTTTGGCTGGTGGGGTTGGGGACCCTCACCAGCTCAGGTATGTGGGGGTGACAGGGGGACAAAGAGCAGCAGCAGAGTCAGGCAAAAGTTTGTGTTCCCCCCAAAAAAACTTGAGGTCTAGCTACGTACCTGCACAGTACTCAAGGTGCAGTCACACCATGCAGCGATACAGAGGGTCCTTGACAGTCTCTCTTGTATTCCCTATCCCTTTTCTAATCATTCCTAACATTCTGCTTGCTTTTGGCCTCTGAGCAGAAGATTTCAGTTTGTTGGTCATAATGATGACACCTGGATCCTTGTCCTAGGTGAATGCCTCCTAAGGTGGAATCCAGCATATCCTATATAATAAAACTCACCCTCAACGTTCTGAGGACACTGACGTCACTGTCAGGTCCTCCGGGCACTTCCTTCCGGTTCGAAGCCTTCGTGGTGCTGAAGCCACCGAAAACACTGCGTTGGGGCCCCGCCCTAGCGTCAAACGTGATGACGTCGATGGCGGAGCAATGGCGTCACTGGCTTCACAACCAACGACGCGGCAGATTGAAGGTTGCATGCCGAGGTCCGCAAGAATGGCAGTCAGTGCCTTCAGAACGCCGAAGGGGTGAGTAGGAAGGGGGGGGGGGAGGTTCGGAAGGAAAACCGTGCTAGCGCCCGTTTCATTTCCGCACGAAACGGACATGTTTTATTAGTCTATCTATAAGTAAGGTTCTTCTTCCCAATGTGCATAACATTAAATTTTATCTTGTTATGTTTCTTTTAATATAAACAAGTGAAGAGAGATATCAGGTGAGAAAAGAAACAGAAGAGGCTTGACCACAGGTCCTTTTAGCAATTAACGTAAAAAAAATATGTGAGAACATATTTATCTTTCTGTTAACCCATATATATTCCTTTGCATTAACTCCATACATACATATGCTTGGACCAACCCTCCCAGAATTTGCAGCGAAGAGAAATAAAGTCAGAGCTCTCCTCCTTTCTCCAAGTTTTTCTTTAAACTTTCTTTGCCCCGCTGGTTCCTCTTAACCTCTTTCAGTCAATTTGCCCTCTGCAACCTAATGTGTGAATGAAACTGAAAGAGAAAAAAAGTGGCAGATTAATGGAAAATCGAGTTTCTCATCCCCAGAGGGCTTCCCTAAGCAGACCTGCTATTGCTTCCCAATTTCAGACTCGCACTTCAGCAGGGAGGTCTCATTGTTTTGCAAACCAGTCCTGCAGCCGCCTTCACTGGACGCTCTGAACCCCAGTAATAGAAGAAACTGGAGCCCTTCGGGGGTTATTTCAGTCCCTCTTTTCCTTGCCTCACAATTTTTTTTTTTATCTTCACCGGGAAATGATAGGGTTACCCAAGTGTCAGAGATCTTTCTCCTCTGGCAGTTTAAAATCACTTGAGTGTCAGCAGAAGAGAATAATGGAAAAGGAATGAAAGAAAGTGCTTCAAGGCTTCTCAGCAAACCCTGGCCGAGTCCTGTTCACATAGGAGGCCCTGTTTCCCCCCCTTTTTCTGCCTATGGAAATGGCTTTATTGACTAGAGATTGAAAAGAAAGCTGGATTGTATTAGTAACGTGGAGGGGCATAATCGAACTGGGCGCCCATCTTTACGGGTGCGGCGGCGAAGGGGCAGGGCATCCTGTATTATCAAAACAAGATGGGCGTCCATCTTTCGTTTCAATAATACGGTCGGGGACGCCCAAATCTCAACATTTAGGTCGACCGAAATGCCGAGATCGCCGACCTTAGAGATGGCCGGCCTCGGTTTTCGCCTATAATGGAAACCGAGGACGGCCATCTCAAAAACGGCCAAATCCAAGCCCTTTGGTCGTGGGAGGAGCCAGCATTTGTAGTGCGCTGGTCCCCCTCACATGCCAGGACACCCACCAGGCACACTAGGGGGCACTGCAGTGGACTTCACAAATTGATCCCAGGTGCATAGCTCCCTTACCTTGGGTGCTGAGCCCCCCCAAAAAACCACAAAACCCACTACCCACAACTGTACACCACTACCATAGCCCTTAAAGGGTGAAGGGGGGCACCTAGATGTGGGTACAGTGGGTTTCGGGTGGGTTTTGGAGGGCTCCCATTTACCACCACAAGTGTAACAGGTAGGGGGGGGATGGGCCTGGGTCCGCCTGCCTGAAGTGCACTGCAGTACCCACTAAAACTGCTCCAGGCACCTGCATAATACTGTCGTGGAGCTGGGTATGACACTTGAGGCTGGCATAGAGGCTGGGAAAAAATGTTTATTAATTAGTTTTTTTTTGGGTGGGAGGGAGTTGGTGACCACTGGGGGAGTAAGGGGAGGTGATCCCCGATTCCCACCGGTGGTCATCTGGTCAGTTCGGGCATATTTTCGAGTAACGTCGGCCAAATGCTCGTCAGAGACGCTCTTTTTTTCCATTATCGGCTGAGGACGGCCATCTGTTAACCATGCCCCCGTCCCGCCTTCGGTACACTGCTGACACGCCCCCTTGAACTTTGGCCGTCCCTGCGACGGAAAGCAGTTGAGGCTGACCAAAATCGGCTTTCGATTATGCCGATTTGGCCGGCCCTGAGAGAAGGCCGCCCATCTCCCGATTTGTGTCAGAAGATGGGCACCCTTCCCTTTCGAAAATGAGCTGGATAGTAACATAGTAGATGACGACAGAGAAAGACCTGTACAGTCCATCCAATCTGCCCAATAAGATAAACTCATATGTGGTACTTTTTGTGTATACCTTACCTTGATTTGTATTTGCCATTTTCAGGGCACAGGCCGTAGAAGTCTTGCCCAGCACTAGCCCCGCCTCCCACCACCGGCTCTGCCACCCAATCTCGGCTAAGCTTCTGAGGATCCATTCCTTCTAAACAGGATTCCTTTGTGTTTATCCCACACATTTTTGAATTCCATTACCGTTTTCATCTCCACCACCTCCCACAGGAGGGCATTCCAAGTATTCACCACCCTCTCCGTGAAAAAATACTTCCTGACATTTTTCTTGAGTCTCCCCCCCCCCCCACCCCTTCAACCTCATTTCATGTCCTCTAGTTCTACCGCCTTGCCATCTCCGGAAAAGGTTCGTTTGCAGATTAATGCCTTTATCAGGTATAAATACTTTCTGTTCCATGTGTGTGCAGCCAGTTCTGGGGTGATACTTAGAAATAAGTTGTAGGCCCACCAATCAGGGGTGATAGTGAGAGTGACGTCAATGAAGTAAAACAAGGTGGTGGCCAAAAGCACGCCTACATTTTATAGAATAGGCTTAAATTTCTGTGCTATATATGGAATACGCCAAGTTCCTCTCCATGTGACCAAATTTGGTTGCCTCCATTTAGGCCAGAGGTATAAATCCTGATGCCTAAATTAGGTGCAGAGTGGGTGTATTTTATATTAATGCGCATAGATCATAGACACACCCGTAGGCGCCGACTCCGTGGGTGCTGTGGGTGTTCGAGCACCCCCAATATTTCACCCACCGGAAGTTTGTTCCATCCCTTCTTCCTCCCTTCGAGTTCCAGGCCCCCTCCCTCCGAATTTTAAAAGTCATCTATTTTACCTCGTCGGGGTTAGAGCAGCAGCAGCGGTAGTGGCGATCGCCTCTACGGTACCATGTAAGCCACATTGAGCATGCAAATAGTTGGGAAAATGTGGGATACAAATGTAACAAATAAATAAAAAGCATGCAGGCTCGGCTCGGTGCTTAGTTGTTTTCCCTTCTCTCTCAGCAATGGTCCCGCCTTTGCGGAAACAGGAAATGAGGGCAGGACCAGAGCTGAGAGAGAAGGGAAAACAGCTAAGCACAGAGCTGAGCCTGCATGCTTTTTACTGCTGCCTGCTGCCCTAACTCCGACGAGGTAAGATAGATGACTTTTAAAATTTGGAGAGAGGGGGCCTGGAACTCGAAGGGACAGAGGGAGGAAGGGAGGGAGGGAGGGGAGACCCTGGAACTGGGAGGGAGGGAGGGAGGGAGAGGGGACCTTGGAACTGGGAGGGAGGGGGCCTGGAACTCGAAGGGACGGAGGGAGGAAGGGAGGGAGGGAGGGGAGACCCTGGAACTGGGAGGGAGGGAGGGAGAGGGGACCCTGGAACTGGGAGGGAGGGGGCCTGGAACTCGGAGGGAGGTGGAGGGGGATGAGGGAGGTGGAGGGGGGACAGGGAGGGGGGACAGGGGAGAGGGAGGGGGATGAGGGGGAGGGGGGACAGGAGGAGGGGGAATGCACCACCTGTAAAAAAAAAAATTCAACACCCCCAATCATTTTGAAAAGTTGGCTCCTATGGCACATCCTGACGAATCCATGCCCATTACCACGCCCCCCCCCCCCCTTTTCAATTGTGTGACTTAGAATTTACACACACCACGTTACAGTATATACTTAGCGAGCTATGCGCATAAATCTCGATGCCAATTAGTGCTGATAATTGCTTGTTAATATCCAATTAACAGCGTTGATTAGCTAGTTAACCAATTCAGATATATGCATTGTTGTAGCATATGCTTTGATTTCCATGCAGAATTTAAGGCGCCACATAAAGAATTGCAGGATAATAGATGCTATTCTATAATATGTGCACGCAGCTTTGCATGCTCAGTGTACATGCAAGGTGATACTAATGAGTCTGACATCATGACGCCTTGAGATCCCCTGGGTCTTGA
This sequence comes from Microcaecilia unicolor, assembly GCF_901765095.1. Taxonomy (NCBI): domain Eukaryota; kingdom Metazoa; phylum Chordata; class Amphibia; order Gymnophiona; family Siphonopidae; genus Microcaecilia; species Microcaecilia unicolor. The sequence goes on from NC_044036.1 coordinate 338,646,627, forward strand.
TTGGCTGGATTTAGATTAGAAGGGACAGAGCAAAAGCCTAGACATAAAGAGGGCTGTTAACAATCACCGGTCCCTCTTTTCCGCCATTAGAGCTGCTTTCCCGCCCTCCCTGCCCTTTGCTCACAGTCTCATTATGTTTTGCATGGTCTAGGTCAGGTGGTCTTTGTTAGCTAGTTTATTTATTTGTTACATTTGTATCCCACATTTTCCCACCTTTTGCAGGCTCAATGTGGCTTACATATAACCGTTAACGGCGTAGCCCTTAAATATCTGCAATTAGGGAGAGGGAATGGTGGACTGGGACTGCCAGATCTGCAAGCTTATGCCCTAGCTAGTCAACTGCGATTTGTGCATGACTGACTATGTGGAGGGCTCCTCTGGGAGCCAGTAGGTGCTTTCCTACTCGATCCATGCTTGTCAGGTTTTCAAGGCAGAAACTAAGTTCGTGAGCCCTTGGACCACTGCCTTGGAGCAGCAGTGGCAGGCAAAACCGCTCCACACCAGAGACAAGGCAGCACTCCGACAGGAACAGCTAGACTTCACCTGCACTTGACCGCCGTTCCTCAGGAGTTGAGCCCCTGGGTGCAGGCGGCCGGCAGGACTTACCGGACAGGGCAGGAACTGAATACCAACTAGGCTGTTGGTTATCTGTGCCCTGTAATACTTTGCCCTGGTTTCACTTGTCTCAGCTGGTGGAAGCACCTGAGCCAAAGAGGCATCCTTGGATCAAAGAGCAACACAGTCAGCATAGTATTGGCTTGGAACCAAAATTTTGAAGCTTCTTCTGTGGATAACCTTGGAGGAAAAGTGAATGGTCTGTTATTGAGATGGACATGGGGGAAGCCACTCCTTGCCCCGGGACTGGTAGCATGGAATGTTGCTACTCTGAATGGAATCTTGCTACTCTTTGGGGTTCTACATGGAATGTTGCTACACTTTGAAATTCTGCATGGAATCTTGTTATTCTTTAGAATAAATACATAAGTATTGCCATACTGGAAAAGACCAAAGGTCCACCGAGCCCAGCATCCTGTTTCAAACAGTGGCCAATCCAGGTCACAAATACCCAGCAAGATCCCAAAAATGTGCAAAACATTTTATACTGCTTATCCCAGAAATAGTGGATTTTCCCAATCTAATAACGGTCTATGGACTTTTCCTTTAGGAAGCCGTCCAAACCTTTTTTAAACTCCACTAAGCTAACTGCCTTTACCACATTCTCTGGCAATGAATTCCAGAGTTTAATTGCACATTGAGTGAAGAAAACGTTTCTCTGATTCATTTTAAATTTACTACATTGTAGGTTCATCGCATGCCCCCTAGTCCTAGTATTTTTGGAAAGCGTGAACAGACGCTTCACATCTACCTGTTCAACTCCACTCATTATTTTATAGACCTCTATAAATTCTAGAATCTTGCTACTCTTTGGGGTTCTACATAGAATGTTGCTACACTTTGAAATTCTGCATGGAATCTTGTTGTTCTTTAGAATTCTAGAATCTTGCTACTCTTTGGGGTTCTACATAGAATGTTGCTACACTTTGAAACTCTGCATGGAATCTTGTTATTCTTTAGAATTCTAGAATCTTGCTACTCTTTGGGGTTCTACATGGAATGTTGCTACTATTTGGGTTTCTGCCAGGTACTTGAGACCTGGATTGGCCACTGTTAAAAACAGGATACTCCGTTAGATGGGCCCAGTATGGCTATTCTTATGTTCTTATGGTTGTGCCTAGCTGGTTGCCACAGTGGTCGTGGAGTTGGAAGCTCTGCAGCTTGGAAAACCTGATGCAACTTATGTGATCTAGCTGGTGAATAACATGGCGAGTCACTGCTTGATTTCAGATGATGTAGCTCCCTAGCTGGCAGTGCAAGGCGTGGAGGTAGCGATACGGATTATCTGATTCATGGCTTGGATGCTCTCCAAAATTGTGTGTTTTGTTGAGGTAATAAAGCTGCAGCCTATGCTGTGTTTTAACACATTTCTAAATGATCTAGAGATGGGAGTAACTAGTGAGCTAATTACATTTGCTGACGACATAAACGTATTCAAAGCTGTCAAACCGCAAGAGGATTATGAAAAATTACAAGAGGACCTTACGAGACTGGAAGACTGGGCAGCCCATATGGCAGATGACGTTTAATGTAAACAAGTACAAAGTGATGCATGTGTGAAAGAGGAACCCAAACTATAGCTACGTGATGCAAGGTTCAACATTAGGGGTCACCGACCAGGAAAGGGATCTAGGTGTCATCATTGATGATACATTGAAACCCTCTACTCAGTGTGTGGTGGCGGCTAAGAAAGCAGATAGAATAGCATTATAACAACCTCATTTTTCTCTTCCATTCCTTTCCTAATAATACCTAACAAAAATGAGGTCATTGTAATGCCTTTGTATCATTCCATGGTGCAACCACACCTCGAATATTGTGTGCAATTCTGGTCACTGCATCTCAAAAAAGATATAGTGGAATTAGAAAAAGTACAGAGAAGGGCAATGAAAACGATAAAGGGGATGGGACGACTTCCCTATGAGAAAAGGCTAAAGCAGCTAGGGCTCTTCAGCTTGGATAGCTTCCTGAAAACAAAAAGTCCATAAGCCATTATTAAGATGGAGTTGGGGAAAATCCACTGCTTATTTCTGGGATAAGCAGCATAAAATGTATTGTACTGTTTTGGGGATCTTGCCAGGTATTTGTGACCTGGATTGGCCACTGTTGGAAACAGGATGCTGAGCTTGATTGACCTTCGGTCTGTCCCATTATGGCACACACACGAACTTACGCCAGCTGCAAATACAGTACCTCAAATATAAGACCGTCTATGCTTCCTCTTTCTCCTATCTCAGCACTCAATTGTGGAATGGCCTTCCTCAAGAGGTGAAATTCACTCCGGATCATCAGACCTTTAAGAGGCGACTTCAGACCTTCCTTTTTGGTAGAGCATACGCCGAGAGCCCGCCTGGCGCCACATCCTTCTGAACCACGGCTATCTCAGCGACAAATTATTACCTCTCCTCTCTCCCTTTCCCCCCTCAGTTGTTTCTCTTTCCCTCTTATGACTATTGCCTAATAGACTATTGTACGCCACATTGAGCCTGCCTGTGGGCGGGAATATTGTGGGATATAAATGCCATAAATAAATAAATAAATTACTACCCTAACTGAGATCATATTCATGCACCTTTCTGACTTTGTGCAATTTTCTTTAAGTTAGTCGCCTTATTTCTATCTAGCTCCTGTTACTCCCACTGCAGCTCCTTGTGACTCTGGGCCAGTGGCGTAGCCACAGGTGGGCTGGGGTGGGCCGGGGCCCACCCACTTAGGGCTCAGGCCCACCCAACAGTAGCACATGTTTAGCAGTAGCTGATGGGAATTCTAAGCTCTACCAGCTGAAGACGTCCCCCTGATGGTAATGAAAATAGTGTGCTCTACATTACTGGCACCTGTGAATGCTCGGTTTTTAGCGCATGCCTGCTGCAGACTGCCAAGGTGGAGAGAAACATTTTCCCACCAGCTTAGATATTTTTTGGGGGGAGGGGGAGAACACTTGGTGCCCACCCACTTCTTGCCTAGGCCCACTCAAAATCTGCTGTCTGGCTACGCCCCTGCAGTCTGGGCAAGTCACTTAACCCTCCATTGCTCCTGGTACAAAATAAGTACCTGAATATATGTAAACCGCTTTGAATGTAGTTGGAAAACCCTCAGAAAGGCGATATATCAAGTCCCATTTCCCTTCCCTTCCCTCTCTTATCTGTATATATGTTCCGCCTTCGCTTACACCCTATGCAGTCCATTAAGATGTTTTAATGGACAGCATAGGGTATAAGTGAACGAGAGGGCACAGGATGAAGTTAAGAAGAAATAGGCTTAGGAGAAAATACTCTTTCACAGAAAAGGTGGTGGGCACGTGGAACAGTGGCGTAGCCAAAGGTGGGCTTGGGTGGGCCAGCGCCCACCCATTTATGGCTCAGGCCCATCCAACAGTAGCACATGTTTAGTGGTAACTGGTGGGAATCCCAAGCTCTGCCAGCTGAAGACTTCCCCCCTGATGGTAACGAAAACGCTACTCTCCACAACCTCGGCACCTGCGCATGCTCATTTTTCAGTGCATTCCTGCTGCCAAGGTGGAAAGAAGCGTTTTCCCACCAGCTGAGATTTTTTTTGGAGGGGGGAGAACACTTGGTGCCCACCCAATTCTTGCCTAGGCCCACCCAAAATCTGTTGTCTGGCTACGCCCCTGACGTGGAATGGCCTCCCGGTGGAGGTGCTGGAGACAAAAACTGTGTCAGAGTTTAAAAAAAACATGGAGCAGGCACATGGGATCCCTTAGGAAAAGAAGGAGTTAGTGGTTGCTCAGGATGGGCAGACTGGATGGGTCATTTGGCCCCTATCTGCCGTCATGTTTCTCTCATCGCGGGTAGCATACCATTCCACAATATATAGTCTTATTTTAATAGTTTTACTGCTGTAATTGTCTGTTGCCCATATCTGATCTATTCACGCTCTTCACTACCTTGGGCAAATTTATTCAAAGATGCAGAAAATACATCTTAATAAATAAATAAGCATCAACTTGGGATGGGAAGATGGTAGAACGAGAGGACATGAAATGAGATTGAAGGGGGGCAGACTCAAGAAAAATGTCAGGAAGTATTTTTTCACAGAGAGAGTAGTGGATGCTTGGAATGCCCTCCCGCAGGAGGTGGTGGAGAGGAAAACGGTAACGGAATTCAAACATGCGTGGGATAAACATAAAGGAATCCTGTGCAGTAGGAACGGATCCTCAGGAGCTTAGTCAAGATCGGGAGGCGGGGCTGGTGGTTGGGCGGCGAGGATAGTGCTGGGCAGACTTATACGGTCTGTGCCAGAGCCGGTGGTTGGGAGGCGGGGCTGGTGATTGGGAGGCGGGGATAGTGCTGGGCAGACTTATACGGTCTGTGCCAGAGCCGGTGGTTGGGAGGCGGAGATAGTGCTGGGCAGACTTATGCGGTCTGTGCCCTGAAGAGCACAGGTACAAATCAAAGTAGGGTATACACAAAAAGTAGCAAATATGAGTTATCTTGTTGGGCAGACTGGATGGTCCATGCAGGTCTTTTTGTGCCGTCATCTACTATGTTACTATGTGTAATTTGGTTCACTGTATTTGTGTTACTCTGGCTCCCTCCAGTGGCACAGAGGAGGACTGCACTGCAAACGCAAGGTTGGCACAGGTTGTACTGTGCGAGGGTCACAAAATCAGACAGACAGACAGAGCCCCTTAGGTGAGACAGCGGGTTTCCATTACTGTGAGGAAGAAAGCAAAAAACTGTGAGCAACCTAGTACTGTAAATTTAGCAGAATAAGGAGACACAGTTTCCTGTCAAGCATATGGATGCGATGGCTGTTACAATAATAGAAAGTGGCAATGTGCATCAGCGAAACATCTGTCCAACCTGGCACCAGCTAATTCATCAGTGTGAAAAAGAGAAAAGATTGCAGATTGTACTTTAAAAAAATAATTCAATTATTTATGCATACAAAAGCAACATTAGAAAGGTATTACTTTCCACAGCCTGCTTTGTCTCTTGGGTTTTGCTGCAAACAAGACTGAACTTTTAAGGCAGAGTTCATTGAGTATTTATTTATTGCATTTGTATCCCACATTTTCCCACCTTTTTGCGGGCTCAGTGTGGCTTACAATACATTATGAATCATGGAAATACAATTTGTTACAACTTGGTTATGGATTACATTGTGATGAGTTATTTGAGTCAAAGGTAAAGTATCGTTAAGGAGTATAATCATGGAAAAAGCACTGAAACATTGGAAATCTTGGTCTCTCAGATTTATTGTTAGTGTTCTTCTTAATTAGCCATGGCGAGGGGCTATTGAGGTGCAGAGGCCTCTCCAGTGTCCCAGGAAAGAAAATTACTATAGCTGGTGGGGAACTCCAAGCTCCAGAGGCGTAGCTGGAGGGGGGGGGCACAAGGGGATCAACCACTATGTATTTTGAATTAAATGCCTGTGAAGATCGGCCCTTCAACCTCATACTGGTGCTTATTTTACAAAAGGTCTGTTCACCCCTGACTGGTTACATTAATGCCATGCCACACCAGCTGAAGATACTTGAGTGTCATGAGCTCATTGCTTCCCATTGCTCCGTTTTCTGGCTCTTGTAATACCTGCATCTGCACATGAGGACATCAGCAGGGCTGTGCCACCCATGGAGGAGTGGCCGAGTGGTTAGTGCGGTGGACTTTGGTCCTGGGGAACTGAGTTTGATTCCCACTTCAGGCAGCTCCTTGTGACTCTGGGCAAGTCACTTAACCCTCCATTGCCCCATGTAAGCCACATTGAGCCTGCCATGAGTGGGAAAGTGCAGGGTACAAATGTAACAAAAATAAAAGAGATACTATTGGAGATTCTACATGGAATGTTGCTACTATTGGAGATTCTACAAGGAATGTTGCTACTATTGGAGATTCTACATGGAATGTTGCTATTCCACTAGCAACATTCCATTTAGGAGGCTGCGCAGGCTTCTGTTTGTGATTCTGACGTCCTGCACATACGTGCAGGATGTCAGACTCACAGAAGCAGAAGCCTGCATAGCCACATTGGTGATCTGCAAGGGCCGACTTCTACATGGAATGTTGCTAGTAGAATTCCATGTAGAATCTCAAATAGTAGCAACAGTGGAGGAGTGGCCTAGTGGTTAGGGTGGTGGACTCTGGTCCTGAGGAACTGAGTTTGATTCCCACTTCAGGCACAGGCAGCTCCTTGTGACTCTGGGCAAGTCACTTAACCCTCCATTGCCCCATGTAAGCCGCATTGAGCCTGCCATGAGTGGGAAAGCGCCGGGTACAAATGTAACAAAAATAAAATAGATACTATTGGAGATTCCACATGGAATGTTGCTACTATTGGAGATTCTACATGGAATGTTGCTACTATTGGAGATTCTATATGAAATGTTGCTACTATTGGAGATTCTGTTGCTACTATTGGAGATTCTACATGGAATGTTGCTACTATTGGAGATTCTATATGAAATGTTGCTACTATTGGAGATTCTGTTGCTACTATTGGAGATTCCACATGGAATGTTGCTACTATTGGAGATTCCACATGGAATGTTGCTACTATTGGAGATTCTGTTGCTACTATTGGAGACTCTACATGGAATGTTGCTACTATTGGAGATTCTACATGGAATGTTGCTATTCCACTAGCAACATTCCATGTAGAAGGCTGCGCAGGCTTCTGTTTCTGTGAGTCTGACGTCCTGCACGTCAGACTCACAGAAGCAGAAGCCTGTGCGGCCACATTGGTGATCTGCAAGGGCCGACTTCTACATGGAATGTTGCTAGTGGAATAGCAACATTCCATGTAGAATCTCAAATAGTAGCAACAGTGGAGGAGTGGCCTAGTGGTTAGGGTGGTGGACTTTGGTCCTGAGGAACTGAGTTCAATTCCCGGCACAGGCAGCTCCTTGTGACTCTGGGCAAGTCACTTAAACCCCTCCATTGCCCCATGTAAGCCGCATTGAGCCTGCCATGAGTGGGAAAGCGCAGGGTACAAATGTAACAAAAATTAAATAGATACTATTGGAGATTCTACATGGAATGTTGCTACTATTGGAGATTCTACATGGAATATTGCTATTCCACTAGCAACATTCCATGTAGAAGGCTGCGTAGGCTTCTGTTGGCTTCTGTGAGTCTGACGTCCTGCACGTACGTGCAGGACGTCAGACTCACAGAAGCAGAAGCCTGCGCGGCCACATTGGTGATCTGCAAGGGCCGACTTCTACTTCTACATGGAATGTTGCTAGTGGAATAGCAACATTCCATGTAGAATCTCAAATAGCAGCAACAGTGGAGGAGTGGCCTAGTGGTTAGGGTGGTGGACTTTGATCCTGGGGAACTGAGTTCAATTCCCACTGCAGCTCCTTGTGACTCTGGGTAAGTCACTTAACCCTCCATTGCCCCAGGTACAAACAAGTACCTGTATACAACATGTAAGCTGCATTGAGCCTGCTATGAGTGGGAAAGCACAGGGTACAAATGTAACAAAAATATTTTATGATTCATAATTTTTATTAATTTTTATATACTTATTACAGAAGTTATCATACTGCAAAAGTGTAATACAGCCATTAAATACAACAAATCATCTAAATAAAGACAAATATTGGCTTCCTTAGACCTCAATAGTGGGGAGGCAGGAAATAGTGAAGATATACAAAATCAAAACATATTAGTGAAACTTTTATGGTACCGTCAGTCCCATTTATAATTCTAATTCTATCGTTGTTTAGTGTCTAGAAAAGTCTGAAGCTGTTCAGGCATATAATATATGTATTTAGCTTGATTCAACCTGATGACACATTTACATGGGTAAGCCAGGAGGAAAGAGCCTCCCATTTCCAATACTTTAGACCTCATATATAGAAACTTTTTACGTTTTTCTTGTGTGGATTTAGTCACATCCGGATAAAGCCAAATCTTTTGACCTGCAAATTCTCGATTAGTAGATTTAAAGTAAAGACGCATAACTGCATTTAAATCCTGTTGAAATACAAAGGAAATTATCAATGTCCCCCTTTCTGGTGATTCCTCAATTGTTTGCTCCAAAATGGCTGTGACATTTTGTAGGTCAATAGAATTTTCTGTCCCAACTTTTTTCATCGTGCTTGGAATATAATAACAAAAATATTTTAAAAAATCGGAGAAGAGAGAATTGGGAACTGGAGAGACACCTTTTCTCTCATTAACTGGTAATGCCAATTAGAAAGGGTGAGCGGGGAAAAAGGCAGAGATGGGAGGAGGGAGGGATGCAGGAAAAAAAGCAAATATGGGGGACAGAAAAAAGCAGATCTGTAGGCCTTGCCTCTCCTCCCCTCCCCCTCCCCCCCCCCCCAAAAAAAATCTATTGTGTCTACACCACTACCCTTAATGTTTGCATGGTCTGGCTTTCTTTCTTCCTGTTGTTGTGATATATTCCCTGCTATTCTTTCTTATTTCCTTATTTCATCATATTTATTCATAAGGTTACATACTTTTTATTTCATAAAAATTAATTTGCCAGCTTTCAAACGACAGTATATCAAGGCAGTTTACAATAAATATATATTCCTCCTGAAAATCGAGCATTAAAATAAAATGAACAAAAATTAAATACAAAGAGTATGATGATAGCATCATTCACCACCAATAAACCATGCTAATTACAAAATCAGAGCGACAATAGGAAAAACAGCGTTCATTGTCCTGGAGAGCTTTTATCACAGCAAATTATACCACTAACATTCAAAAGATTTGCTGCTGCAGAGCCGGTGGTAGGAGGCGGGGCTGGTGATTGGGAGGCGGGGCTAGTGCTGGGCAGACTTATACGGTCTGTGCCAGAGCCGGTGGTGGGAGGCGGGGCTGGTGGTTGGGAGGCGGGGCTAGTGTTGGGCAGACTTCTACGGTCTGTCGTCATCTACTAAGTTACTATGTTACTATGTTCCTAAACAGCCATCTGGCTGATATTCAACTGGCGGTGGTGAGTGTTTTGTCTGGGCCTCAGCATTGAATATCTGGGGAGGGGCGGGGGGGGGGGGGGTTGAGCCAGCTAACACATAACTGGTTACATCACTATTCAGCCCCTCACCACATAAGCCAAACTGCTTAAAGATAGGACTGCTATTTATGCAGCCCGTTAAGCGGTTTACTTATGCAGTGAGGGGCTGAATATCGGCTCTTAATCTGACGCAGCCCCTGGAATGCCCACGAGTTAGACGCATTTTAATTTTGGCACTAACCAGTCATTTTCAGCAGATATAACTGGTTAAGTGCCTTCTCCTCCATGGCTAACTCCAGACTCCGCTCCTTCTATCTCGCCGCACCTTATGCCTGGAATAGGCTTCCTGGGCCATTACGTCTAGCTCCATCCCTGGCCGCCTTCAAATCCGGGCTAAAGGCCTACCTGTTTGATGCTGCTTTCGACTCCTGACTTGTCACTTTTACCTTATCCTTGTGTCCTTCTGTCTGTCCTTCCCTTATCCTTATTGATCCTGTCTGTTTGTCCTGATTTAGATTGTAAGCTCTTTTGAGCAGGGACTGTCTTTTTTCATGTTCAATTGTAAAGCGCTGTGTATGATTGGTAGCGCTATAGAAATGATTTATAGTAGTAGTAGTAGAAGTCTCCCCTTCTTGAGGCTAGAGTAGCAGACTTGGTGGAGCTGAGGGAGACAGAGAGGTACATAGAGGAGACCTACAGGGATGTTGTAGAGAAGTCCCACCTCTAGTCTAGTAGCCCTTGTGCTACCTTGGAGGAGGGAGGTCTCCTAGAAGGAGAGTGCAGGACGTCAGGAGTCACAGAAACAGAATCCAGATCAGCAACGCGCTGGAGACTGGCGCTGAAGAGGACTTCGGCTGGTGGGAGTTGTGGACCCCCTTCAGCAAAGGTATCTGATGGCAGGGGAGGGTTGGCGGCGGCGAGAGGGGGGGGTCAAATGTGGAGGTGGAGGGTCGGCGGTGGAGGGGGTGAAAGAAGGGGGCCAGGGCTGAATCTGGGGGGGCCCATGCCCCCATGGCCCCTACCTAGCTACGCCCCTGGTCTAATGGGCTGATAAGGAATTAAAAGTCAATGCAAATATTGAGGTGCCAAAACCAGAATGTTATACTTAATTCATGTAATCTTCCCTAATAATACAAAGTGGTGTCCTCCAGTTGTTATTATACTTCTTCGTTGTACATCTGTATGTTGCACAAGCCAGCATGTTTAAAAATATAAGTGAGATTAAATTTTAAAAATGCTACCAACAATAAAGAATGACAACTTGGATGCAGCAGCTCATACGTGTGCTTGCTTTTTTTTGAATGGGAAGGTGAACAGAGACTGACCTATTAACTTACTACTACAACTATTTAGCATTTCTATAGCGCTACAAGGCGTACGCAGTGCTGCACAAACTTAGAAGAAAGACAGTCCCTGCTCAAAGAGCTATGTAATAAAAGTGAGCCAAGTATAGGACAATCAAGCCATTGTGACATCACTGATGAGGTTGGCTCTTATTGGTGGCCTGAGGCATTATGACATCACAATATTAGCTCTGGTTACAAGAGACTACTACTACTACTATTTAGCATTTCTATAGCGCTACAAGGCGTACGCAGCGCTGCACAAACATAGAAGAAAGACAGTCCCTGCTCAAAGAGCTTACAATCTAATAGACAAAAAATAAATAAAGTAAGCAAATCAAATCAATTAATGTGAACGGGAAGGAAGAGAGGAGGGTAGGTGGAGGCGAGTGGTTACAAGTGGTTACGAGTCAAAAGCAATGTTAAAGAGGTGGGCTTTCAGTCTAGATTTAAAGGTGGCCAAGGATGGGGCAAGACGTAGGGGCTCAGGAAGTTTATTCCAGGCGTAGGGTGCAGCGAGACAGAAGGCGCGAAGTCTGGAGTTGGCAGTAGTGGAGAAGGGAACAGATAAGAAGGATTTATCCATGGAGCGGAGTGCACGGGAAGGGGTGTAGGGAAGGGACGAGTGTGGAGAGATACTGGGGAGCAGCAGAGTGAATACATTTATAGGTTAGTAGAAGAAGTTTGAACAGGATGCGAAAACGGATAGGGAGCCAGTGAAGGGTCTTGAGGAGAGGGGTAGTATGAGTAAAGCGACCCTGGCGGAAGACGAGACGGGCAGCAGAGTTTTGAACCGACTGGAGAGGGGAGAGGTGACTCAGTGGGAGGCCAGCAAGAAGCAGATTGCAGTAGTCTAAACGAGAGGTGACAAGGGTGTGGATGAGGGGTTTTGGTAGAGTGCTCGGAAAGAAAGGTCTCCTGTTTTCATTAGGCACACATTGAGGTGTATTTTCAAAGCAAGGCTAAGCCTCCTTGGCAGTCACCTCTGCGAGTCCCGGACACCTCCTTCTCCCTGTCCCCAGAGTGGCCGCGACAAAAAAAAAGGCGCAGGGGCCGCAGCAGCCTTCAGACATGCACTGTCGGCTCTGCTGGTCCTCTGACCCCGCTGACGTCAACTTCCAGGGACAGAGGACTGGCAGAACTGACAACACATGCTTGAATGCTTCTGCAGCCCTGCGCTTGCTTTTTTTTTTTTTGTATTTGATTTTCCGCCGCTGCTGTCTTCAGTAGTGGTTTGGGTGGGAGGGAGGTCAGGATTTGCTGCGGCGCTGCAGCTCACAGTTTGGGAAACGCTGCACTAGACGGAAGAGAGCACAGGACATGCTCTGATTTTGTCAAGCCAGTGACGCTATAGATCGCTGTGTTTAAAAATAAAGGAATCCTTATCATAATTGTATTTGACCCCTGAGGCAGGTGGACTCTTCCTCCGAAACACGGCCCCATGTTGGGTCTCTTCTGGTGCCTAATAAAGAATGCTCTTAACAGGGGTGTAGCCAGACAATAGATTTTGGGTGGGCCTAGGCAAGAAGTGGGTGGGCACCAACTACTCTCCCCCCCACACACACACACATCAAAAATATATCTCAGCTGGCAGGAAAATGGTTCTGTCCAACTTAGCAGTCTGCAGCAGGCATGCGTTGAAACTGAGCATGCGCAGTTGCCAGTATCGTGGAGAGCAGAGTTTTTGTTACCGTCAGGGGGAAGTCTTCAGCTGGCGGAGCTTGGGATCCCCAACAGCTACCGCTAAACGTGTGCTACTGTTGGGTGGGCCTCGGCCCACCCAGGCCCACCTGTGGCTATGCCACTGGCTCTTAACCTACACTCCCCGTTGGAAGTTCTTGTGTTATCCTCTACTTCTTGAGTTTGTCAGATGAATTTATATCATATGCATGAATTTTATAAAATATGCATGTAAACGTTAACTCCTCCCCTGGGAATACTGCCGCTCAGTCCTGGTAAATTTGCATGTGCAAATCTTTACCCGCATATTGGAAGGCGATATTACAAAACCTTATTTCTGTGGGTCAATCATTGCACTACCAATGGAGATACCTCTGAAAACTGCCCTCTAAACTGTTCTGATGATTACTATTAACTTGAAGTTACTACTGAAATTCAAGAAGAAAGAAGGACTTGAAATATGAAATCAGCAAGCGCAGGATATTACAGTGTAAAAAAAAGAGACTGCTTGCCACACTAATCTTCCTTATTTTCAAATAGTCACAGCCATGGGAGAAGAAATAGCTAAAGAGGTAAAGCAAAGTATGTCAGAGAAAGGAGGAAGGCCAGAGGTGGAACTGTAATATAGATAGATGACGAGGAGGCCATGTGTGGAGGGAGATGAGGAACAGACAGAAATACTTCCGCTGGGTATTCACCGAAGGCTGCTTTGGACAAGGACCACTGATTATTGGCAAGTAAAGTGGATACAACATCATTTACCGAGGGGCCGATACGGATAGCGACCATGGGTTTAGCCGCAGGGTTCCTGCAGGCTGAACGCAGGTTGTACGCACCAGGGGCGTAGCCAGACCTCGCCGGGAGGGGGGGCCAGAGCCCGAGGTGGGGTGTTTCGCCGCCCCCCCCAGCCGCTGCAGCCTCCACATTGGACCCCCCCTGCCGACGACTCTCTTGAACCCCCCTCCCGCCACCAACCCTCCGTCGCTGCCGCCTGCCCCGGGGCTACATGCACGGTGCAGGACGTAAGGCATCAGAAACAACTGATCACACCAGGAACTTCGTTGAACGAAGGCGCTACTCTGGCGCTGAAGAAGACTCTCTTCGGCTGGTGGGGTTCGGGGACCCCCGCCACTGGTACGCACTGAGCGATGCAGAGAGGAAATTGTGTGTGGGTGTTACCTTGTGTGAGAAGACACAGCACAGGTTGTATTAAAATATATGCTAATGGTACTCAAGGCTTCTTTTGCAAAGCTGCGCTACCGATTCTCAGTGCGGCAAAGGAGATGAAGTCCATTCAATTCCTCTGGGCTTCCTCTCATTTGCCACGCGGGAATCAGTAGCGCGGCTTTGTAAAAAGAAGCCCTTAGGTGTTCTGTGCAAAACGGAGCGTACTCTGCCCATTTTTTACACGTGCACAATGCAAGAATTATTTTGCCAGGGTCCAGGATGGCATAGAAGGTTTTGAGAAGAGAGGGGTCCTTTTACTAAGGTGCGCTGAAAAATGGCCTGCGCTAGTGTAGGCGCATATTTTGAACATGCGCAGGTCCATTTTTCAGCACACCTGTAAAAAAGGCCCCTTTTTTTGGCTGAAAATGGATGAGCGGCAAAATAAAAATTGGTGCACGTCCATTTTGGCCTGACTTAGCGGTAAGGTCTTACACATTAACCGGGCAGAAATCATCAGCGTGTGTACACTGATGATTACTGCCTGGTTAGCATCATGCGGTGGAAACTAAAAAATATTTTCCGACGCACGTATCAGACATGTGTAAAAAATGGAATTACTGCTCGGGCCACGTGGTAGCTGGGTGACAGTTCCAAATTGGTGTGCGTTGGCCGCAAGTAGGTGCCTACACAGCTTAGTAAAAGGGCCCCAGAATTTCTTGTCAATCTTTCATATTTAAGTGCTGGTTTTATTTTATTTATTTAGATTTTGCTCACACCTTTTTTCAGTAGTAGCTCATGGTGAGTTACATTCAGGTACACTGGATATTTCTCTGTCCCAGGAGGGCTCACAATCTAAGTTTGTACCTGAGGCAATGGAGGGTTAAGTGACTTGCCCAAGATCACAAGGAGCAGCAGTGGGATTTGAACCGGCCACCTCTGAATGTCAAGACCAGTGCTCTAACCACTAGGCCACTCCTCCACTCATTTGTTTTGTTTTGGGAGCCAAAGGAAGCCTGTGAAAGTTTTAAAGGCAAATGGTAAGCAACAAATATGTACAGGTCCGAACAAAACTGAAAGTGAAAGCACACCTGATCTGGTTTTACAGCCTGCCTCATTAACACAGCACTAACACAGACTACTCAATAATTACTGTGGATTCTTCTGAATTCTATTAGGTAAATGAGACTTTTATTAGAGGTTCATTATTGTCTAAGATACACAATGATTAGGATATATACCTAACTATAGTGAAAAAGAAACAATCATTACATCACTGGTTCCTACATTCAAGCAACACTAGGAGTCTCTTGACCAGGAAAAGAAGCAATAATACACTATACATAATATACATACATCACTGATCATTAATCTCTACATCCAGGCTCTTATCATCAGCTGGTGGGGGGTGGGGGGGGGGGCATTCACAGCGAAAGCCAGGAGTCTTGACCAGGAAATATAGTTCTCTGCACAGTATGTACGTTAGTCACAGACAAGCTCCCCATTTCACTGGCAAAAATTCCCCTTTTTATTAGGCTTAGAACTCATGTTCAGAGCTAAGGAAAATTATACAAATCTTGAGAATTTCTCTGTTTTGCTAAACAAGCCATACAAAATATGCTTGAATGTGGTCACATGTTTCTCCATCCAGGTGGCCAGCCTGAACTCAAAATTTGCTCCACCTCCCTCTTCGCATCTTATCTTCTTCCACATTCCATATCATTTTTGTTGGAATGTATTGTATTTTACATGCATTGCCTGTCACCTATTATTTCTCTGTGATTACTCTGTGACCTCTGATGTGAATTACTTAGAGAGGTCACACCTATGCAACTTCCTGTGGGGGTTAGGCACAGCACATGGAGCTCATGATCTCTCCTAACCTGAGAGGATCTATGGTGGTGTGAGCATCCATTACCATCTAAGCACATGGAAGGAGCTGATAATACAAATGTATAGTATTATGTATATATAAGCCTGTCTGATTATAATCTAACTACAAACTGTGAGTAAACAGATGTTTTGTTACTTCAACTTTAAAGTGACTCAGCAGTGAATTATTCTGGGGTGAATGAGAGAGAGATGAAGAAAGAAATTAACATTTCTAAAGCTGAAGCTGTGTGTACTAAGATCTGCTAATTATTTACTACAAATAATCCAACAAAAGGGTTATGGGCCCAGGGCCCAGGAATTGAAAAAGAAGAGAAATATTACCAGGCAGTAAAAAAAAAAGCCACATTTTTTCTCTTAAGTTTTAAAAGAAAGATTCAGTCTGTCTCTCTCTCCCCCCCACACAGCAGACAGAAGGCTAAGAAAATGGCTGAGGGAAGAAATTCACCATTTTTCTACTCTCTCAAGGTGCCTAAATTAACTGAATTTAATTATCAGCAGTGGGAACTAAGATTCATATGTCTCCTTCGAGCAAAAAGATTAAATATATGCTTAGACCAAGACAGAACAGCTGAAAATATGGCTGAATGGGACAATGCAAACTATTATGTGAAGTGCATGTTTTTGGAAGCTCTCTCAGAGAAACAAGCCATATTAGTGGAGGGAAAAGATACACCAAAGGACATTTTATATAAACTGAGAACTATGTATGCAACTACATATGCAAAGCAGCAACCAATTTGGTTAGCAGAGTTGAATGAAACCAAATTAAGGGATAAAAGTAAATGTAATGATCACATTATGCATCTTATGTCTTCATTTCAAAAGTTAGAACTTTCTGGAATTCCCATGTGTGATGCATTGAAAAGAGCATTTCTTTTACCTCACTATCAAAGAAGTTTGATGTTTTTAGGTCTGTAAATGAAGCCATTGAAGGGCAATCTTTTGAACAGGCAACATCAAAACTAAGGCAGGAATGCATAATAAATGATTCTGAGGAGATGTGTTCTCAAAGCAAGTCAGAGAGAAATGAAACAAATTTCTTGGCAAAGAACAGAGGAAGGCGGAGCTATGGGAAAACTCCACCCAAGGGCAAGCTGATTTGCTACTCATGTGGAAAGGAGGGACATGTATCTAAATGGTGTAAGGAAACACAAAACACTCCCTCTAGCTCACCTAAGCCAATGGAACTAAAGAATTTTCAAACCAGGAAATGTATGAAGGACAATAATAAACAAAAGGGCTTTCTAATGGCAGAAAAATCTTTGACTATGGTAAATAATAATTCAAATGAAAGTACTTGGATTTTGGATTCGGGGAGCACATGCCATTTAACCAATTGTAAGGATTTCTTTCAGGAAATGAGTCCAGAAGAAGGTATTCTTAAAACTGCAAACGCAGGGACTGCTAAGATCCAAGCAAGAGGCATTGGATTCTTAAAATGCAAAGTGTCTAATGAAGTTAAAGAAATTCCTGTAAGTGATGTCTTGTATATTCCCCAAGCAGTTTGTAATATGCTTAGTGTATCTACATTAGATAAGAAGGGATTTGTGATTCATTTTGAAAACAGTAAGTGCACAATCTCTAAAAATGATGAAGTGTATGCTGAAGCTTTTATGCATAATGATGTTTATAAACTGAGCATTTCAGGTGAAGCCTCACATCTGGCGCAAGTAAGGAAGAATGATGGTAAATGTAGTCTGGAAATCTGGCACCGCCGCCTGGGACATCGTGATTTTAAGGTGATCCAGGATCTTTACAGTAAGCAACTAGCCACAGGCATTCAGATAAGTGCAGATGCTGGTAAAATGGAGAAATGCATAGACTGTGTTACTCAAAAAGGTGTGAGACCCTCATTTCCTGCATACACAGGAAATAGGAGTAATAAAGTGCTGGACTTAATACACAGTGACTTATGTGGACCGTTTAATATCCCATCATTGGGAAATAACAGATTTGTGCTAATATTCTTGGATGATTTCTCTAGATATTGTGTGGCCTATTTGCTGAAAGAAAAAAGTCAAGTCACAGACATGCTGAAGAAATACGTAGCCATGGTGAGCAATAAATTTGAAAGAAAACCAAAGGTTCTTCAGACCGACAATGGTGGTGAGTTCACTTCACAAAGCATGCGCACATTTCTAGAACAAGAAGGCATTCAGCATATCACAACAGTAACCTAATACACCAGAGCAAAATTCTGTTGCAGAGAGAAAATTTAGGTCACTTGTGGAAATGACCAGATGTATGCTGTCAGATAGCAATCTCCCTAAAAGGCTATGGGGGGAAGCCATTCTCACAGCAGTGTACCTACAAAACAGAATGCCAACTAAAGGCGCTGAGCGCACACCACATGAAACATGGCATGGTAGGAAGCCAAACCTGTCACACATAAGAACATTTGGAAGTACAGCATATGCTCATGTACCAAAGCAAAGAAGGCATAAGCTGGATTCCACAACAGAAAGGGGCATTTTAGTTGGCTATGCTCCAGGACACAAAGGATATAGAATTTTGAATCTGAAAACTGGCATTGTTGGCATAAGACATGTTACATATTTTGATGAAAACAAAAGGGTTGATAAAGGCTGGATTATCCCAGATGAGCCTTATCATCCAGAATATGAAACTAGAACCATAATAGACATGCCAGTGTATATAAATGCCATACCAAGGCAGATGTCTGAAAGCAACTCATCTGTATCTAACGAGGAACAGGCAGAGGAAGCAGACACAGAAAGAATCATTGAAGAAGACAGTACAGTTGGAGAAGGGGAATCAATTGGAGAAGGACTCTCAGATTTAGAGGATGCGGAAAGGTCAGACCAACCTGTTGTCAGACGCTCATCCAGGGAAAACAAAGGTGTTCCACCCCCAAGACTGTCTTACCTAACAAAGTCAGCAGAAGCTCAAGAGCCCTTAACATGGGATGAGATTGAGAAAATGCCAGCAGAAGAAGCTGCTGAATGGCGAAAAGCTGCACAAGAAGAAATTGATGCATTGGATAAAAATAATACTTGGATTCTTACAAAATTACCTCCTGGCAAGAAAGCTATAGGATGCAAATGGGTATTCAAGTTAAAAAGGAATGCACAAGGAAAAGTGGAAAGGTATAAAGCCAGATTAGTGGCAAAGGGATATCTTCAAAAATATGGAGAAGATTTTGATGAAGTGTTTGCACCTGTAGTGAAACACACGACAATTAGAACACTTCTGAGCATTGCAGTCTCAAAAGGCATGCAAGTCAACCACATTGATGTGAAAACAGCATTTCTTCATGGAGATATAACTGAAGACTTGTACATGGAACAGCCAACAGGTTTCATAAATACAAAACAAAGACAGCTAGTGTGTAAATTAAACAAAGGTCTTTATGGATTAAAGCAAAGTGCAAAATGTTGGAATGAAAAAATTGCATGAAATATTGACAAATTTAGGATTTAAGCAAGGTGAAGCAGATAAATGCTTGTACACTAGGTGCAGAAATGGACAATATGCATACATTTTAGCTTTTGTGGATGATCTGCTCATTGCAAGCGAAAGTGAGCAAGAGTACAAGGACATTGTAAAATATTTAAACCTCAATGTTGAGATAAAAGAACTTGGTAATGTGTCATACTATCTTGGTATAGAAATTGAGAAACAAAATGATGGTTCTTATCTTCTAAGCCAGAAGCAGAAAATAAATGAGCTTATTGAAAGTTTAGGTATGCAAGATGCCCAAGTTGTAAGCACTCCCATGATCACTGATTTTCTGAAGGATGAAACAGTAAGAGAACCTTTACCAGATAACATCCAATATAGATCAGCCATAGGTAAGCTTTTATATCTGACTACCACATACAGGGCTGATATAGCAAATGCAGTAGGAATTTTGAGCAGAAGGGTCAGCTCACCTACCAAATCAGATTGGACTGCAGTTAAAAGGATGGTAAGGTATTTAAAGGGTACCATTGATTGTAAATTAAAGATTTCAGCCAATAGTAATCCAAAACTAATATGTTACTGTGATTCAGATTGGGCAGGGGATCATTCTGATTATAAATCCACAAGTGGATATGTGTTTATGTATGGAAATGTACAAATTTCATGGGCCAGTCATAAACAAAGTATTGTGAGTCTGTCTTCTACAGAAGCTGAATATGTGGCCGTATCGGAAGCGTGCAGAGAACTGATGTGGATTGAAAAACTTTTGCTGGATTTTGGAATAGCTGAACAGAGACCAATCCAGATAATGGAAGATAATCAGAGCTGCATCCGACTGTCACAGAATGACAAGGTTCAGTCACGCACCAAGCACATCGCAACGAAATACCACAATGTTCGAGAGTTGGCGAAAGAAGGGGTCATCAGTCTACACTATTGTCACACCAGTGAGATGACAGCTGACATCATGACCAAACCATTACCCAGAGAATATTTTGTGAATCTGCGTATAAAGCTTGGACTTTGTATGAATAAATAATTGCATGACAGTTATGCATGAGAAGGGGTTTGTTGGAATGTATTGTATTTTACATGCATTGCCTGTCACCTATTATTTCTCTGTGATTACTCTGTGACCTCTGATGTGAATTACTTAGAGAGGTCACACCTATGCAACTTCCTGTGGGGGTTAGGCACAGCACATGGAGCTCATGATCTCTCCTAACCTGAGAGGATCTATGGTGGTGTGAGCATCCATTACCATCTAAGCACATGGAAGGAGCTGATAATACAAATGTATAGTATTATGTATATATAAGCCTGTCTGATTATAATCTAACTACAAACTGTGAGTAAACAGATGTTTTGTTACTTCAACTTTAAAGTGACTCAGCAGTGAATTATTCTGGGGTGAATGAGAGAGAGATGAAGAAAGAAATTAACATTTCTAAAGCTGAAGCTGTGTGTACTAAGATCTGCTAATTATTTACTACAAATAATCCAACAATTTTCACACAAACAGAATTATCACTTTAATGACAGAGTGCACTGTCGGTCACTCAGAGTTGAAAAGCAATTTTTAAAATCCTTTAGAACACCTCGATGCCTGTCCTTCTGCACCTCTGAAAAATTTCAAGTGCAAGGCTTATATTCAGGCCAGAAGAACAGGCGTTGATGTGTGCAACACTTTTGTTTGTGATTGGGACACGTGCAAGAGAAGCCACACTTACTGCAAAACCCTGTGTGCATGCATCCAGCATCCTGCCCCCCCCCCCCCCCCCATGTTTGCCAAGGCATAAAATTTGCACATAATTAGCTTTTCGCATGCCACAGTATTACGCTGTCAGAAGAAGCCACGTGTGGCTCTACCACGAACCTTTCTGCATTGGGGGCCCCAATGTGTTTGTGTGGAACTGGAAAAAACAAAGCGTGAACAAAGGCCTGAGGGTATTATGAGAGATTCCAGCCAGTCTGCTAAAGAACATGAGGTGATGCCACAAGACTGGCAAAGAGTGAATGGAGCAGTGGCATAGCCAAGGGTGGTCCCGGATGGGCCCAGGCCCACCCACTTTGGGCTCAGGCCCAACCTGTAGCAGCACACCTATGATGTGGCTGGTAGGGATTCCCAAGCCCTAACAGCTGAAAACTCCCGACATCTGTCCCTTCTGCACACATTTTCATCTGCAGAAAGCAGATACATACCGCTCACTCCGGCCCCACAGTCTTATTCCCGCCTATGCGGAAACAGGAAGTCGCATCAGTGGGAAGGCTGTGGGGCCAACATGAGCAGTGTGTATTAGTTGCTGCTCGCTGCCAGTGAAAATCTGCTATTTAAAAGGTATGTGGGAGAGGGGAGATGATGTTTGAGAGAATATATGGCATGCAGGCAAGAGATGGAGAGACCAAATCATCTGTGGGACGGTGTGGGGTTCTTCTGCCCACCCACCTTGGGCCCAGGCCCACCCAAAATTGGGGGTCTGGCTACGCCCCTGGAATGGAGTAGTAACAGGAAGTTGTAAATTACGGGCTGGTTCATCTTACCCTGGTGCTGGAAAAATTAATACATAGTAACATAGTAGATGACGACAGAAAAAGACCTGCACGGTTCATCTAGTCTGCCCACGATAAACTCATATGTGTATACCTTACCTTGATTTGTACCTGTCTTTTTCAGGGCATAGACCGTATAAGTCTGTCCAGCAGTATTTCCTGCCTCCCAACCACCAGTCCCACCTCCCATCACCGGCTCTGGCACAGACCCCGTATAAGTCTGCCCTCCCCTATCCTAGCCTCTCAACCACCAACCCCTCTTCCCCCCGCCACCCAATTTCAGTTAAGCTTCTGTGGAATGTTGGTGCTATTTGAGATTCTACATGGAATCTTGTCACTCTTCGGATTCCAGAATCTTGCCATTCTTTGGGGTTCTACATAGTAACATAGTAACATAGTAGATGATGGCAGAAAAAGACCTGCAAGGTCCATCTAGTCTGCCCACGATAAACTCATATGTGTATACCTTACCTTGATTTGTACCTGTCTGTTTCAGGGCACAGACCGTATAAGTCTGTATTTCCCGCCTCCCAACCACCAGTCCCGCCTCCCATCACCGGCTCTGGCACAGACCCCGTATAAGTCTGTCCTCCCCTATCCTAGCCTCTCAACCACCAACCCCTCTCCCCCCCCCCCCCCCCCCCCCCCCCCCCCCGCCACCCAATTTCAGACTCTACTGGAGGAAAGGATAGTGAATTAACTGCAGTCCAGCAGGTTGCAGGATTCAAGGCAGCCTGATTTCACACCGTTGGTTTATTGAGTCAAATATATCTGATTCATTTCTTCAATTAAATCAAGGGCATGCACTGGATATGGTTTGCTTGCATCTCAGCAAGGCTTTTGATGTCCTCCCACAGAGGAGGCTCACAGATCAAATGAGCAGCCTGAGGACGGGTCACTGGAGGTGAGGACTGGATTACAATCCGGTGTAATGACACAGAGGGGTAGTAAATGGAATTGACTCTGAGGAGAGAGAGCAGTGATTAGCGGAGTTTCCTCTGGGGACCAGGTCCTGGGGCTGCTTCTGTTCAATATCTTTCTGAGTGAAATTGTGGAGGAGTTAGAAATAAAACTTTGTCTTTTTATGAATGATACCAAGACCAGCAACAGAGCGGCCACCCCTGAGGGAGTAGACAGAATTAGAAGTGATCTAAAAAAAAAAAAAAATCTTCAGGTCTAAAATTTAGTACAAAAAAGTGCAGAGTCATCATGCATTTGGGATGCAGAAATCCAAAGAAATGGTATATGATGGAGGAAGGGGGAGGGGAGGAGCTGCTGTGTACTGGCCAGGGCAGAGACCTGGGGATGATGCTGTAAAACTACCTGACAAGGCAGTGCCTAGAGCACAAGAGATGTGGGTACACAGGGAGAGGCACAGCTAGCAGGGAAAGGAAAATAGTTATGTATCTGAACATAATTGGCTTAACCACTGGGGACACTAGACAATTCCAGAAATGCCAAGGGTGACCCACCTCTGAGTGGCATTTTCTAGATGGTGCATCCAAGCTATAAATTAAGAAAGATTTAACTGTAGTAGCAGGTTGCTTTACAAATGAATAAAAACAGCAAAGCATTTGCTTTTCTTTTGAACCTTCAAATGAGTCAGACACACTACACTCACTGATGACTGAGAGAAGAGACTCAGAGAGTGAGAGACAGCTTTCAAATGAGTGTGACATCCTCCTAAAGAGTGAGAAAGGGTCTCAGAGAGTGTGAGAGAGACAGCTTTCAAATGAGTGTGACATCCTCCTAAAGAGTGAGAGAAGGGTCTCAGAGAGTGTGAGAGAGACAGCTTTCAAATGAGTGTGACATCCTCCTAAAGAGTGAGAAAAGAGAGTGTGTGAGAGACAGTTTTCAAATGAGTGTGACATCCTCCTAAACAGTGAGAAAGGGTCTCAAAGAGTGTGAGAGAGACAGCTTTCAAATGAGTGTGACATCCTCCTGAGTGAGAGAACGGTCTCAGAGAGTATGAGAGAGATAGCTTTCAAATGAGTGTGACATCCTCCTAAAGAGTGAGAAAAGAGAGTGTGTGAGAGACAGCTTTCAAATGAGTGTGACATCCTCCTAAAGAGTGAGAAAAGAGAGTGTGTGAGAGACAGTTTTCAAATGAGTGTGACATCCTCCTAAACAGTGAGAAAGGGTCTCAAAGAGTGTGAGAGAGACAGCTTTCAAATGAGTGTGACATCCTCCTGAGTGAGAGAACGGTCTCAGAGAGTATGAGAGAGATAGCTTTCAAATGAGTGTGACATCCTCCTAAAGAGTGAGAAAAGAGAGTGTGTGAGAGACAGCTTTCAAATGAGTGTGACATCCTCCTAAAGAGTGAGAGAAGGGTCTCAGAGAGTGTGAGACAGCTTTCAAATGAGTGGGACACCCTCATAATGAGTGACAGAAGGGTCTCAGAGAGTGTGAGAGAGACAGCTTTCAAATGAGTGTGACATCCTCCTAAAGATTGAGAGAAGGGACTCAGCATGAGAGTGAGAGAGCCTTCAAATGAATGTGACACACTAATGAGTGAGACTTGGCGTCTCTGCAGTGGTCCAGGGCAGCAGCTTCTGAGGGGGAGGCGAGACAGCTGCAGTCAAAGCAGCATCTTTAGATCCTGACAGACAACAAAAACTGAAAGACGCATTAGAGCGTATTTTTACCTGCAAGTAATTGTGCAGTTTTCAAATAACCCATTTGCCCAGGAAAAATAACCATTTAGCTGTGTAAATGGATTCTGGAAAATGGCCTCAATATTTAACTATGTGAAAAAAAACATTAAAATTTAAAAGTGTGGTGTTGAATAATGCATTTTTCTAGAATTGTTTGGAAAAGTGGTTTTGGAATGATTTTAAATATTGAATTTAATTACCAAAATCTCCCTTTTTAAGGCATTGCCTGTCCAACTGGATAGTGAGGGCACAAGGAAAGCAAGGTTGGTCCACTGAAGACTACCTCAAAATAACCTCTTCCTTAGTGGGGCTCTAGTATTACCATATTGAAAATGCAACCATACCATGCCTTTGTGGTTATGTTCCACTAATACGTTAAACGATTAACTGGCTTTCTTTTTTTTTTCATTTAAAATTTTTTTTTTATTATAATAATTCTACAACAGGTAGTTTCGCAAAGAGCACACCCTGCTCACATTTGCCCACGCAGGGGCTCATAGATACTGAACTACTACATCTAGAACTAACTTATCCACTATATGTACGTTACAAACACATGTAATCAAAATAATCCCTTAAACAATATACGCTTCCCAACTAAACTGTGCATCCCTAATATACAGCATCCCCTTCCCCACCCTCTAACCACCTCCTACCCCAACTCAACTTGAGAGTGCCCCCTGGTACTTTGGGACACTCTCTCTCCCCTTCCCCTCCCCCCATCCCTCCACCTCCCTTTAATGCTCCATGATCTTAAATACTTGTCAATCGCTGTTGTAATCGATCCCATCCACCCCCCCCCCCCCCCGTATGTCTCAATGCTCCCTCCCTGTGGTATGCCGTTAGTCGCTCCATTTGTATTAACTGACCCAATTTACATGTCCAGTCACCCAATGTCGGGGGGGGGGGGGGGGGGGTCTGCCCTCTTCCAATACTGTGCTATAGCCGCTGTCAACCCCCAGTGCAACCATTTCCGCTCCTCCCAAGACTCCCTCTCATTATATAAGCCCAAGAGACACACCAAAGAGGACCCTAACTGGCTTTCTTGAAAGGATTACATAACCTGTGGATGCATGACTAGGTACACAAATGCACACATATGAAATATCACAATTCCTCATATACTGCCACAAGACTACCTTTTACGGTGGATAGTGTTCACAATGAGCTCCTTTTATTATCCAGCAGAAAGCAGAGGAAAGAGTTTTCAGTTTTGGTACAGTGTAAGTCATCACAAGAAAAAACTATAAGAACACCAACGAGAAATCTGCATGAAACAACATTTGTATTTTGATTATTTTGGCTTATAAAACCACATGCTCGAAACAGAATAATCCATTTGTGCATCTAAAATGTTAACTTCTACAAAAGAGATGAAGTGAAGGTGTGGTTCCGTGTGCCTCAATGAAAGGAGAGTTTAATTTTACTTCCATTTAATTTCAATATATTCCATTTTATTAACACCAGCCAGCTTATAATTGAAAAAGAAAAACGCCTATATTGTGACCCAAATCGGGAGATAGACGTTTATCTCACAAAAACGAATAAAGCGGTATAATCGAAAGCCGAATTTGGACGTTTTCAACTGCACTCCGTCGCGGATGCGTACAAAGTTGATGGGGGCGTGTTGAAGGCGTGGTGAAGGCGGAACTGGGGCGTGGTTATCGGGTGATAAGAGATGGGCGCCTTTCGCCAATAATGGAAGAAAAATATGCGTTTTTAGCGAGCATTTAGGGCACTTTTCCTGGACCCTGTTTTTCCACGAATAAGGCCCCAAAAAGTGCCCTAAATGACCAGATGACCACTGGAGGGAATCGGGGATGACCTCCCCTGACTCCCCCAGTGGTCACAAACCCCCTCCCACCACAAAATATGCCATTTCACAACTTTTTATTTTCACCCTCAAATGTCATACCCACCTCCCTGGCAGCAGTATGCAGGTCCCTGGAGCAGTTGTTAGGGGGTGCAGTGGTCTTCAGGCAGGTGGACCCAGGCCCATCCCCCCCTACCTGTTACAATTGTGCTGCTTAATGCTTAGTCGTCCAACCCCCCCAAACCCACTGTACCCACATGTAGGTGCCCCCCTTCATCCCTTAGGGCTATAGTAATGGTGTAGACTTGTGGGCAGTGGGTTTTGAGGGGGATTTGGGGGGCTCAACACACAAGGGAAGGGTGCTATGCACCTGGGAGCTCTTTTCCCTTTTTTTTTTTTTTTTTGTAAAAGTGCCCCTAGGGTGCCCGGTTGGTGTCCTGGCATGTGAGGGGGACCAGTGCACTACGACTCCTGGCCCCTCCCACGAACAAATGCCTTGGATTTATTCGTTTTTGAGCTGGGCGCTTTCATTTTCCATTATCACTGAAAAACAAAAATGCCCAGCTCACAAACTGTCGAATAAAACATGGACGTCTATTTTTTTTCGAAAATACGGTTCGGTCCGCCCCTTCATGGACCCGTTCTCGGAGATAAACGCCCATGGAGATAGACGTTTTTCTTCAATTATGCCCCTCCAGGCTTCCCACTGCAGTTAAGATGAACCCATCAGGAAACGGGATACCCTCAATGAGATGTGGCCGTGTATTACTGCATTGTATAGAACAGTTTAGAAAAATTAGCACAAAATACAGAGAGTTTATTACTGCTGTGTCTGTCAGCTACAATAAGTGTTTATGCTGTTTTAGTGTTTTTCAGTTATATTTCATGATATAAATCTACATATAGGAAGCTTTCAAGTAAATAAAAAAGCTGTAAAAAAATCCACACATAGGTAGTCATAAGCATTTGCTATTGTTTTTATGTAGAAATATCTTTGTCATCATAAGCAAAACTAAGGGCATGTAGCGCGGTACTGAAATCCACAATACAGCATTGCACATAACGGGTCGATGTGGAGCGTCTGTTTACACTTTCCAAAAATACTAGGACAAGGGGGCATGCGATGAAGCTGCAGTGTGGTAAGTGTGGTAAATTAAAACGAATCGGAGGAAATTTTTCTTCACTCAACGTGTAGTTAAACTCTGGAATTCGCTGCCGGAAAAGGTGGCTAAGGCGGTTAACTTAGCGGACTTCAAAAAAGGATTGGACGGCTTCCTGGAGGAAAAAGCCATAGAATGTTATTGAATGGACGAGGGAATAATCCACTATTTCTAGGATGGGCGGGACAAATTGTTTGTTCTTTTGGACCGCTGACGGTGACAGGGTGCTGGGTTCAATGGACCCTTGGTCTGTCCCAGCATGGCGATGCTTATGTACTTATAACAAAGCAAGCTCCGGAGCACTGAGAAAAACATTTTGAATATAACCATCCCCCCCACCCCCTTCACAGACCTCTCAAAAACTCCAACCAACCAACCTTCCCAACTTCTTTTACATCTGCCCCCCCCCCCACCCGATCCCCTCCTATCAGAAAGAATGCAAAACTAAGGAGGTTTAATAAAACAATATAAACCCTCACAAGTTTGCAATTGTTTTCAAGAGCATCTGCAAATGTTTTGGGTCACTATATATGGAGGCAAACTCCGCCCACTGGCTTCAGCACAGATAAGGGGCCAGATAGGCTGGTGCTGTCTCCTGTCTTTATTAAACCTGCTTGTGCCTCTTTGATGGGGAGGGTTGATGCTGGGCTATGGGAGGTAGGGAAGGACAGGGCTGATGCCAGGCTACAGAACAATTTCTAATTTTTGATCCTTTATTCTGTAATTGGTGTAGGTTTGTCTGAGTTCTGCATGTGACCCAAGGTGGGAGATTCTGCATGTAGTTTATGTAGTTACAGTAACTAGTCTGACTTATCTGGCTTTTCCAATGGGACACGTATTGCTGTTGTGTATATTCACTGCTATTGGAATTTGTGTGTTCAGGCTTGGTGGTGTTAAGGTTTGCTACATAGTGAGAAGCTTAAAGATTTACCCTCCCCCCCCCTCCCGGTTTACTAATCCACACGCTAATGCTGACACAGCCCAGTCACTTTGAATGGGCTGTCAGTACTGCCGCCCGGCTTAGTAAATGGGAGGATGGGGTGGGGGGAAGAAGGGGGTAAATCTTTAAGAATCTGGCAGTGAAAGGATTTTGTGTTGCTATTATCGAGGTCCTACCAGAATTTGAATACCTTTTTACTATGGAAAAAAGTAAAAGGGGACATCTTAGCTGTACACAATGACAGGTCTGCCAAGTAATTTTGACATTGTTATCTAAAGTTTTAGAAACGGTGTTTTATTAACAGAACTGCTTGATTTTGTTGAGAAGCAGGGGGTTCTTTCTCTCTGGCTTTAGGAAGTTTCCATATGGAAACTGTTGGATATTGTTGGAAATATTTAGAAAACGGGAATGATGTCTTACTGGTTCTATTGGGCTCAAGTGCCGCCTTTGATAGACTTGGAGGGCCATTTTTGATATGTTTAAACCGGCCAAAAATAAACCAGATATTCAATGCCGGTCACCAGAAACAGCCCAGCATTGAATATCCGGGCTCAGCATACCAGTGTTTAATTATCACCATGAAGTGGTTCTGGGCTGCCTTCTACATTCTGTGCCCCAAAATTGACAAGAAGAGAGGGAGATAAAGTATAGCAGTGTTTAATCATGAAATGGAACCTGTGCAGAGTGCCAGATTCAACTCCAGAGCTGCCAAATTACCCATTCCAGGAGGGAGACGTTTTGGCCAGTCCAGGATTTCTGTCAACCTCATCCTGATGCATTATGGGACTTGCTGCACTGGTTTTCAATAGATAGAATCAGGGACTACAAATACTACACGCCTTTGGGATATAAACCAAGACCTGCCAAAACGTCTCCTTCTGCAACATAAGTACATAAGTAATGCCATACTGGGAAAAGACCAAGGGTCCATCGAGCCCAGCATCCTGTCCACGACAGCGGCCAATCCAGGCCAAGGGCACCTGGCAAGCTTCCCAAACGTACAAACATTCTATACATGTTATTCCTGGAATTTTGGATTTTTCCAAGTCCGTTTAGTAGCGGTTTATGGACTTGTCCTTTAGGAATCCGTCCAACCCCTTTTTAAACTCTGCTAAGCTAACCGCCTTCACCACTTTCTCCGGCAACGAATTCCAGAGTTTAATTACACGTTGGGTGAAGAAAAATTTTCTCCGATTTGTTTTAAATTTACTATACTGTAGTTTCATCGCATGCCCCCTAGTCCTAGTATTTTTGGAAAGCGTGAACAGACGCTTCACATCCACCTGTTCCACTCCACTCATTATTTTATATACCTCTATCATGTCTCCCCTCAGCCGTCTCTTCTCCAAGCTGTATAGCCCTAGCCTCCTTAGTCTTTCTTCATAGGGAAGTCGTCCCATCCCCGCTATCATTTTAGTCGCCCTTCGCTGCACCTTTTCCAATTCTATTATATCTTTCTTGAGATGCGGGAGGTGGGATAGTGCTGGGCAGACTTATACGATCTGTGCCAGAGCCGGTGGTGGGAGGCGAAGATAGTGCTGGGCAGACTTATACGGTTGTGCCCTGAAAAAGACAGGTACAAATCAAGGTAAGGTATACAGAAAAAGTGGCACATGTGAGTTTATCTTGTTGGGCAGACTGGATGGACCGGTCAGGTATTTTTCTGCCGTCATCTACTATGTTACCTTGCTGGGCAAACTGGATGGGATGGACAGTACAGGGCTATGTTACTGTGTATGCTCCCTTTTGTTTTGTGCACAGAATATTACATACATGGTTTCATTCAAAAGTCCAATAATATTTTCACTTTTAAAGTCAAGCCCGTCCAATTTACATATTGGAATGATTTTCCTGTTTTAGAATACAAAATAAAAGTAAATATGAGCATAACATTTCTTGCAAAAATAATTCAGAGTTGACCCACAGCTCATGGCTGCATATTTGGGGCGCTTGGGAAACGGAGACTTTGCACAAACTCTGTCGCTGAAACATGCTTCGGAATTATGGTATCAGTTAGATTGAATATAAAGCACAGCAGCGCTCGTTGACGTCTTCTGTCCCTCAGCAGCTGCCGTAGGTGGTCGTGTGCCGCCGCTTTAAGTCCCCGGATGCGGAAGTGCCGGGTCTTTCTTCTCTTGCCACAGTCGCTAGCGAGTGGAGTAAGTATTTTCCGGCTTCCGTGGGGAATCCGGCTCCATCCTGGGCCGTTACGGGCTGGACTGACCCGGGTCCCGTTCGGACCCGAGGCCGTGGTCTCCCTGAGACGTGCTGGGCCGATATGGAGGAGGCAGCGACGCAGAAAGCAGCGGGAGGGCGAGTGTTTTGGGGACGGGCCTGACGCTGACGCCATGTTTCATTTTTCTCTTCTCTTTCCCAGGTCTCCGACTCCAGGATTTGTCGCTATGGTGAGGGATCAGGACGGGCCTGGTGGAGGGGAGGTGTTTGGGTTATTTTGGTTCAGGGGAGGGTGGGGGAGGGTGGGGGAGGGGGCTGGGGCGCGGTGTTCTTTTTTTTCT
Source organism: Microcaecilia unicolor (assembly GCF_901765095.1). Lineage (NCBI taxonomy): Eukaryota > Metazoa > Chordata > Amphibia > Gymnophiona > Siphonopidae > Microcaecilia > Microcaecilia unicolor. The sequence goes on from NC_044036.1 coordinate 338,677,312, forward strand.
GGGGGGGCTATATTAATAAAGAGGGGGGCAGGGCTGGTGCTCTGTGTTCTGTTGGGGGGGGGGGATGCTATAGGGGGCAGGGCTGGTGCTCTGTGTTCTGTTGAGGGGGGGGGGATGCTATATTTACAAATTTGGTGGGGGAGAGGGCTAGTGTCCTGTGTGCTATTGGGGGGGTTATATTAATGGGGAGGGGGGGGGTCTCCATTGCTTATACTGACGAGCTTTTTTTCACTATGAAGTAGCTGCACTGAATAGAGTCTTGTGTGTGTCAAGTACATGACAGACCTCATAGTGACCTACCAACAAGAAACACAACAGGATCATATAAATACACTAGTAAAAAAGCCCCGTTTCTGATGCAAATGAAACGGGGGGGGGGGGGGGGCTAGCAAGGTTTTCTTCAGAGTGTGCATGTGGGAGTGTCCCTGCCCTCACTCCCTCCCCCTCCCCCCCAATCCTTCAGTGTTAAGCTGTGCTGTGTTTGTGTTACAGAGAGAGTGAGGGCATCTCTCTCCTCCCCCCTCTGAGTCCTTCACTGTTACAGAGAGAGGGATTTCGTGCTGTGTTGTTTTCCTTCACTCATGGGGAAACCGGATATCTCCGGCGCTTCACACTTCCGGCTGGAGGCTTCATAGAACGTTGGGGGCTGCCTTTTATATATATAGATAAGTAATGCCACACTGGGAAAAGACCAAGGGTCCATCGAGCGGCCCAGCATCCTGTCCACGACAGCGGCCAGTCCGGGCCAAGGTCACCTGGCGAGCTTCCCAAACGTACAAACGTTCTATACATCACGGACACACCTAAATCTCTACTACCCAAGCTGCAAAGAACTCAAATACAAATCAATCTGTACATCCAGTTTCTCCTACATAAGAACATAGCTGTGGAACGCACCACCAAAAGCCGTGAAAACAACGTACGACCACCTAAACTTCCGGAAATCACTAAAAACCAACCTGTTCAAAAAGGCATACCCCATCGACCCAACGTAAGTGCCTAAACCCTGCAACACAACGATACCAAAGCTTGTATCAGACTATTCATAACTCTTCCTCTCTATGATTCCCAATGTGTGTCTTAACACATGAACCTTAACCGACCACAGTAACTCCATGTATTTGTTTCTATGCCGGAGATGGCGAACGCCTCATCAGTACAATGTAAGCCACATTGAGCCTGCAAATAGGTGGGAAAACGTGGGATACAAATGTAAGAAATAAAAAAAAGTAGCCTAATGGTTAGAGCAGCAGGCTAAGACCCAGGTTCAAATCCCACCACTGCACCTTGTGACATTGGGCAAGTCACTTAGGAGTCCTTTTACAAAGGTACGCTAGCATTTTTGGCACGCGCTAAATGTTAGAAACGCCTATATATTTCTATGTGCGTCTCTAGCGTTTAGCATGCGCTAATCATTAGCGTTCACCAAAAAAGGTAGCGTGCCTTTGTAAAAGGACCCCTCAATTCTCCATTGCTTTTTTTTTTTTTTTCCATTAGTAGCCAAATTCCATTTTATATGGTTTCATCTTCTCTTTTTCGTTTCAGCCTCGCAAAATTGAAGAGATTAAAGACTTCCTGTTGACGGCCAGGAGAAAGGATGCAAAATGTAAGTTTGATCTTGATTTGGTTCTAAATGCAGTTGGGTTTAGGGAGTAAGTGATTGTGAAAATCCCTGTACGGTTCCTCCTTCTGCAAGGAACCTGATTTGAGTGGAAGGAGCTCACTCCCATGTAATAGAGAATGAGGGCTGGAGTCCTGGAAGAACTGGTGGGGTAGTGTCAGCTAGTTTAAAAATAAAAAAATCAGCTGATATTAAGCTCTGTTTAACGGACCTGGAACTGCTTTTGCCTGTGAAATACGACTTAGCTGGCTAAGTGCTAATATTCATTGCAGAATAGCCAGCTATCTCCGCTGAATATTAGCGCACAGTGGCTAAC